>NC_081412.1:716449822-717049822 GCF_030272615.1 Cryptomeria japonica
CTTGATGAAAAGCTGAATCTCTTTGAGAAAAAAAGCGAGGCTTTGAATTCTTTATGTTTATTTTTATGCATTAATCTCTGCTGAGTGTTGAGTTGACTCTTACTCTTTGGCCTCTTGTTTTATCTTAACTCTAAGTCATACGATTATTGTATGGAGGATCTTGTTGATGCATGTTTTGTGACATCCTGAACACAGAATAAAGTACCGAGTACTCTATTCTCTCTTGAACAAAGACCTCTCAGATGCTAAGCTTTGTGATCAAATGAGATGACCCCAAGGTTTATATAGTCAGGTCTTGATGTGGGGATAGACCCAATGGTTAATATGATTTTTGGTAATCCAAGGGGACTTACGTTTATGAACTACAATTGGAACATGAACATCGGATGCATCGATTATGACATTGGATGTATATATCATGTGATGCTTCTTTTCTTAAACTAATCCAAGCTCAAATGGAAAAAAAGACAAAAGGGGAAAGGGATTAGAGAATCTATGCTAACTTCTAATTCCTAAGGACAATGACAATAATGAATGATGTTTTGATAGATAAATCCTTCATGAAACTACTTTCTACTTAACCAGAGATAGCTCACAATGCCATAGAATGAGTGTGATCTCCTAAGGTAGTGAAAGATCTTCATATTTTAAACAATCCATTCAAATATATTGAAAGATCTTCATATTGTAAACAATCCATTCAAATACCCAATATTGGCGCAATCCAAATGAAGTATTCACAATCAAACTTAGCCACAATAATAATTAGGTTCATACTAACCATGCACTACAATTTGCAATCAGTAAGGTATAAGTGGTATGAGCCAAAGGATTCATCAAATATTATCGCACTTCTCCATCATAATCAACGAACTTTATCTAAACTCGAGGATATAATAAGAAACCATGAAATGTGTAGAAGAAACACCACTATTCACCATAAATTCAATGAAAAGTATGTTTGTTCACATGCCTTGGCAATGATTTCTGCCTTCTCCTCCTACTCTACTTTATTACTAACTGCTTCTGCTATTAACTATTAACCTTTACAAATGAGATTTGAGCCTTATATAGAGAGCTCATTACTATTAATGGCTCAAATTGACTCTCAAATCAACGGCCAAGATTTACACAGTGAAACCCTAATTAGGGTGTAATGTCCCTTTATGTAAATGCCCTAGTTTTTGCCCTAAAATCACAAATCTAGAATGAAACAAGGGCAAACATAGTTAGGGATATAATCTTCATTTAAGAATAAGATGAGATAAGCCTATTTTTCGAAACCCGCAATGAGATTAGACAACAATGTAGATATATAACTTATGAAATACATTGAATTCTAGGGTTAGGATATGTATAAACCAATATCAACAATCACATGGAAACTCAACCATAACAAGGGGTGAGTTGGAAGACATGATGAGGTGCCCCAAGTATCCTCTACCCTAGGCCCAACAGCAAGACCTTATCCTCTATGGCCCCATGTGGTCCTTAACGAATGGTCCTCAACCATCATCATGAGGTGGCGTACCTAGTGAGGGCTTTACACCGTTCCCCTCCGTCATATCAAACTCTCACCTCTTATGATTGATTCACTTCAACAATTGATCCATGTGGAGATAGTAGGGAAGCTACAATAAGGTGCATTTGACCCTCATCTAGTCATCATCCTAATACTTTAATGATTTTACTTCTTCTATTTGTGAGCCATGGTGGAGAAGAGGGGAGAGATTGGAGAGTGCCCTAGAAACTCTCTCTTACTAGACCCGAAGACTGTACCCTTTGTATTCCTTTGGACTCTATGGGTTCATCTTGTGCCACTTTGAGGTGGCGTATCTAGAAGAATGCTCATACGTTGTGGCCCTCTTGGTAATGCTCTCAACACTCTCCTTCACCATTGTTTGTATATTCATTATACATTTTAAGTAATGAAGAGTCAATGGTTGTTGCTGAACCCATTGATCAGGTTGGTATTAACAGCGTTATTAATATCACTATATTATGTTACATTAACAGTATTATGTTATGTTACCTACATTTTATTACATTACATTATCAGTATTGTATTACACTGGCAGTATCATACCACACTGACAATATTATCTCAGATTCTATTAACAGTATTAGCTTCAGGTTACTTAACATCATTATGTTTTTTTGGCACCTGTAAGTTATACTAGATTAACAGTGTCTTTATGTTAATACATGCCTCCTATATCATATTAACAGTATAAGTTGTATTAACAGCATTTAATTGTATTATTAGTATCAATATTAAATTGTATTAGTATATTACTTGTATTAACAATATTAAATTATATTAATAGTATTAATTGTATTGTATTAGCACCATATGATATTGTTAACAATCATCATAGTCATACCCATAATGTTTCCAAGACTGCTGATGACTTTTTTTGTCTTTCCCGTAATCTCTTCCTTTTTCTCCCAAAAATTTCTTCCCAACATGATCTGCTGGGCCTTCTTATAAACGTAGATGCTGATGTGAAGGGTTGTGTGGAAGGACGTGTCTCCCTGGGTGTTTTTATTTTAAGTTTGTGTAATGGTACACAGCCTTAATAAGTATCGTCCTTAACATAATGGATTGGTGCCTTTGTCTTATAAATAATATATTATTTAATAATCATTAGATGCTTAGTCATTATTTATTAAATGGTCATTCATTATTTAATAATATATTGCTAATAGAAATAAATGGATGATTAATCAGTACTAAATAAGTGTATTGATATTTAATTATATTTTCATTTAATTTTTATTTTTATTCTTTTGTATTTTGATTTTATTATTATTATTTATTATTAAATTATATTTCAAAGTGGTGATATCACATAGGGTTTGTTACAACAAACTCTTTTCTTGACCAATGAGATTTCATTACAATGAATCGGACACATGTCCATCTTTGAATTCCAAACCAGTAGGAATTGAGGTTAGGTACATGAAATAATATTTGATGAAGTGCCATGTGTTAGTTGCTCCTTCCTTGGATAAATTAGTTTCAATGAACTTAGACATGTTGATGTGGCACAACCTGAATGGGTTTGATGATGACTAGGAGGCCACCTCAGTGTGCACAACATGTAGATGATCACAAAGTGTGACTGATCAATATCTCTTGATTCTCAACATTTCAGTTCTTCAATGGGATGAAGATGTGACATATTCCTAAATTATATTATTATGATCAAGCATCTAACTTTGCTTAATATTTTTGAAACTATCTCTTCTTGATCGTACTTGTATTTTCCTTCCTCTATACTTGGGAATAATACCCCTATGATGCATCCCATCTTGGTGATGCTTGTGTTGTACACTTTGTGACACCTATGCTTGATCCTTCTTCTCTTGGATTGAACTTGAACTCCCTCATGTGATTCATTCTTTGATCACCCCTATACCGACCCTTTTTCTTGGATTTTTGAAGGAAATTCAAGATGGTCTTATGTTCTTTCCTTGTATTGTTTCTTGAAGTCTTCATGTTGTTGAATCTTGATGTTGATGTCTTTGCAAATGTTGTGAAATCTCCTTCATGCTTAGAAATTCTTCTTGTTCTCTTCTTGAAGTGCTTCATTGTATGACTTGCTTTGTCTCACGTGGTGGAGTCCTTAATCTTGAAAGTCTTTGTCAACATTGAATCCTCTTTTATCTGCTCCTTGCATGACCTTGTTGTTGAGTCCCTCGTCCTTGATTCTCCTCCATATGCATCTCCCTTGAAGTTCTTGAGCTTGTCCTTACAAATGCTGTCCTCTCCGTTTGATGGAGCATGAATGCAAAATAATCCATAAATTCACTTCATGAAACCCTTCCAAATCTGGAAATAACACTTTTCACTTGAAAAACTGAAGTTTCAGGTCTAGAAATGGTGATGTTTCTTGTCTGATTTAAATCTGAATCTTGAATGTATGCCCTAGAATTCGATTGCTCTTCTTGACAAGAAACGATTTAGGCTTTGATCTTCGATCAGCCTTCTCTTCTCCCTTGTAATAACTTGATATTTGCCTTCAAATTCACCCTTCGAATGCTGGAAAAATCTGGTTGCGATCTGAATTTTGAATTCCAAACTCTTGCTGGCTGGTTGCGAATTTAGGAAAAACTCTTTTAGTGTGAACTTGTTTGAGAATTCTGAATTTGATTTGAAACTAATGCCGCACTTCTTCCTTGTTTTATAGGCCTTTGCAATTGTTGGTTAACGGATTTATCACCTAACTCTATATTCTCACGCCCACAAAGGTGACAAATGTAACCACAATTGAACCAGTCTAAACAAACTAATTACTGAGTGATTCTCTGCTTATTTTACAAGGTGGCAGCTACCTTTTGATGATATTCAATGAATAGAAATTAACTGAAATGCTTTTAACCAGAAAGCAAATAAGGAAAGAGCTTTTAATCAGAAAGCTTTGAAAAGGCATGCACAACATACAAATAATTTTTTAGATTTTCCAAGATTTTGAAACAACTCGATTGCTACAAAATACCATTCAAAGACAATATTTTTGCAGCAATAGAAAAACTGAAGCCATTCACCACTTCAAATATAGATGCATCCATTGATAACCATTCAAAAGAACAAAAAGCATTCACACACCATAATTCCAAGATTATGAATATCTGAAGCTATCAGCAAATTTTCTATATTGAAAAAAGTAAACAGAAAAATGCTTAAAGAAGTTTTTGTTCTTAATAGAAAAACAAAGTTTGCCCAAAAGATCCTCAAAATTTAACTAATCTACTTATTTATAGCTCTTACCCCCCCGTCTTTTCCATTTTCAAGAAACGGTTACTAAAGATAACGTTCTTGAACATGACCGTTCTCAAAACAGAAAAAGATCTACTAAGCAACAAAGTCCAAATTGTTAAAGTTTAGATCAGATTTAGAGGTTATAGTATTTTTAAATTTATAATCACTGCTCTCAGATGTATATACTGATTCTATATGATATGTTGATCACAATATCTCAATAATTTCACTTGGATATATATTAATATAAATGCAACATGATTATATGTCAATCTGCTAAGATCTTAATATCAATATCAATGAGATGATGCTTAGATGTAATGAGAATGCAATACCGATCTGAACTATATATATAATGCAACTGATATACTTGATGAGATGATTACAAACTAATGTATATTTTGCTGTCTCTTTCTTAGCACTTATTTATATTTTTGTACCTAACAAGATACTTGGATCGATCATTATATATAATAGTGTGGAGACATGTCTCTACGCGAACATGGTTCACGTAGAGACATGTCTCATGACCGATCATTAACTAATCAATATACTAATTAATATGTATGCTGTTTAATCGATACTCATTATCAATTCATGTTATAATTAAAACCAAAGTTGATACACTTTATTGATTTATATAATAGTCAATGCAAAATCGATATTAAATATCGATACCATATTATGCTCGATACTTATTATTGAAGCATATTATTGTTGATGTATTTTTTAGTCACATGCGAATACATAATAAAATACCATAAGTATCTTATCCTCTTTTGAACAAAATCTTTTGGATGCTGAAGATTTGCTTAAGGTTCATCCAAGAAAGACTCCAAGTTTCCGTACGTAGGGTCACTACGTGTGGATAAGCTCAATGGTTGATGTGATTATGTTGGGATCACAAGGGGACTTACATTCGAATGCCTAAATGCTTGATTTGCTGGAACTTAGATCATTTGATGTTACAATATGGTGATGCTTTTAATCCTAACCTAGCTGGAGTTTAAAAAATGGTAAAAGATAAGGGTTTGAGAGAGAGTTTATCCTAATCCTATGAATGTAGGAAGGTGAGTGAATGATCAAATGAAATCCTATTGAGCGAGGTCTCACCATCAAATTGAACAATTTGACACAAGCTCAATGCAATCTTCTAAGGACTTTCAAGGATGTTCGAATCAATACGATCAAACATTGACCACCATTCATATTAATGCATAAACAATGAGTAGAGAACGATTCGAAGTTAGGCTCATATCATTCCAGTTGACCACACAAGGCGCACTTACAAGCAACAAGAGGCTAGTGGTATGGATAAAATGGATTCCACATGATTACATTCAACAACTTCTTGCATTCAATCTAATCAACATGAAAATAAATTGAGAAGTAGAACCATGAGGCTTGTCGAAATAACAAATTTCACCATAACTTCAATGAAAAGAGTATCTCATTTACAAGTCATACCAACAATTCTTCCCTCTCTTAATCTACTCTAATCTAATTGCTATTCTTCTATTATTCTATTCTACTCACTATTAGCTATTAACCAATTATTCACCATTAACCTTTACAAATGAAGAGCTTGAGCCTTATATAGTGCTCTCAATACAATTCAACGGATCAAATCAATTTGAGATCAATGGCCGAGATTTTACAATGGAAACCCTAATTACGGTTTGCTACAACAAATTCTCCCTTAGCCAATGAGAAAATTACATTTAGAAAGTATGCACCGACAGATATCTGGGGTAGGTACATCGGAGTTTGTGCCATCATCGGTGAGCTTGATTCATTGAACTTGGATGAATTGATGTGGACTTCATTGATTGGAGGAATTGTGACTGGAACGCCATCTGGGATGCCACTTCACTCTTGCACTTTGTATACTTGAGTTGATTCACCATGAAGGAATATCTCTTAATACTCAACATTATCTAGCTTCAACGATGATGACGATGATTTTTTAACTTTGATTAACTCTTCTAAAACTATCTACTCTTGAAGTTCTTAGAATGAACTTTTGATGACATCTTTGCATCTTTCCTTCGAAATTCCTTCTCTTGTGACTTCTTTCATGTTGTTGATGTTGTAGATCTTGTCTTCATGCAAGTGAATGCTTCTTGTTTGATCTCCTTATTTCCTTCTTCATTTCCTGCAAAACGAACAAGCAAGAATCAAATACACTTAATATGTAAGCCTAATAAGATCATATGAAGAGAATTCGCCTTCCCTATAGGAAGTTCGCTTATCTCAAACATAAAGTTAAAATTCGCTCATGTAACTTGATTCATGAAGTTTGATATTTGCTCATGTGTGTTTGAACGTACATGAAGTTTGTTTCTCTCACCTTGCTTATTAAGTTTGCTCATCTTTCTCAACTCATGAAGTTCACTTGCATGAAATTCGCTCCATTTCCTCAACTCATGAAGTATAATTCTGCTTTCCATATTCAATACATAAAGTTGTAATATCACTCTTAATCCTTAGTGCACGAAGTGAGTATTGCATCACTCTTATGCTTTGAAATTTGAAATTAATCTTATCGCTCTTCTCCTTTGATAACCGAAGTTGGTAGATTGCTCTCATATGCTTTAAGATGAAGTTGCTCACATTCTTTCATACATCAAGTTGGCGAATTGCTCATATGCTTTAGTGCATGAAATAGATGAGTTTTATCTCTCACTAACTCCAACTCATGCAGTAGTTGTATCGCTCTCTTCTCTCAACTCACGAAGCAAATTATATCGCTCACTTCTCTCAACTCGCGAAGTTGATCATCGCTCTCCTCTCTCAACTCACAAAGTAGCTTCATCGCTCACCTTCTCTAATACATGAAGTAAAGTCATCGCTCGGTTCCCTTGATACATGAAGTTAAAAAAATTTCACTCCCTTCTCTTAATACACAAAGCTATCTCATCGCTTAGTTCCCTTAACTCATAAAGCAAAACCATCGCTCACCTTCTTCAATGCTTGAAGTAAATAAATCGCTCTTCTCCTTTCATACATGAAATAAAAATTTCGCTCATCTCTCTTGGGATACGAAGTATATGATATCGCTGACATCTCTCAATGCATGAAGTGAATCTCATCGCTCACATCTTTGACAACCGAAGCAAAAGCATCGCTCACTTACCTTAATTCATGAATCTGATAGATCGCTGTTCTCTTGTTAAACATGAAGATGATAAATCGCTCACTTACCTCAACTCATGAAGTTCGTTCATCGCTTTCCTCCCTTAATGCCCGAAGTAGTTTCATCGCTCACCTTCTCTAATACATGAAGTAAAGTCATCGCTCTCCTTCTTCAATTCATGAAGTAGGTTCGTCGCTCACCTTCCTTAGAACATGAAGTTGCATTTCGCTTACCTTAGTGAGATCATGAAGTTTGAAATCGCTCACCTCTCCCCGAATATGAAGCAGGTCACATCGCTCTTCTCTTCTTAATCATGAAGTTGATATTATCGCTCGTGTCCTTTGGAGCATGAAGTTAATAAATCGCTGATCTCTCTTGAAACATGAAGCAAGTTTATCGCTGATATCACTTCAGAAATAAAGCAGACTGATTGCTCATATCTTCTCCAACATGAAGTTGGGCATTGCTCATCTTTCCTAATGCATGAAGCAAGTTTATCGCTGAACTTCCTCAATGGATGAAGCATATATTTCGCTCAGCTTCCTCAATGCATGAAGTAGATGATATCGCTCCTTACCTTTGAAACCTGAAGTATGTTGATCGCTCACATCTCTTAATACCCGAAGTTGAATTATATTACTCATATGCCTTGATACATGAAATGAATCTCATCATGGCATGTGCTGGGATATTAGGATCCAAAGAATGATTATGTGGCTCTTTTCCTTTTTAAAATATGCCTTAAAACTTTTTTCATTTCAAAATTTTGGTGGGGCCCATGCAATGATAGAAAACATTCTAAATTCCCAAGCCAAAAGTTAGTGGGTCCCAAGTAATATATATAGCATGGCAGGGAATTAAAAACCACTTAGAATCTCCAAACTAAAACTCGGTGGTCCCAGCAAGGAAGGTCCTTAAAAATCTTATTTGATTCTTCATTTTTGAGTGTGTGGGGCCCAAAAGGATGATAAGAGGAATGATGGATGAAGAAATGTGAGGTGTTGAGGAAAGGCCACGGGTGAAAGGGAAGAAGAGGATGTTGGGGGAAAGGTAGACGTAAGGGCAAGGATGCTGGAGATAGGGGATACGTGGGAGGTATGAGGTAGATTTAGGATGTGGGAGGTATAAGGGGGTCCTGCGGTAGACAGTAAAAAGGGTAAAGGGGAGGTATGGGTGACGTTGGGAGTTATAAGGGGCTTGGAAAAAGGGTAAGGGGGGTAGGGTGGTAGGTTAGGATAGGGAGAGGATATGGGTAGGCTAGGATGGGGGGTAGGTGATAAAGTGGAAAGGTGTGGGTAGGTTAATGGGTGTGTGGTAGAGGTAAGCTTAGGGAAAGGTGGCAAAGAGTGAGTTATGGGTTAGGAAAATGGGGTTTGGGGAATAAAGGTAGATGAGGATAAATAAGTGGGTAGGGAGGTTAGGATGGGTTTAGGATAGGTGAGTTTAGGGGAATAAAGGTAGTAGATGAGGATAGGTAGGTGAGTTAGGAGTAGGTTAGAATGTAGGATGTAAGGGTAGTGGATGAGTATGCTGGGATGGGAGGAGGGTTAGGTAGGTGAGGGTATAGGTGAAGGTAGGTGAAGGTGGGGGTGAGGATGAGGTAAAAGGGTAAGTGATGAAAGAAGATGGAGGGATAAGGGATGTGGAAGGAGATGGAAATGGTAGTGGAGGTTAAGGTAAAGGAAAATGGGAGGGCTGAATGATGGAGAGGTGGAATGGAAATGGGTGTGGTCAAGTTTGGGCACCCACTGGTAGTGTTGGGAGAATTGGAAGTGCTTATGTCTTGCTCGGCAAAGGGAGTGTTGAACCTTACTTCATCTCCAAGAAAGATACTTGATCAGCTCTTGAGTAACTACGAACAAAGGTTAATAGCAAAGACCCGACAACTACCAACAACTAAGCTAAGACCACTAACCTAGAAAGCGAAAAAGTGGGGGTCCACATTTGCAATGGGGCGATGTGTGAATACCTCACAACAAGTATGATATCAATATTTATTATTGATGCTCACCAATGTGAATGTCGATATCCAATATTGATGCATGGTATAATTAGCATCAACATTAAGATTAGTGTTAACAACATTATTAATATCAACAGTATGAACAACATGATTAATAATTGTTATATCAAACTCAATCATGTATTGTGATAACCATAATCGTTAGCAGTATACAGAAGAAGGATAGTAATCAAATGCTCAAGGCCGATAGGCCACTTATGCATTTGATTTCATTAATAGCAATAATCCCATCAAAGCTACAATTCATTAACACAAATCACATCACAAGACCACAAGGCTATAAAGTCACTGGACTCAGGCTCCGGGATCAGGTTTCGGTTGCCGTTCTGCAATCAGTTTTTCAATCTCCTCCGCTATTTCCTCTTCTTCAATCAGTGTCAAAAGGAGATCTGTAAACTCTTCCTCATCGAGTACGGTAGCTCGGAAAAAGTCAGTCAAGTCCGTGATGATATCTTCTTGTGATTCTTCAACATCCTGCTATACCAGAGGGCCTTTCTTAGCTTTAATGACCATCTTGTCGAAGCTAATTATTCGGGTCCCTTCCTGCTGCGAGCTCGCCCTGCAAGCGTTGTTCGTGATTTTCAGCTTGCTTTGCAATCTTATCTAATATGGTGACGGCCTTCCTATATTCACTGAAATCAATTCGTGCTTTCCATGCAAAAGACCGTAAACGTCGGAATATATCCTCTTGCTCCTTCTTTGGCCAATTCAAATTTGGGTTTTGAAATGGTAGCTCACCATCATGAGGCAAAACCATTCTGATACGTGCAAATCATGACATTTTCCTCTTTTTATCTAACTTTAATGTTTTCTGCAAAAATGACAGAAATGTAGTAACGCATGCTGCCACCTTTTTCGTGTCCTTGGTTGTTTAATGGCCATTAATGATGGTACTTCGTAAATCTTCCCTTGATTTGCTCCCTAGAAGCAATGCATGACGTGGCAATTGATGAGGCAGCAAGAGTAACGACAGGAAGCAGTTATTCTTATCGACTTGATAGGTTTATTTAATTTCGGCGGTGCCCAAGCATGACCTATCTTTACCATCATTCGTGCTGCCACCCCAAGGTACTGAAATAACTTGAAACTACATGCCAGAATATCCTTACTTGGAATGGAAGACTGTTGACGTGTATTTTGTACACAATC
This sequence comes from Cryptomeria japonica, assembly GCF_030272615.1. Taxonomy (NCBI): domain Eukaryota; kingdom Viridiplantae; phylum Streptophyta; class Pinopsida; order Cupressales; family Cupressaceae; genus Cryptomeria; species Cryptomeria japonica. The sequence goes on from NC_081412.1 coordinate 716,460,896, forward strand.
ATACACAGAATAAAATACCGACAGGCATCTTATCCTCTCTTGAGAAAATAGTCTCTAACTGCTGAAGATCTGCAAAAGGATCAGTTAGATGGACTCCAAGGTTCTTTTAGTGGGGTCTCCACGTGTGGACAAGCTTTTAGTGGTATGATGTGATTTGCTGTTTCCTTCAAGGCTTCTTACGGATTCAATGGTTCGAAGATTTCACTAATCTAAAAGGAACTTTCAAAAAAATGGAAAAGGGACAGGGTTTAAGTAAATCTAATCTAGCCTAACCCTAGGAACGACTTAGCATGAATGAGATTTGGCAAGACTCAACCAATTTCAATTTCGCCATAAGACAACAACTCAACTGAAATTAGTGCGATCTTCTAAGGTAATAATGGTGTTCAATGCATCAAAGACCAAGGACACTACTACGAAGGTACATATCCTAGATGCGAAAATGCTTGAAGGTTAAGGACTCAAAGTGTTTTCCAGTCGACCACGCAAGACATTCCTACAATCAGCAAGAAGCTAGTGGTTTGGATTGCGAATCCTACCAAATATCAAATCTCACACTTAGTCTTTCTAATTAACAAACTACTTTGATTGAGCGTGATTCAAGTACATCCAACAACCATGAAGATAACTCAAGAAACTTGCAACAAAACACCATAACTTCAATATTTTATTGATTTCCAAGTCATCATATACAACAATTGCTTGAACTTCTCTCTTCAAGACTCAATCTTGCTACAAAATAAAAATTGCTTACAATTCTAATCTCTCTATTTCACTCTTAACTCTATTCTCTATTAACTGACTATTACAAATGAAATGAAAAATGGGGGTATAAATAGCATCCCCAATTACAATGAAAGGTCCAGATCTAAAGCAAATCAACGGACAAGATCATGACACCTAAACCCTAATTAGGGTTTGTTACAAATGACCTCCTTTTTACTGAACAATATTAAATACATAGCCAAATATTAAATTTGGCACAAAAATCTAGGAGGTATCAACCAATGAGAAATAAGATGTCATGTCATCTGTAACAACCTTTCATCTAGAATCTTATTCCCTTTCCAATTTTCCTTCTTAGCATATGCAATGAATTTCGTCACGATTCCTTCGATTTCTGTGATTGGAATCTCGGGAAGATTCTTGATACTCTCTTCTAAGTGGATAACCTGATCAAATGCATCTAGAAGAGCTGTGTCCCAAGTAGGTTCAAGTTCCTTTGTTCTATCAATCAGGAGCATGGTGGCATACATTTGATCATACTGCTCATCTGTAACATCTGCGTCCTTGCGAAAGATGATAGTGATTCTATCCTCAAACTCTTGTAAATCCACATCTGTCTCGACCTCGATCCTTCTGCCAAGAATGGTACGAAGTACCTCAAATACTCTGTCCTGGATCGGATTGATCACCTCCTCAACTTGACCACATCTAACACTGATGTCCTCAAAGAGAACACTCTTTATATGGAGTAAGGTTGACCACTGAAACAAACTGTGAGAATCACCTTCTAAGATCCTCTCTTGTGCTAAAATTCTTCTAGATGTATGTCTTATAACTTTCAAGACAGGGATGACAACGTCCTTGGTATGGGCAAATGCAGCTACTGTTGCCATCAATCTGTGGATTATCTCAAGAACTTGGATAGCCTGATGGGTGATCTTCGACATCCTTGTAATAAACTCAATGGCCACCGTGTGAGATCTATCCATCCAATTACATGTACGCTGAACCATATTCCTGAATCTTTCTGCTTCATTAATTGATTGAAGGGGCAATGCCTGCAATGGTGATCTAACTGGATCCTGACGTCCCAAAGGTTCATTGATGTGACTGAAATATGTCCTCCATGCACCTCTCTCTCTCTCGAGCTTTCTATTCTTTTCTACTTCTTCTCTAAACTTATCCTTCAATGCCTCAAATGTGTCGGTGGCATCATCTAAAGTCTGCTCTGCTGTGGATGGTCCTAACTCAATAGTCTGTATATGATAGTCTTCTGCTAGGATCTCACCCTCATATTTGTCTGCTGCCGGTGTAGCTATCTGCAGTTTTCTAGATCCAGTCTCATCTCGAATCATCTTGGACATCTTTGTAGCCTTCTTCTTCTCTGTTGTCATATGTGAGCGTCCAACAAGGCTCTCTAAATCGATTGCACTGTCCTCGTCCTCAATTACGATCACCTTAGTCAATCTTTCCTTCAACCAATCTGGGATATTTGATCTTGTCTCTTGAACTTGAATTTCTTTGTGTACTACTTCTTCTTGTCTGGGAGGAGATGTTACTTCATTATCATTATCTAAATCATAGTCTTGGAGAGATCCATCGGATGAAACATGCTGTGCCTGTTCTTCCTCCTGTCTGTCATTCTGTACCATCGATTCCATGGATTCTTCCATTCGAACTGTTCTATCTTCTGGCCTGGAAGAAGTACCTGGTGTTTGATCTTTGTTAGCACCTTGCTTTTTCTTGGAAGGCTCTTTCTTTTCTGATCTTTCCTTTCTCTTTGAACCTCTCGGATGGAGATTGCCCTCACTGGCACATCGAAGGTTACCTTCTCCTGAATTCCTAGGATTAGGATTGCCTTCACTAACACTGGCTCCACCTTCGGCTGGCTTTTCTTCCAAAGTAAAAGACATGGCTATGCCTTGTTCTCTCAACTTCTGATGTTGAACGTCTACCCATCTGCGAGTACAAGACAAGACTGGTGCCATCAAATCATCTAAATCCACGGCTTCGGGCTCATTCCAATCCAAACTTATTGTTTTGCTTTCTCTATCATATGAAGATTGGATGTGCCTGCCGTTGTCCTGAGCTTGGTCGGCCACTCTGTAAATCTTACATTTCCTGATGAAATCCAAAGGCAATCTAGAATGTATCTTGCGTTTCACTTCAAGATCATCTAGGAGATTCATCATAAAATCTTCAATTTGGTACTCATGTCTAAATCTTCTACCGACTGTCTCCTCTAAATGTCCATGAGGATCAAAACTATTCCTCCAAGCAAAAGATGAAAAAGGATACAAGGCTAACTCCCTCTCTGCGTCATCCATGGCTGAGACATTGGGACATACCTCAACTGAATTACCCAAAATAATAGGTACCTGAACTCCATTCTGATGTCTGTGTCTGAATGCCTTCACATATGCTGCCAACTGCCTTGTTACTTCAAGTAACACAATTCTATCTGTCGGGTACCTCGGCAACATGTATGGAGGTAAAGGACATCCATACACTCTAATGTAAGTGAACTTGGGAAACTGAATGAACCAAGCACCGTACCTCTTGATTAATTCCTGGGCATCCTGAGATAATCTGTTGTGAATCCCTCCTTGCAACGTCCTGGTGATGTTCATCGTGAAAGTATCATTGATTAACTTGTAGTTCTTCCCTGGTGGATGATGCAAGTAGGTATAGGATTCACAAACTCTGACCTCGCCGGGTCCTCTTCCAATCACTCCTCTGTGAGGTAGTCCTGCGTACTCAACGCTCCTGATTAAGGCATAGATGACGTATGAACTCATGTGGAAGGACTTAGTAGCCCTGAGTCTTCTCAACTGTACGTCTAAGCAATGGCTAATTATCCTAGCCCAATGTATTGTACCCTTTCCTTGAACAATCACCTGGATGAAATAAAACATCCATTTCTCAAAATAGAAGGCATGAGGTGCTCCTGTAACTCTGTTGAGCATGGTGATCAAATCTCTGTACTCCTCTTGGAAATCAATCCGGTGTGGTGTGTTCGGTACTTTGCTCAAACGGGGACGACTCTTAAGTAGCCAGTTCTTGTTGATTATGCTTAGGCAAGCATCTGGATCATCATCGTACACTGATCTGGCTCCTTCAATGCTCTTGTATATCATGTCCCTGTGCTCTGGAAGATGGAAGGCTTCACTTATGGCCTCCTCTGAAAGGTACGCCAAAGTGTTTCCCTCATTGGACACAATTGTCCTGGACTGTGGATTGTAATGACGGGCACACTCGATCATCAACTCGTGGCACTGAATAGCTGGAGGAAAACCGACCGCCTTGATAATGCCACTCTCTATTATTCTCCGGGCGACAGGTGATGGCTTGCCGATGTAAGGGACCTCTCGGAACTTCTTCGTGCTAAAGTTTCCCAAGTTTGTATCTCCAATGTTGCTCCACTTGGACACGATCTTGGTCTCCACTTCTTCGGTCTTCTGATCTTCTTTCATGAGAGCCGAGCGACTGGTGGATGCTCCCGCCTTTGGGGTCGCCATACCTACACAACATTTCATTATAAGAAATAGATTTTGCAATAAATAACGTAAATAAGAGAGATAGATTTTAGGAAACCTCATGATAAGTCCCTAGAGTTATCATTTCCTAAAATACAACGATTGAGCTAAGAGATTTACAATTCAAAATTTGAAATATGACGATGAATGAATAAAACAATAATAATTAAATCGCCATACCTCGATAGAGAGCTAACTCTAGAATGCAAAAAACAAAATTTGCCTAGGCAAAATTGAGGTATGAAGATAATCTTCAATATGATCCCCTCAAACTTGATTTCGCCACCTCTGGAGAGAATGTGATCTTCAAATTCGCACAAATAAAACACCAAGTCCTTAGCAAATTCGCCTTAGGCGTGGTCTTGGATGGATCTTCAAATTCGCTCTACCTTTGATCTTCAATGCAATTCGCACCTCTTCAAACACACCTCGGACGCCTCACACCACCTTGAGAATGTCTAAGCGCCACCTTAGTTTGAAGTCGCACCACCTTTGGAATGTCTAAGCGCGCCACCCTTGGTCTTCAATTGAAATCGCACCACCTTTGGAATGTCTTCGCCACCTTGGATAAATGAAACTCGCACTATATTCGCCTCTTGTCAACTCGCATGAAGGAAGGTAAAATAATGATGTAGAAAATGATAATTCTACCCCCCTTATATAGCGCTTGCATCCTTTACCCCTTAGGCCGACTTAATAAAAATAAAACCATTTTTTAAATGATTTGCAATGACATAACAAGGCCGACCTCCATATATGAGCGCTTAAAATCGATTTTTTATTAATTAAATAATTAATTATTTAATGCCTTGCGTTTTTTAAATTGCAAATTTCGATTTTTAAATAAGGCAAAAATAATTAATAAATGTTTAACGCCACATTAAATGCCAATAAAAAATGGATTTTTAATTTTTAAATTGATTTAGCATTTAAAGTAAATTCGAATTGTTTAATTTGGCGCCAAAACTGGAAAATAAAGGGACGTACCTCATCGCTCTGGTCCCTTGGAGAGGGACAGGAGCATTCCATGATTTTGGTCTAGATTCTTGCGTTTTCAACGTTCAACTCCTTCATTTCCACGTCCCAAATCGATCATCTGGTGGTCCTTCGAACTTGGATTTCTTTTCTTGTGCGAGCAAATGCATCCCATGACCATTATCGCCCTGGTCCCTTGGAGAGGGACAGGAGCGATCTCCATGTTTTTGCTTGAAATTCTTCATTTTGGTACGATCCTTTCCTTGCATCATCTTTTGAATGTTATTTAAAACCCTGTGCGTCCTTGATTTTCAAAGAATATCATGTGTTTTGTCTAACATCGCCCTTGTCCCTTGGAGAGGGACAGGAGCGATCTCCATGTCTTCACGTTCACCTTGTATCTTTGACCTTCGAAATATCATTGCTTGTGTCCTTTGCGCTTCCTAACCTCGCCTCGCCTTGATCTTTGAAGGAACGGGAGTGTTTTAATAGTATCGCCTTGGTCCTTGTCCAAAGGACAGGAGCGATGGGAGACTTTTAACTCGATTAGCAATGTTTGGACGTTTAAAACTCTTGCAAACTATCTTCAAACGATGTCCTGGAGCATATGTAACCTTGTGTATCTTTGTCTTTACGTAAATCTTGCATGGATTAATCTAATATATCAATATCGCTCTAGTCCCTTCCTGAGGGACAGGAGCGAAGTTCATCATAACATGCTTGTTCTTGTTTGTACCAACTTACAATTATCTTCAATGCGTGGAATGATGTCCTTTCGACCCTCTTGGTAACTTGAAACTTGTTTGCCTTTTGAAATTTACGCCATTATGTAGATATCGCTCTTGTCCCTTGGAGAGGGACAGGAGCGATCTAGGTCTTTAGAGTGCAAATCCTTCCATGTGATGACCTTTGCAACGTTGCGCTTGATGGAAATGCCTTGAAATGTCCTCGCCATCCTTCGTCCTGACTTGGATCGGCCTTGAACCTTGGAGGGACGACCTTGAACTTTGGAGGGACGCATCATCACCCTTGTATCGCCCTGGTCCCTTGGAGAGGGACAGGAGCGATCCTTCCCTTGTGGCTTTCATCTCACTTTGCCATGCGCTAAGTTTATATTCAACGGATTCGTCCTTCTTTACTCTATCCGCCCATGCCTTGACATTGTTTGTAATTTTGCAAAAAAGGCAGTTATATCAAAAATCGCTTTGGTCCCTTCCTGAGGGACAGGAGCGAACTAGGCATTTAACAGTGGTATGGACGTCCCAAAAATCTTCAATTTATATTCAATGTGCTCATCTCATGTTCTCCTTTGTTTTTGAACGTAAACTTGCCTCGACCCTTGTCTGGATTTTGCAAAATGAAGGAAATCGCTCTGGTCCCTAGGAGAGGGACGAGAGCTACAAGGTACCTCGCCCTGGTCCCTTGGAGAGGGACAGGAGCGATTTAGTCAATATAGGTCATTTTCCTTCGTTTTTTGCATCTCAAATTATATTCATTTGGCAAAGTATCTTCCTTCGGACGTCCTCAAATCATTAAGTTTTCAAAATCTTGCAAGGACAAGGCGAAATTTGAATCGTAGCTCCGGTCCTTCACTGAGGGACAGGAGCGATTTTCCTCCTGGAGGCCTTTCTGCGCTCATGAAAATCTTCAATTTATATTCAAATGAAAGATCTTGTCGTTCTCTATCACTTCAAACGTAAAATTTGTCCGGACTCTGCAAGAATGATGAGATATCTGAAAATGAGCTCCCGTCCTTCACTGAGGGACAGGAGCGATTTTGCTCCTACAGGCCAAAATAACAAGATTTTTCACATTTTAGCACTTCACGAGGCGAAAACAAATCAATTCCAATGCTCAGGATCAAACTTCAAAAAAGTCAAAATTTGGTCAAAATATTCAGTCAGACAAAAATTCACATTGACGGTCATCATTTAGACAAGTTTAAGCTCTGCATGAACATTCCAATTGAAAATTAGACCATTTTGGCGAAATCATTGCATTCAAAAATTTGCATTCTAGAAAAGAAGCTCAAAAGCTCCCAAAAATGACTGGATTTTGGCTTGAAAAGGCAAAACTTAAAACCCTAAGGCTTAGCCCTAAATCCAGACAACTAACTGACTAACAAAACCCTAAAAACGAAAGCGAAAACAAGCGAAAAACAAGCAAAAAGAGGGGGTCCCCATTTGCGATGGGGCGATGTGTGAAATGGTCACAACAAAGACATCCCTTAAAATCTTGAGGAAACTCAATATTCATCACAAAATGAGGAATATCAGAAAGTTGGGAGATCGGGCAAGTCCAAAATCATCAAACTCCTTGCGAAAGCGACCACAAGTCCGATTCCCTAGAGGTGCCGACCTTATGCAGTCTTCCCCAAGTCGGTTGAGTGATTGGGCGGTTCTAGAAGTTGGGAACCTCGCGACAGAAGTTAGGAAATTTAGAAAGGCCGCAACAAGAGAGGAAAAGGAGAAGAGTCAATAAGGATTTACTCCTTACCCAAAGTTAAAAAATTTATGGGTAACAACCACCAAAGGTCGCACGTTTTCTCTTCCCTATAAGCCAACTTTGCCTTAACAACATTTTTTTATTTGGTAATTAAAATTTGCATTTTGCTTCATTTCTCAAGTCGACTAGTCTTTCCTCTTGCGATTTTGTATTTTAAATAATCATTCAAGGTGGTGCGCTCAATAAGTCTTCCATGTTTCACTTGCCTTTGTTTTAATTTTGGTTTCAATTTCCTTGCATTACAGGAAGTTTGCTTAAGGCAATTTTAAAATTTCCTTGTATTACAAGGAAACTTGATCGCTCAAGACAAGGAAGGTTTAAATTTTCCGTGTTTTACAAGGAAGTTTGTTCAATTCTTAATCGCACATTATAAGGAAGACTTAAATTTTCCTTGTTTTACAATGAAGCTTGCTTTTTTAAAATTAACTTTGACTCATCCTTTAATCAAGTTTAGGAATGAAAAAATGCACATGACAAGGAAGACTTAAATTTCCTTGTATATCAAGGAAGTTCTCAAATTTACTCAATGCTTGTTTAATTTTCTTGTTTTACAAGGAAGTTCATTCCTTTTCATTGCTTTAAAATTTCACTTTCTTTTTTATCATCCAAATTAGACCAAGGGTGGAAAATCAATCTTTACAAGGAAAGTCTTAATTTCCTCATTTTACAAGGAAGATTTTAATTTCCTTCATAATTGACCTTTTAAATCATTCTTCAATCGCCAAGATTAGGAGTGAAAAAACGCAAGGTAGAAGGAAGGCTTTAATTTCCTCGTTTTACAAGGAAGTTTGCTCCATTTCACTTGCATGGTTCATCAATTTGCTTGAAGAGTGGAAAATCGAACCACCACAAGGAAGATTTAAGTTTCCTTGTATTATAAGGAAAGTTTTAAATTTCATACCATATTTTGCCTCATAAATCTCCCCCAAAAAATCGATCTACACAAGGAAATTTTCAATTTCTCTCACTTAGCATTCAATTTCCAAGAGTGGAAATTCGACCTGTAAAAAGAAATTTCCAATTTCTCTCACCTTCACATTTTTCTTGACAGTTTCGCAACATGACAACATTTGACAATCGTAACATTTTAAATACGCTTTGCATCTTGACAACTTTACCTCAACCTACACACCTCTTCCTCACTAGCAAAGGTTAATGACTAAAGAAATTACTGCCAAGCCAAAGCAAACTAACAAAACGACTACCCTAAAAAGCAAAAAGTGGGGGGTCCGCATTTGCAATGGGGCGATGTGTGATTACATCACAACAGATCTCCTGTATGAGTTACAAATTTTTAGACATAGGCTGCCTAAATGGGTGAATTGCTGCTTTGGCTGTAGATGTGTGGTTACTCACATGTTGAAAAGTTCTTTCTAGTTTTGGCAGGATTGAAGAATATGTCAGGATTGAGGAATATAGACAGTGATACCCTTTGGATGTTATCTAGGAATCTCCATCCTAGCTAAACTATATGTTTCCTGTAATTAAATCTAAAGCTTAAGCAAGCATATTCGATAATTTCATCTAGAAGTGAAGCCAATATTTTCCATAATACTATCAAAAACCAGGGTAAGTATTTTCCATCATTTCATGCAAGCTGAAAGATGTTTTGCACAGATCCATCTGAGCTGAAGTAAACCTCTCAAACAGAACATTCAGATGCCACTTGGATTTCCTTTCTAACATATGAAGGTTTTGGGTCACTGATTCGGTATGGCAGGGTTCGTTGTACTCAACATGTAGACCAGAATTTGCAGAAAAAAAATATACAGAATATAGGCATAAGAATAGTGCCTTTGCAATGCTTGAACACACACACAAGAAAACACAGCTACTCTGAGCAATGAGAGGTAGGAATAACAGTTATGTTTGTGGTTTGTGTTCTGTTGGTAACAAAAAGTATCTTTTTAGAGTTAGCTGGGATTAGATAGGTTTTAATGTTCTTTTTGACATTCAGAAAAATCTGTTTTTAACAAAAATGTGTTTTTTGCCCCCATTTGGGTTTGCCCGGGTATATCCACACTGTAGGGCCTGTGCATTTGGCTCAGGTATGTCTTGTATGTACCTGGGGCTAATGCACAGGCCCGATTATGTGCTTTGGATTTAACCAGGTCAGATCTAGCCTGGGATCTGAACCTGGACTGAACTGGCTTTTGGATGGCAGGGCACCTTGGTGTACCCAGTATTCATTCCCATATGTCAAAATATGCATTGAGGCTAGGAGAGTACTGAACAGTGAAAGGAAGCTACTTATTTTGCATCCAAGCCATTTGGTTGTATCAGTGGTTAACTTCTTTTTATATCCTATGTTAACTGGACAAACTTTAATTAACATGATATGACATTTAAATTACAATTCGAATTGATTCTTATGGTGTATAATAATACTAAAGGAACTGATTGATAATTATGGTAACATTTCAATAGGAAAATTCAAGTTTAGTATAATATATCGAGAGAACACATCAAGCACTTCAAAGTTACATTCAGATAGAGGATTGTTATATATTACTTACAATGTTAGCTTCGTAGCTATAAAATAGTGAAGGCTGAATTAGACCAAGCTAAGATTTGTGGTTGTGTCTTCCACCAAATATTATTCCTTGCACAGTTACTCACTTCAGGCAGTGGTGGATGGTTAGCTGAGTTTATGATCATATCAAAATAGTTGATCTTTACATATAAAATAATCTACGTTCCACGGTATTTCAGGGATGGTGACAGTGGGATGACAGGAATGTGTTTCTGGGATGTCCCTAGAGGGCCATTTTTTAGGGGATGGCGACCTCTCTCTCTCTCTCTCTCTATATATATATATATATTTTAAAATATATTTATATGTTATAGAGAGAAAGGGAAAGAGAGATATATATGTCAATAATTGATAACAACAATATCAATATGTAAATAAATCATGATAGCAGTAGTATAACAGCATAATAAATTTCAATAAAGCATTATAACAGTAGTCTCAACTCTCAAGCATCAAATAACCATGGTCTATCAATATTCAAAATTCTCGAAAATGTATCCAGAAGTTTCAAACATCAAAATGCAACAGGCTATGAAACTAACCTCATTTGGGTTATATCAATATCCAAAGTCTCAGAATCATTTGAGTCACTATCACCCTCTAGCAAAAGTGGATCATTCAATGGTAGGCCGACCAAGTCCTGGTTGCACCTCCTCCTCATCAATTTGTCTAACATCTTTAGGATCAACATCCCATTGCAGCTGAGAACTTGTTTCAGACTTGAAGTAAAACAAAAATCAGTCCAATATCTCCTCTACATTGTGCCAATCTATTCTCCAACAAGCAAACTCTCACAGCAAGGAGCAAAAATTGATAAAATGAAAGAGGAAAATTAAAAAATGATTGCTAGCTTAGTGTTTTGTTTTGGTTTAAACTCTTTATGTCATTTTAAGGCTCATTTGTGGTTTAGAAGTCCTTGTGTGCCCCCTTGGCGTCTTGCTGTCCCTTAAACAACTAGGGATGGGATCGTCTAGTTCCGAGGCAGGGGACGCATCTTTGTGTATGCTTCAAAATAATTGAATAGTTATTTGTAATTTTTTCTTTTATTGATGAAAGTGACAAAGGAGGCCACACCCATTACATATTATACAAATTTACAGTGCTAGATGGCTGCATACAGGAGCCTTACATTGTTGGGCCTATTATAGACACAAAATTGGCACCTAGATCACAAAATTGTAGAGGATTTACCATTGCCAACTTCTATTTATCCTTTGGTAGGGCGCAATATGGGGCAATAGATTATACAAATGATAACATTTAAAATGGCAACTTAATGCTATACTTTAGTCCTCGGCTTCTTTCATTCCATCTACTTGTAGAGGAGGATTTAATAGGGTGAACAAACCAATCCATGTTTGTATCTATCTTGATGCTTGTGACATTCTTAAGAAAGTTGACGTCGTAGTTTGCTTGGTGGCATTTGAGCTTTACATTCACCTCGACCTGCCAAATCACAAAGGGGATCTAGGGGCCGTTAATATGTGAGCTTTTTGTGGCTAGGCTCTACCGTTTGGATGGAAACCAATGCCAACTACCACTTGCTCGAAGAAGTCGCACATCCCCCATTGCCAGCGTGGCCATACCAATGCCAAAATCATTCTCTTAATGTTTTCCACCTCCTCCCTCGTGTCTAGTAGCATTGACATGAACATTTTGCAATTTGTGTTAATATCTCCCATCCACATTGACGTATGTGTTGATCAAGATCATTCAGATGGCGTGAATTACAATCCTTGCCTTAATCTTAAATACCTCCATTAACCTTCGGCCAAAGATTTCCTTGAGGAAGGCCGTTTGCCTTTTTTTGGCATTTAGGCATTTTCTTGTGTCCATTTTGCAGAAACAAAAAAGTGAATTTTCCCTCCAAAAGTAGCTTACGATGTGTTATGCCCATAATTGTGAATTCTCTAGTTCTCCAGCCACAAACTCCTTAGCTTCCCATTATGGTGATATTCTTTTGCTTGCTCATAATCATAATTTCTCACCCTTCAACCATGTCCTTGTCACAAAGTAGCTTGTGCCAAACATCTTTAAAATTCACAAGCGTTCATTATTTTTCATGCCAATTGCTCGGTTCGCAACTTGATCCACCATGTCATTCCCCTCTCTATATTCATGTGTAATGTAAAAATCTTTGGTTTGATTTACGATCTCCCAAATCATTTTCATCCACTTTTGCAACTTACAATTTGGAGTGTGCCTCCTGCGGATGGCATTGATTGTGATTTGTGGGTCCTCTTCTAGATGGACTTTCCTCAAGTTGTATTTTTTGGATAGTGTCATTCGGAAAAGAGCTGCTTGAAACTTAGCATTATTGTTGCTTCCTTGGGGGATTTTCTTGGTGGCTAACACTAATATTTTGCCTTCTTCGTCCCAAATTACACATCTTGCTCTTGATATTCTTGGATTTCCATGGGAGGCACCACTAAAGTTCGCTTTGACCCATCCTTGGTTGGGGGGGATCTATTAAGCATTGGCTCTAGGGTTGACAGCCTAATCAATTTGTTGACCCCCATAAATAGGGGGACTCTAAGACTTGTCCAATTATTCCTTAATTTCCCATCCCAAGTTTTTAAAGTTGTATTTTTTGCATAGTGTTATTCTGAAAAGAGTTGCTTGAAACTTAGCATTATTGATGGTTCCTTGGAGGATTTTGTAATGTCCCTACTAGTTAGAGATCATTGTCCTGCAAAACAGATTGTTAGAACACAACAAAAATATATACATAACTAATCTAATTTGCAATTAAAGTTCAATTACTTAATTAACACTAATTTCAATTCTTAAAAAGGATACGAGTGTAGCACTGGGACATGTCCTTAGGCGGCTGTGGAGCTCGCCTTCTTGGAACCCATCTTGGTTCCAAGCCACATCAGGAAATCGAAGGTTAATTCGATTCCTGTCTTGGATGTAATTTCTTACACCCAAGCCATACCAAGGAAGACCATCATATATGATCAATTCCTTGCCTTGGATGATGCATCTCATCATCCAAGTCTACCAGAGAGGACCGGCCAAATCCGTCTCTTCTTGGATGAACTTTGTCAACCAAGCCATACATAGATGCATATAGATATTCAGTATATACTGCCTACCAGGTGCTAAGTTCTTTCAAAATTCTGTGATCAAAATAGAAGAGATGGAGATATGATCTGAAAGTTGTATTTTATCTGCTATAGCGTGTTTTGAAGATGCACAACACTTATTAATTTCGGCGTGTCCATCCTCCTCAATGTAAGCATGCTATATAAGTGGATGAGGGGTTACGTAGGGAAGAGATGTGTCTTCCCACCTCAATGTAAGCATGCTATATAAGTGGATGAGGGGTTACGTAGGGAAGAGATGTGTCTTCCCACCTCAATGTAAGCATGCTATATAAGTGGATGAGGGGTTACGTAGTGAAGAGATATGTCTTCCCACGTGGGAAGACACATCTCTTCCCTACGTACCTCTCACCACAGTATATAAAGTAGTCACCATTTACTTACTCGATCGGAAGGAGTGTGACTTGTTTGAGAATCCCTTTACCACCCGATACCATGAACGGTGTAAAAATATATATATATCGGAAGCATGAAATAGTACGACCAACGTTACAAAATTTAACACTCCCTCTTAACTAGGGAGGACACATTTCATGTTAGAGAAAACATCACAATTCATCCATTGATTGTGAAGAGAGGAGATATCACACCATAGTGATATTCAGAGATATGGTTCAACAATGAATATCAAGTCTCATGATACTCACCATAACTCATAGTTATCAAGTAAGGTATGTGCACTGGCATCAAGTCACATGATGCCTACCATACTGATAATGATTTCATGGCATGTCCACGAATATTATGTTCATAATATTCACCATGAAGATCTCTATCATAATTATGGTTTATTTAATGATATCAACCAATAGATATCTACCATAATGTCTCAGAGATATATATACTATCATGACATGTCCACAGATATCAAGTCACATGATATCCATCAAGATAGTTAAATTGATAATTGTAAAATCGTCACCTTACAATATCAATTTGAAACAAGTGTTCATTATTGAAAAGTCGTCACCCTTCAATAATGTTCACAGAAGGCCCATGCAGTCATGGAGTCACACACATGACAAATAAAAGAGTTTACACACTAAACATCTTTAATATATTAGTATATCAAAATAAATGAGACTATCTCTCAAAATTAAATAACATTTTCAACCATACCAAGTTTATCTCTAAAGTGTTCAATCTTGATCTTGGAGAGAGGCTTGGTAAGAATGTCTGCAATCTGATCACAAAACCTTCAGGTTGCTCCAAATAAACTTCTTCTTCAATCTTACCATTTAGAAAAGTAGTCTTAACATCCATTTGATGGACTTTCCATCCTTTAGATGCTGCAATAGACAAAACTGCTCGGACAGAAGTGTATCTGGCAACAGGAGCAAATGTCTCTTCATAGTCAATACCTTCTTTCTGTGAGAAACCTCTAGCAACAAACCTTGCTTTGTGCTTCTCAATGCTGCCATTTGCTGCATGTTTGATTTTGAAGAGCCATTTAGAAGATACCACAGATTTGCCTTTAGGCCTAGGCACAATATCCCAGACATCATTTTTCAGAATTGACTGATACTCTTCTGACATAGCATCTTTCCAAACTTGATGCTTGAGCGCATCTCCAACATAGGAAGGTTCTGCATCAATGATCTCACTCATCAAGGCAGTATAACTGGAAAATAGGCTAGGTCTCTTACTTTCTCTGAAGGTCACCTTTGGAGCAGCATAATTTTCAGCTTCTTGAAGCATCCTTTTAGCCCAAAGTGGTCTCTTCCTAGTTTCGGGATAATTTTCTTCTAAAGGTAAGCCTTGAACTTCATGCTCAGCATCTTCAGGGGTCTCCCTCTGAATCTTAGGGGTGGAATCCTCATCCAAGCTTTAGGAGGATCTTGGTGTTCTAATTCATTAGAGTTTTTGGACCTCCTGAATGCTATGTCTTCCTCAAAGATGACATCTCTGCTCAGTTCAATTTGTCTTTGACCAGGTATGTATATTCTGTAGGCTTTAGAGGTTTCACTGTACCCAACAAATACTCCTTTCTTTCCAGAAGGTTCTAACTTTGACCTCTTTTCTTTGGGGACATGAATATAGATTGGACACCCAAAGATCCGGAAATGACTTATGTCAGGTTTGTTGCCAGTAAAGGCTTCTTTAGGGGTTATATTGTCAAGAAGCGAATGAGGACATCTATTTTGAATGTACACAGCTGTCCTAGGTGCTTTTGCCCAAAATGAGGTTTCTATATTTTGGTCAAACAACATAGCCCTAGCAGCTTCTACTATAGTCCTATTCTTTCTTTCAGCTACCCCATTTTGTTGTGGGTTATAAGGTGCAGTTAACTCCCTCTTAATCCCAGCATTTATACAATAATCTTTAAACATATTAGAAGTGTATTCCCCCCCCATTGTTTGTTCTTAAGGTTACGATTTTCTTACCTATCATATTTTCTGCAAGAGCTTTGAATTCCTTAAATTTAGAAAGAATTTCTTCAAACTCTTTGTACCTCAGAAAATATATCCAAGTCTTCCTAGAATAATCATCTGCAAATATTACATAATATAAAAATCCCCCTAATGAGGGTACAGACATGGGTCCACATAAATTAGAATGAACTAATTCTAATACATTTTTGGATTTACTGTTGCTAGAATTAAAAGACCCTTTAGTATTCTTTCCCAAGGCACACCCTTTGCAAGCTCCTTCAGATTTTTGACTTAGCTTGGGTAAGCTGATCACCATCTTCTCTATCTTAGGTAGGGCATGGAAATGAAGGTGCCCTAATCTTCTGTGCCAAAGTTCATTTGAATCTGGAGTCTCATGAATCAAGGCTAGAGGTGGAGTGGTGCAAAGTCTGTAGGGGCTCCCTTGTCTTACTCCAATGGTGTGGGCTTTCTTGATGGTGGAGTTCTTTGGCCAAGCAAGTACCTTTCCTTCCATAAAGGTTAATCTATAACCCTTATCTTCAAGTGCAGAAACTGAGACAAGGTTTTTCTTTATACTAGGTACAAATAGAACTCCAGACAGCTGTAGGGATATGCCTGACTTTAGGTTGATATTGCAGGTTCCTATTCCCATAACTGGATAATTTGAGTCATCACCAATTGTCACTTCTTCATTTGAACTTTCCACAAGTGTATCAAGGTGCTCACGAAATCCAGTGATGTGTCGAGATGCTCCGTTGTCAATCACCCATGTGTTGAAACTGGACGTGACTTGACTAGAGAGGGCTGAGTAGAAGACTAGCTTCTCAGAATTACTCCCTTTCTTAATTTCTGTCATTGAAGCTTGTTGTTTGATCCTGTCTGGACACTTCATTGTATAGTGCCCATATTGTTCACATTTGAAACATTGTACTTCAGAAATGTCTCTCTTCTTCTTTGAAGACCTCTTCCCATTTGAGTTGTTGTCCCTCTTTCTCTTAAAGTTCTTCTTCTTTCCTTTCTTGTGGGAATTAGAGTTTAGAACTTGAATGTCTTCATTACCTTTGTTTTGTTTTATTCCTCTTGTGACAAACCGAGATTCCTCGTGAATGCAATCGGTTTTCAATCTATCAAACTTGGGAAATTTAGAATGAGCACCGATTTCTTGAATGAATGATTCCCACGAGGTAGAAGTCTATTTAGGGCCATCATAGTAAGTTCTTTGTTGTCTACTAGATGTCCAATAGTGGATAGTTGATCCCTAAGCTTAGTGATCCTCAAGAAATAGGATGTAACTGTTTCTCCTTTATTCATCTTTATATGGTGTAGTTGATTCTTTAGGGTGAGAGCCTTGCTAGTGTTGTTGATTTCATAAATGTCAGCTAGTGCTTTGAACATTTGAAAGATCGTCTCATATTTAGGAATAACTGGTACAATGTGGTCTCTTACTGAATCCACAATTATCTTAAGGGCCTTCTCACTGTCCTTGCTCCACTGAATTTTCTCTGTATCATCAGAGGGTTCAGGAATTTCACTTTTGACATGGGAGTCAATTTTATTTTCTTTCAAAACAAGCATGATCCTGAATTTCCAAGATACAAAATTTGATGCTCCATCTAATCTATCTTCAAACCTAACTCCGGTTGCCATTAGGATTATGGGAATGTGATCTTAGTAAGAGCTTGGTGAAAGTTTATGAGATCGTTATAGAATTTTAATATGATCTTCCTTAACTTGGCTCTAATACCATGTTAAGTTCTTTCAAAATTCTATGATCAAAATAGAAGAGATGGAGATATGATCTGAAAGTTGTATTTTATCTGCTATAGCGTGTTTTGAAGATGCACAACACTTATTAATTTTGGTGTGTCCATCCTCCTCAATGTAAGCATGCTATATAAGTGGATGAGGGGTTACGTAGTGAAGAGATATGTCTTCCCACGTGGGAAGACACATCTCTTCCCTACGTACCTCTCACCACAGTATATAAACTAGTCACTATTTACTTATTCGATTGGAAGGAGTGTGACTTGTTTGAGAATCGCTTTACCACCCGATACCATGAACGGTGTATATATATATATATATATATATCGGAAGCATGAAATAGTACGATCGACGTTGCAAAATTTAACACCAGGGATTATCATAATCTCTCCATTAGGCTAAGGGAATTTCTTCCCTATAGCTTCCATCATATAATCACATTAATATTACATTTTATAATTCATTACTGTTTTCCATTCCATAATTTATGTCTTCATTTACATATTCTTTAATCTTTCTAATGATCCTAAACATACATACATATTCTACATAGATACCTATCTTTATTGCTACATTCATATAAGTAATCATTAGAGATATATGTGTAACTAGGAATTTGGGAAAACATCAAAGCAATAAACATTAGCTAACCACAAAGCTAAGTTGCAATGAAAAATGTCGTAATACACTCAATAGAGCTATGAAGACAAGATAATCAAACCAAATGCAAACCATTACAAACGCGGATATCTCCTCCATAATTCTCCATTGGCTTTCTTTCTCCTTCAAATGGATGTGGCTCTCACCTACACACACAAATGTATTGAAAGCAAGATAATGATAGAAAAGTGATTTTGATAGCATAAGGATACTCGAAATGTGGTTGAAAATGATGAATAAAAGAGTCCAATTTATAGAAAAATTGGGGATTGACTCTATGGACAAGATTGATTCGAGACTGAAAATAATCAACGGACAAGATTGAGTGCACAACAGAGCTGCCATTCAGGAAAGGATGAAAATAGAAGAAAGCAAATTGGAAGATATTATGAGAATAAATAATAAAATCTTTAATTATCTTCTCATAAATATCAAATTAGCAAGTTGAAAATATCTCCTCACAAAAAGCAGATTTTTGGAGATGCATACCTCATTTTTGAAATGTAAAATTAAAATTAAAGAGATATTGCCAAAAAGATTGATTTTTGAAAATCAAGGAAAGATATTAGTTTCCAAATTTGAAAATTAGCAGGATTTATGAGAAGATTTAATTATTAAAAATTATTAAATATCTCCACATAAGAGGATAAAATGGAAGAATAAAAAATTAAGAAAAGAAGGAAATAAAGATGAATTAATAAATAAAATTTATTAATTATCTTTATTTTGGAGGAAGATAAATATGATAAATTAATAAAAATGATTTATTAATTTATTACTCATATTTATGAATTAGTTAATTAAATAAAATGAATTTATTTAATTAATGGACAAAGGAGACAAATAAATAAATTTAATAAATTATTTAATAATAAATTATTTAATAATTTATTTATTTGGGACTTAGAAGAATTTTTAGTAAAAGGGGGTTTAATTAATTAATTAAACCTAAGAGGCTCTATGCGCATGATATGTTAAAAAAATAAGAGACACGGGTGTTGACCATTTTTTAGTGTCTACAATATGTATTCATAAAAATGCATTAATGTATATGTGTGTGTGTGGCACACAGTCCACACACATATATACCTTAAGACTTCTTAACCCCTCTTACCTGTATGCAGATTGTAGCCTGCGGTTGGAGTTTGCACTGTAGATGTCGCCTGCAGATTGGGAGGCATACCACAAGGAACACAAATGTTACTTCTTGTAACTTGATAACAATTCTGATCTGATCTTATCAATGGTGATGCCACCAGATGCTTTTGATTCCTTCCCTTTATATCTCTCAATTTGAGGGAGAGGTCACACCTCTTCGTCATGTATGCCCTTTGGCAAGAGACATACCCTTTCACCATTAGCACCCTTTGAAAGAGTACAACTCTTCATTATTTCTACCATTTGAAAGGGACACAACCTTTCATAATCAGATCTGCACTTATTATTTGAATCAGATCTGCACTTCTCATTTCCAAATCATCCCCCCTCTCAAATGAGGTTTTCATCTCCCTTTTATATATCATTGTTGAGGGAGTCACAACTTTTCCTTTCATGTCTTTTGACTTTTCATTAATTTAATTAATTTTTAATTAATCATATTTAATTATATCATTTTATATTTTAATTTTATTATTATCATTTATTATTACATTCTATTTCAAAGTGGAGATATTACAGATTTTCTTGGCGGCTAACACCAATATTTTGCCTTCTTTGTCCCTAATTACACATCTTGCTCCTGGTAATCTTGGATTTCCATGGGAGGCACCATTGAAGTTCACTTTGACCCATCCCTGGTTGGGGGGGATCCATCGAGCATCAGCTCTAGGGTTAGTATCCTAATCAATCTGTTAACCCCCACAAATAGGGAGACTTTAAGACCTGTCCAATGATTCCTTAATTCCCCATCCTGAGCTGTGAGAGACTAGTTTTTAGTTTTTGTTTCTTAGCTGCATTGTTAAGTGTCTTTTAAATGATGTTTTCAATATTGTGAGCTGGATTTTTGTTGGACATTTCTTTTCCTTGGAATATTCTTCTATTTCTTTCTTTCTATGGTTCCCAGATATTATTGTTGGAAGGTACAATGATCCAAATGCTAGAGAATACTATCTTCTTATGTAAGATTGACCAGGTTCGGGGGATTGAGCTTTGCTATCTTAGTTTATTCATCATTGTTTTCCAACAATATTTTGCAACTTAACAATGGAGGAGGATATGATTTGCTGTCTCATCTTGTTTTTGTATAGTGCACATTTGTGGGGGCATCAGAAGCCGATCATCCTTAATCTATTTCTCGTAATTTTTTTTTGGCAAGGCAGCCCAAGTGAACACCTCGGCTTTGGAAAGGAACCTGCTGTTCCACAACAAGCAGATCAAGCTATCTTGTTTCTTAATTGTTGCTTCTTTTAATCTATAGCTAATCTTCACATTGTAGTTCCTTGATTTCACTCCACACCATTTGATAGTGTCCTCTTCTTGTGATATTATCAGTCTTCTGTCAGATAGGATTTTGTGTAATTCTCTGTTTTGGTCATCTAAGATATTCAGTTCTTGGAATAATCTCCACTTCCATTCAGTGGTTCACTCTATCTCAACTTTCTCCATATAATCTCTAATGTTGTCTCCCCAAACATATGACAACGTTGATTTTATATCATCTAGACCTTAGTTGTTAGCCAAAGTCTCATGTCAATCCCATAAGTCCCTCCAATATGATGTCTTTTATCCATTTTAATGTCCTATGTTATATGATTTCTGATTAGGTTTGTGCATGACATCATGAATTTCCAGATTGCGGAGCCAGCAAGAGGATTCGTTACTATAAGTATTTTGGTTGGATCAAGTGTGTCTAAGTATTTATGTTGAAGCACTTTAATCCATCTTTGTGGGTTCTTGTTGAATATGTTCTAAACGAGCTTTGCTTTAAGGGCCATATTCATAGTTGACCATTGTTGCAAGCCCCTCGTTTGCATCCTCTAGACTGCATTTCTTATCCCACATAATGAGTGTGATTTTCTTTTACTCATTATTGCCCTTCCAAAAGAATTTCCTTATTTTATTCTTTTTTCTAGTATTTCTCATATCTTTCTTGGTAGTTTCATGCATGACATATAGTAATTGGTATTGTGGAGTTCTTCAAAGTATGTCACTGTCTCCCTTCCAATCTTTTCTTTTGTTTGAATATTGAGACCTTCTAAGTTTATTATTTCAGATTTTTTATTTCTGCTTCTCTTTGCCTTATTCATATTGTGGAAATATTTGGTGTTTCTATCGACTTCTTTGAGCCAATTTTATTTGGATTTCTGTTGCCGAAAAATTTCTTTCCTAGCCAAAATTTCATGGGTATTTATCCATCAACTTCCTTTCTTATTTGAAGTCAGCCGCATTTGTGCCTTTGTTGATTACCTTTCTGAGTAGAATCGGAGCAATGTCTTGCAACTAGTCTTCCCTTAGAATAATCCTCTTCTCGATCAATGATTGCATAATTTTTGTGATTTAGCTTCATACTTCTTTTTTCTTATTAATTCCTGTCGATTTATAGACATTGATCAGAAGTACTTCCTCTTTTATCGTTGGGATTTTGATATTAATTACTTGCCATGCTTGGCTTGCCATCACTTTTTTTATCGTCATTCTAGTTGGGTTCTAGATTATTCTTATTCCTCTTGAGGCTCCATGTGCATCTTCAAATATGCCTTCCCATTGTCTCCATCTCAATGTCAATTTTTTGGCTTCTCCTTGACCTATCTTTTTTTCGTGTAGCATGAGCAAGTCTATCCATGATTGTTGGTAGGGGTGTTGAATCCCTTGACATTCCATGTTATGGATGTCATGGCAACTTGGGAAGGGTGATTCCGTTCCTTGATCTTAGTTTCGTCTAACCCTTTGCATTGCTTGCAATTCCCAATTTGGCTTTGTGTGACTTCCTACCCTTTGATCCTTTTTCTCCCAACTTTGATTTCTTTAGCTTGGATTGAAATTGTTCCGTGGTTCTTTATTTTAGAATATCCTTTTCTTCTTTCTCAAATTCACTCTCTTCTTCTTGGTTTATGCTTTGAATGTTTTCCTCCACTGGCTATTTCTGTGTTAGAGTGTCAATTTTAACCGTTGTAGTGTTGCATTAAAATACTTTCAAGCCTATTTCAAATGTCTTTCTTTGACTATGGGTGGTAGCTTTTCCAATTCTTGTATTTGTTTGTAAAATTCCCTAGCAAGAACTTGCTCAATATAAAATGGATACTTGTTTACACAACACAACCAATGATAATGAACGTTTTTATACAGCTTTAATTTGGAGTCTCCCTTGTCTATTAAACGCATAGTATCTTAAATCATTTTGATTACATAGCAGACGTGGGTAATCATTATTCTCAGACATTAAACATTCCATAAAGAACAAAGGAGAGGGATATCAGTTGTGGTGCACCTGATGATAAAACTGTGATTGCTGTTGCAGGGCTACATGTACCACCAAACTCGCAATAGAAGCCTCCAAGAACTGCAGTGACTTCCACTGAATTTACCAGAAAAATGATTACCATTCGATCACATTCCCTGAGTTCTATGGTATTCAGAATACTAACAATAGCTTCTCGGTCCTCCGACATCAAATCCTATTCTGCACCATCTCCCGCACAGATCTACTGGCACGACACCCCATTGCGGAGACTCCCGTTTTCACACTTCAACCCATTATCGGGTTTCCTAGACACAGAGGCGATGTTCACTGTCGCATAGCCATTTCACTCTTCAACCTGTTATCGGGTTTCCCAGACACAGAGGCGGTGTTCACTGTCGCTGTGCGGAATTCTCATATGCGGGAAGGTAATGTATATTAGTGTCGTTTTCAGTCCTCTACTCCCTTGCGATAGCTTTTGCTAACTTCGCGTGTATGAACAGCCTATTTGCAACGTATACCACGAACTCCCCCACGGACAACACTCTGCACCTTCGATATTGTCTCTTCTCAAAACCACGAGACCAGTAGGCCAGCCAATGGCTGACGAAAGGTTTATGTGCTTCGAGGTGTGTAATAATCCATACACCAGTTTCAATTCTTCTTCTCCAGGCATGATTCTTCAAACTCATGCCATGCCTTTTTATTCATCGAGCAAGTTAGTTCTATGAACTACCTTAAGAATTACATAATTTAACTTTATTCAACAACGCGTTAACAATATGTGTTAACAATATTAATTATTTATATTAATCCAAGGCTAGAATATTAATATAAAATAATTAATATTATGTCATATTTACTTTCACAATTTTAATTATTGGGGAACATTACATAGTTCTTCCCCTCTTGTCCTTGCTTCCTCATCCATCCTTAGTGTTCTTTGCTCATTGCTCCCTGCCCCATTCTATTGTTCTCCTGATTCTTTTCATTTGGGGTCTCCTCGTGGTTAAGGGTTCCCACATTTTGGGCATTTGCTACTTGTTCGCTTTGTGATCCTCGTTTATTGTTTGCCTTGTGCTTTTACAAGTTCAATACCAAAGGTTGTAAAATTCAATCTCTATCCAATAAACCAATTAAACGGTGAGATACAAGGCTTGGAGAACTATGACATGGAAACCTTAAACTTATATGCAAATCTGAAAATTAAGTTGCCTTATTGCAAAAAAACTATGCTTAGATCCTTCTTAGTGATGTCAAAAATCAGCCTACATGTCATGCTTATTAACACTACCTTATGTGAACTTATAACAACAATAAACAACAAATAACATCACCATAAGATAGCAGCAAAGAGGCACAAATCAGCAACATAAGAGCATCCCATAGCTGTTATTGTGAATAAGGCTATGTACCAAACTAGTTATTAGTGGGGACTGTATACGGTGAAAATGGATAGTGAAAACAACAATATTGAAAGTCTAACAAAGATCCAACCACAAAACCCTAGCCTAACAATGAAAACAATTCACCATACACAAATGAAGATACCTAAGACCATGCAAACAAACAAAATAAATCAAATATACCATTCACATATCTAGTAGGGTTTCAATCTCCATTTCTTCTTATCTCCATTGATCTTGTTTGATATATTTGCTCTCAGATTTTATGTGTGCACAAGATGTCAACAAAGGACAGAAATGTGGTTGATAGCTTGATCGCAATAAGGCTTAAGTCTGTCATTAGGTGATAATGAAGGAGAGTATCTTCGTATATAGAAGACACTTAAAGGAATGGAGGGATAAGATTGAGAGGTGTAAAGATAAATGGTCGGCTAGGATTAAAGGGTAGGTAGAGGAAATAATTAAATGATAAAGGGGGTAGGTAAGAGAAGAATTAAGAGATCAATGACATGTGTCATGGATAGGAAAGGCTAATGAATTAATTAAATAAATAAAGATTTATTTAATTAATAGAGGAAGTGGGATCAATTAAATAAATAAAATATTTATTTAATTTAGGAAAAGGATAATTTAAATAAATAAAAGTATTTATTTAAATGAGGAAAGGCTTAGAAGAGGATTAATGAATTAATTAAATAAATAAAAAATTATTTAATTAATAGAAGACTTAGGATAAAATAATTAAATAAATAAAAATATTTATTTAATTAAACAAGACAATTTTAGGTGTCTACAGGGACATATTCACATGTTATGTTTACTTAGGTCCCGTTGACGTGTTTTTTATGACAATGTCTGACACAGAATAAAGTTGCTTAATGGTCACTTCACACTCTCTTGATCAAGGTGCGATGTGTGCTAAGATTGTAGGAAGACCAAACAATAGACTCCAAGGTTCCTATCTACAATGAACGTGACTCAGTTGGCTTGATGTGATATGCCGGTCATCCAAGGGGACTTACGTTGGGATCGTTCTTTCATTTCTTTGATGTGGCTGGAACTTCATCATCAGATATAGCAATTCTGTGATGCTTCTGCTTCAAACGAACTGAACAGGAATGAACCGAAATTAAAGGGGAAAGGGTTAGAAGGATCTAAATATACTCCTAAGGGCAATGATCTCAATAGATAATGCTTTAGTGGACAAATTCCAAATAAACAGAGCTCTGCTTCGCCAAGTTTAACTACAATTTCGCAAGAATTGGTGCAATCTTCTGAGGATATTGAAGGATTTTCGAATTGAGAAAGTGCATTTGAATACCTAACACAACGCAATCCAAACAACTATTCACAATCAAACTTAGCATAGATTTGGGGGTTCAGGCTAACTTTACACTGCAACTTATAATCGACAAGATGCAAAAAGTATGAACCATGGAAATTCATCAAACACCATTACATTCTCCATTGAAATCAAAGCACTATACTACTTCTACTCTAAGTGAGGAATGTGAAACCATGCAAGTTTTGAAAAATAACTTAAGTGGACACCATCAGAGAACAATGTTTCACTGTTATCATCTCATAAAACTTATTGCAACAATTTCATACAAATCTCCTTGCTTTACAAATGAAGCGGTCACCCCCTTATATAGGCTTCATGCAAAACCCTAATTAGGGTTTGCCCTAAAAAATTCCCACACATGATGCAATAAGGTGGGAATATTCATTAAATGCCCACTTTTCCCATTTACAATAAATTCCTACATGCCCAAAATGGCGTCCACTTGTGCATTAAATGCACCATCTTCATCAAATTTGCCCAACATGCAATAAAGATTCTTCCATGCAAAACTGCTCATGCTTCCATAAATGCCCATCATCTCAACATGCGATGGCTGCATGCAAAAAGAGTCAGCCATAATGCCTTAAATGTGACGGCTACATGCAAAAAGATGCTCCACTACCTCAGCATGCGTTGACCTGGCTGCCACTTGGCGAGAAACCTTTGGAGAGAGAAAACTCCTAGAGAGAGAAAGCTTTATCTGGGAAGAATTTTCTTGAGATTTTGAATTTGCCTTGTCTTGGAATTTTTCATCAATTTTCAACATCTATTTTTTAGGAATTTTTTCAAATTTGAGTTCCGAGGTCCAGGAGAGAGAAAATTATATCATGATTCCAAATTTATCATCATTTTGAAATTTGGATTATTTTGGATGCCCGGAAATGGATTTTTCAAAAGAATTTTCTTGTTCAATTCATCCTTGATTCCTTCCTTGCCTTAGAATTTCTTTTCACCTTCAATTCATCCTGGCATGGAATTCATGTTGTGAAGGAACTCTCCTTTGGAAAGAAATTTTGTCTAGGACTTCATCTCCAACTTGGGTGCTAAAAACACATGGTGAAGGAATTTTGCTCGAGGAGGAAAAATTATCCATACCCTTCGTTTGGTGCCCATTCTTGACCTTGATTGTACTTTACCCCTGAGGAAGGATATTCTTCATGCCTTAGCCAATTTTTCATGATTTCCAAGAATTCTATCCCGTTGGAAGGAATTTCCAACACTTAGTCAATTTTTCCACTTTCCTGGAATTGTGTTCCGAAGGAAGGAATTTCCAACACTTAGTCAATTTTCCACTTTTTCCAAGAATTCTATCATGAAGGAAGGAATTTTCAACACTAATTCAATTTTTCCACTTTCCTGGAATTTAGGAATTTTTCCATTTTTAGCTCCGGGATTCAGGTTAGAGAAACTTCTCTCACTTGGCCAATTTTTCTTCTTTTCTTGAAATTTCTTTATTCTTTGGCAAATTTCCATGCCTGGGAGGGGAATTTTGAATTCTTCCCTGAGGGCATTTTCCTTCTCTCAATTTCTTCCTCAAGCGTGATTTCTTCCTTGCTTGGAATTCTAATCTTGGGTGTTGGAATGACCATATGGAGGAATTTTCTTTTCTTGCTTTCTCTTCTTGCCTTCCATTCAACGCTCTGGCTTGGACTTAGGCGTGGAAAACATATGGCAAAGGAATTTGACCTTTTTGACCTTTCCATGGTGCCTTGGGATTCAACTTTCTTTCCTTGACCTTCAATTTCCTTGCCTTGGAGAATTTTCATCTTTTGTTTTGGGCATGGAATTCATGTTTTGAGGTAAATTTCACCATTTTCATGTTTTCCTTGACACCATCATTTTGACGTCCATCACTCTCCTTGGGCGCTAATTCCTCATCATGGAGGAATTTCACAATTTTAAACTTTTTCCAGAGCACCCCCCATTTGGCGCCCTCAGCCCTGCTTGGGCGCCAAAGCACTATGTGCAAGGAATTTTGGGGAGTGGAGGAAATTCCTCCACCACCCCCATTCAGCGCCCTACCTTTGACCTGGGCGCCATTTCACTATGATGATGGAATTTTCAACCTTGCCAATTTTCCTTGGCACTCCCTTTTTAGTGCTCATCCCTAACTTTGGATGTTATTTCCACTACATGGAGGAAACTGACTTGCTTCATTCCAGACTTGGTCACTTTTCGACTGTTTTCCAGATTCAAGATGCCACATTTGGATTTGAAGTGATTTTCCCAGACTTAGAAGATTTTCATGCTTTCTATTAGAATATTTAGTTATATTTTAGTCACCTATATTTAGTTCCTTGTTTAATGGTCATTTAGCTTTTTAGTTTTTAGCTCATTAAGTGTTAAATATTGCTTCTTTATTAAAGACGCATAGTTAAGCTTTTATTTAATTTGCTTTTAAGCTTTATTTAGCATTTAGCTTTTTAGTCATTCACTTTAATGATTTGTTCTTTTTATAGAACATCGTCTTGTAAACTCTTTATATACGGTTGTATATCGTTGAATAGATTAATCTGATTATTTGAGCAATAATTTTTCATGGTATCAGAGCGGGTGACGAACTTGAAGAAATTTTTCGTGCCCTTCTACCTGGAAACAATTTTCTAGAAATTTTTTAAGAGATTTGTTTATGAAAAAATCTGATTGCTGATTCAATTTCGCAAGCTAGGGTTTTACCGTTTTTGAAAGTTTTTTTCAAAAACGAAGTTTTTTTTGTGCAAGAGTTCATGAAGGTTCGTGGTTTTTTTTGCTATTTTTGCGATCTGATTTTCACGATTTAGGGTTTGTTGGGCAGTGGAAGTTTTTTTTCGATGCGATTTTTGTGGGTTTCTGGCGACTTTTGCGTTATTTTTTCCCAACCCACGTCTGGTTTTTCCCGCACTTCCGTCGGCATAGATTTTTGACGCAATTTTTTCGCGTTTTAAACGACGCCACAATTTTATTTTACCTGTGATGGGGTTTTCCTAAGCGACTTTTCTTTTGGGCGACGATTTTCGCGTGACATGATTATTGTCTTTTGCACCCTTGTTCGTGTGAGGTGTGCAACGTGACTTCTACAAACACGATTTTTGGAAAAATTGTGATTTATTTTCTTAGACAAATTTCTACTAGCGACTTGCCCTAGTTTTTTTTACCTGCGATTTTCAACGGCATATATTATTTCACAGCCCATTATTTTCAGTGGCTAGGGTTTGACACCTGACAACCTCGTAGTTTTTTTGCTATTTTTTTTTAAGAAAAATCAGTTTTTTTGCATATTATTTTCTTTTGATTTTTTTTTTTGAAAAAAATCAAGCGCTCAAATTTGTAGATAATTTTTTTTTTGGATTTTTTCCAGAAATTCGAACCTTGGGTTTTGTGCCAGCCTTTCAACGCCTTGGGTTCTATGTCAGGGCCTTGCTTCTATTTTCCAGATTTTTCGGAACTTGTACCAACAACTGCTACAGTTTTTTTAATTAATTTTTTGACAAAAAAATTTGAGTTTTAAATTTGCAGTTTGACTTCGTTTTTCGTGCATAAGAAAATAAGAGGGATTGCAGCATTGACGAATGTCATGTTGGAAAGCAGTCAAAAGTTCAACGGACAAAACTTTAATACTTGGAAGTAGAGGATGTTCTCAATTTTTGAGTATTGTTGCCTTGATCAGATTGTTTTGGGCAAGGAATCTCGTCCTATAATAGCAGGTGATGATCAAGACAAATATGATGTGAAGAATCGAGAAGCTGTCATGCTTATCAAGTTATCCATCACAGATGATCAACTCCCTTAGGTGCCTTCAGGTAAAACAACTAAAGAGATCTGGGATCTCTTGAAGGATCTTCATGAAATGTCCGATAAGAGATGAGCTTTCTTTCTGAAGAATATGCTGTTTTTAATCATGATGGATGAAAAGACACACTTCTGGAATGAATTCACACTTAGCCATTTTTTCTGATCAGTAGCCTGCTTTTTCGACTTTCTGGATTTAGACGATTCTTAAGGAATGTTCAGTCTCCAGTGTCTGCCTGTGAAGAACCTGCCAAAAATAGTAAGTGTTTCAAAATTGTTAGGATCAGGGCAAAACAGGACGAGATGACATTAAAATAGAAACTGCTAAAAATATTAAGTTTGATTTTTGGCAAAATTAGACCAATTTGGGAGGCAATGAAATCCCTAAAAAATAGAAACTTTCTAAAAATAGAAAGTTGCTCAGAATTCGCTCAAATTTCACATGCGGGTTCCTTGAAGAGTCCTGATTCCAATGCAATGTTCAGTTTTTCAAAAACCCTAAAGGAAAGGCCTCAAATCCAAGTATGTAGGATGAAACCCTGAAACGGACAAAACAAACTCTAGACCAAGAGGATTGACGAGATTGCCGCGAAAAGATCTTGAAAACCAAGACCAAAAGATCAAGAGGGCCTAAAAAAGTAGGGGGTCCCCATTTGGAATGGGGTGGTGTAAAAACGTCACAACAGGGCCTAGCTGGCATTCTAAAAGTTCGTTATAATGGGGCCATGTTCACCTCATTTACTTTTAGTTATGCATACTGCATCACACATTGCCTTTATAAGTAAGGTATCTCATTGTATATTTCATTATTCAACCATTACTCAATATTGCATTGTTGGATCAAGCTATTCTTGCTATTCTCTTTCGTGGAAGTGTTTTTGGTCTTGCATGGTTTTTGAGGGTGTTGAGGAATCACCTATCTACTCCTACATGGTATCAGAGCTCAAGTGCTATAGACATCTTCCCAAATCTGAGAGTTATCAATATGTCTTGAAGATTTGTCGAGTGCATATTGGGGTTTCAAGGACCTCACTGTTGAATCTAGGGCATCAAAGAAAGTCAGGTTTGCCTTTTGTTCTGTCAAATTTGGTTATATTTTGTTTGATCAACAAGGTTTTCAAGTAGGGTTTTAGCTGCTGGATCTAGGGGGCAGCTGAAATTTTAGGGCACTTTGAGAGAATTATGACATGGCCATTGCGTTTGAATGGTTTGAGAACCCAAAGATCAATTGTCAAATAGTCGAATTTTGAGACTTCGATGGGGGGGGGGGGGATAGGGGTTTTTTTGTCATCATTATTGCCCGTATGGTTGTAGAGATCCATAGTTGGTTGCATTGTATGATCGTATGGTTTGTCGAAGGAAAAATAACCCCTCTCCTACACAGAGAATATTCCTCTGCGGATTTGACATTAAACTAGGGCATATTTTAATTTTTTGGCTTTTGCATACATCACTGTGCATGGTATTGTTTTAGGCACATGGTCGTGACAATTGTTGGTACCTTGTTATTTATTTTGGGTATGAAAGGCAATTTTATTTTAGTGTTTTTTTAATATTAAAAATCATTAGTTTTATTGCATGGTTTATATGATTTGCTGATCGATTGTTTGTTTCGCCCCATGCCTAACAGCTCAACCTCTCTTGCATGGTTACATGGTAATTTGCGGGCTAAATGCCTTGAGTGGTGCGAATTTTGGCCCGCTACCCTAGCCTTGCTATACCCTAGGGGTGTTGCTATTGCTAGTAGTAGGGTGCTTTTTTGCCCCCCATGCTCGTGCAGTCACATGTGTGCCTAGGGGCTAGCCCCATGGGTGCTAATTTTTTTTTGCTTCTTTGCAACTTTGCCTCTATCACGAAAATGGCTATAACTTCACATACGAAGTTGGTTTTTTGAAAACAACATATCGTCGAAAAGATGGTTTAGTGTACTTTCTAGTGGAGTAGATATTTCTTGGAGTTTTTGCTGTTTGGTGCCATTTTTTTGTAGTCAAATATTCATTTCTGGCTCCTAAGCTCACAACTTTTTGCCACAATCTATGCTTTTCGTGATTCTTGCGGCGTTGGAAAGGTATTGAGGAGCTCTATCCAACCATCTATTCACTTTCTCCATTTTCAGCCCAAGGGACATTGTATATCAGTTTTTGCCTGATGAGTACCCTAAAGTGTTACCTGGACATATTCTCACCTAGAAAGGTGCTGTTTTGATCATTGCACTTTATTTCAGTTCTAGATCATTTGTCAATCAACTGTTGCTTCATCAAATTCTAGGGTTGTGCCAATTTGAGAGTTTTCCAGTTGTTCCTTTGTAGTGGGACTTGCTCCACAGAATACTTCCAGTGCTTCTTTGTAGCATGTCTCATTATGGGGGGGTTGTATGGTCTCTCTTGTCATCCTTTGTATGGAAGGAGATTGATTGAATTTGTGATGGATCTTTTTATGATGGATGTAGTTCTTGGGGGTTATCTTGAGTCGTCCATGCTATCCTTGATTGTATCTTTTTTCTCTTTTGGAGAGGAGTTTTGTCCCAATGGGTTTTCTCGTTTTCTCCTATTGTGAGAGATTGCAATTGCATTTGCTTTGTACATGGGTACCTAACATGGCCTAGTAGTGGGGACCCATCTTTTCATCTTTGCATCTTGCATCATTTGCACAATAAATTCATCTCCCTAAGTTGCACTTAAGGTGGGGTGTTAGTGTGAATAATTTTAGGTATCTAACTAGTTATTAGTGGGGACATTTCATATGTTAAATTTACTTAGTGTAATATGCTAAAACGAAATAACATCCTGAAATGAATATAATTGTTAACATGAATATTGCAAATTAACATATAAGGGAAGACTTTTTTTTTTTTTGAGTATGAACAAATGTCTGAAAGTAACTAGCTCTAACTAGCTTTTATTGAGAATTGCATCATAATGAACTAACCAAAAACATGAACAGAAGATATGAAAGTATTTAACACATTGCATTAAAATGAAAAGAGAGGGTTTAAAGAGTACATTTCATTTGATGCTAACATTCTGAACTTCATAACTTTATCAAGATACCAGTGAGGAGGGAAAGTATCATCAAGGCGCTTTTCCGTCCAACCACAGACTTACTAGTCCCCTGTGCCATATCCGACTGGATTGGCCCAACCCTTCGAAGGGAGGTAATGGGAAGTGGAATTCATGTCATCCGAGACTTGGTGTTATAGGACCTACACAGCTAGTTGGCCATACACTATGGGTAACTCCCAACTAGTATGGTGCTCCTAACTAGGGGTGTATCTGGTACTAATGATTTGATGGTAGCATGCTTTATGCAACACCACCTTGGCCAAGGTTTAAACACTGCAAGCACGATTACACATGCTGTCAATGATCACCACCCTACTCGACATATTTCTAGGGTCAAGTAGGTTCAACTGAACCCATTTAGGAACTATGACCATTCAATTGTTTAATATTCTTTTGTTATCGACACTAATGCACTTAAAAGTTATTGTTTATCTCTTCTAATTCTTGAATGCAATGATTTGTAATGATACAACTATTTCCCTGGAATGGAAAAGTGTGGGGCATAAGAGCCGCTAGCTATACATTCACCCTTAAATATGGTATGTAAACCATGCCTGACATGTCTCTGCTGTCCTGACAACTTCAGGGTGTTCTTTCCAACGGAGATGCTATCTGCATCGTGGTGCAGCTGTGCCCTGCCTGACATGTCTCTGCTGTCCTGACAACTTCAGGGTGTTCTTTCCAACGGAGATGCTATCTGCATCGTGGTGCAGCTGTGCCCTTCTACCCACTACCTTCCTAGGGTAGGGTATTAGTTAAATTCATAATCTAGGGATGGTAATCTCAATCAGAGAATTTATTCTTATTGCTGTTTTGACTGTTTAGACTTAGACAAATTTGAAATAGCTCGATAAAGAGGTAAATTCTTCATATTACAAGTCTCTTGGACCTGTACATCCTCTATACTGAGGCATAATGTTTTTATATGTCTTCAATCAGCTTAATTCTATAGTTTTTTGGTTATAACCCAAACTCATATACACTTACAAGTATATGATAAAAGTGTGTATATATATATATATATATATATATATATATATATAATCACTATAAACCTTCATGTTGTTTCCAGCTAGAAGGTAATTCTTGTTTTCCACATTTTCAGGTAAAAAAAAAGAACTCAACCACCCCTGCTGTTCTTAATCTCAATATATTTTTTTTCTGACAGAGAGTTGTTCTCAGCTGTAGCTTTTAACACAATATGTTATAGTGTTTTTTGTTCAAGGGTTTTAGTTTAATTCTTCTTGAATCACAAAATATCAAACCCTGAGTCTATTGTTTCCCGTCTGTCAAGAATGCACTCTCAACTATACATTACAAGGCGCTTCAACATGTGTATACTGTTCTAATTTAGAAATTTAATACTCAGCCTTCTATATATACACAGACATGCTGTATACGCACAGCCTTACTGTGTATATACAGTATGCTTGTGTATCAAAAATTGGGACAAATATAAATTTATTTCTTCATATATATTAACTCAGTTTGCAGACATAAATGATCAGAAAACAAACAAGGGTGGGTTTCTTTTTCCTTAACCCTTGAAAACTCTACTATTTTCATCAAAACATAAAGAAAACCATGCAGATTCAAGATTATAGTTTCTTTTTTCCAAATATGGTTCTAAGACAACAAATAGAAGCATAATTTATTCCCTTCAGCTTAGAAAAAGCACATGACCTGTATAAGGAAGAAATACGTCTGAGAATGTGTTCCAGCACCCTTCCTCTTATCAAATCCTCCGCTCTTGAAAATGTAGAGCTGTAACTGGTAAGTCGTGGGGCAAAAATATGATATTTGCAGAGCCGAAAATGGTAAATACGTGGAGCAGAACCCTCCTTTTTCGCTGTTGGAAATAGCAAGAAGTGCATCGTTTTTTTTCCCCAAACCCCTTATGTATTCCCAAACACATTTTGCTTCCTTCCCATGCCCTAATACCAGGCATCTTTTCTTTAATCCGCTAGGAAAGGTCACGTCATCTGTGTTTGCTTCCTCACGGGATTTGCATTTTGGCTTCTTGTAGAAGACTCCCATCCTCACATAGGAAGAATGCCTGATGCTTTCTTTTCATTTTTTTTTGAAGCTTCTTCTTTCATAACATGCAAAAGTTGATATTATATATACATATCAATTCAATGAATTGAAAGAGACTTATGCGTTTTTAATCGTTCATATATGTTACGTTTTTTTTTGTAAACTTCCTTAATAGCCTGATAGAATTATAAATCTATC
The DNA here is from genome assembly GCF_030272615.1 of Cryptomeria japonica. Taxonomy (NCBI): domain Eukaryota; kingdom Viridiplantae; phylum Streptophyta; class Pinopsida; order Cupressales; family Cupressaceae; genus Cryptomeria; species Cryptomeria japonica. The sequence continues at coordinate 716,495,286 of NC_081412.1, forward strand.
AAATCAAATAGCCTTAAGAACTTTAATGAATTTAGCGCTAGGAAGGGAGGGTAAAATGTTTATTTTTATATCTTGCTATTCTAATACACTTTGCTTAGCAATATTACCAAAAGGAATTTGACCCATGGTGTATATATATTTATATTTCTTTTTATTTTTATTTTTAAATGAACTTTACCTTTGCTAGAGTTTTGTAAAACATTTTCATATATTTATATATATAAATATATTTACATGATAAAACATGAACCTCTGTGAAATTTAAATAATTAATTAAAATTTCAATAATAATATTAGTAGCGAATTACCACGAAAACACAATCAAAACCCTAGGGTTGTGAACCCTAAAATCTCTGCACGGCCAACTAGGGTTACCTGATGCAACAATTGACACAGTTTGACAAGGTCAATCACAAGACTACCTGACTCAAGGTTAGGGTTTCAGACGACATTAGTTCTTTCTTCCCTTTACCTCCCGACCTGATGATACTTTCCCTCCCTTCGCAGAGGATGACGATCTCCTGCACACACTTGGCCAATTTTAACGAGCTAGATCAAAATTTGTCCTATTCTGACATTTCATAGATCATTGACAAAAGTAAAACATCATGTCATAATGTTAACTATCAAGTCATCAATTTACCATTATGATTTATCAAATCATCATTCTAAGCATAGTTGACTTCATTCAAAATGTATGAACATCTGAGCATATTCATTCAATTTAAACGTGAAAAACTAAGGCACATTCATTCAATTAAAACATGAAAAACTAGGGCACATTAAACATCGTGCAAGTATGGCACATATACACTAGGGCACACATATCATGGTGTAATCACAACATATTAATAACTAGGGCACAAGTGGGATGTAACACTTAGTTCCTAGGTGGCATTCTAGAAGTTAGTTATAATGGGGCTATGATCACCTCATTTCCTTTTAGTTATCTAGGCATTGAATATTTGCATTAGGCATTTAATGCTTGTGTCTTGTTAGGTGTTTATATGACATCACACATTGTCTTTATAAGCAAGGTATCTCATTGTATATTTCATTATTAAACCATTATTCTTCAATATTGCATTGTTGAAGCAAGCTATTCTTGCCATTTTCTCTTTTGGAAGTGTTTTTGGCCTTGTAGGGATTTTGGGGGCGTTGAGGAGTCATTGTGGAGAAACCTTGTGAGAAAAAACTCCACCACAAATAGAGGTCAAGTATGAATTATCAACAATAAATGTGATTATAATACATTCACTTCCGTTCTCTTCTTTGCTGCCAACATGGCAGCACTTGTGTGCCTGTGAGCAACCTCCTTATGCCTCCCACCCGTCCTTGTTCCTACTGAGTAACTTTACATTCAATTGTTCCTTATTAATTCTTCATTGAAAGAGTTGTTTATATAGAATAACAAGAGCTCCAAATCACCAAACAAGGCATCCAAAGAAGGCTCTTCATTCCAAATGACCCCAACCCTTGGATTGTCTCCATGGAAATTGAAAGGACATAGGTTTTGGCTCCAATAATATCCTTCCAACTTGGGCACGCAAACATGGAAGATAAACATTGCATTAAATGCAATAAATGACATAATACCAAGAGGCACCTATTGCCTCTTCCAAGTGCTCACTTGGAGAAGCCCAAAGGTACCTCATTTGTCCACTTCCCATGTCATTAGTTATCCCATTCGAGGTGTCCACAAGGGGGGAAAACAATATTAAAGAATTATGTTCACAACCAACCTTTACCATTGCCAGTGGAACCATCACCTCTTATGAATGTATTACAAATAATAGTGAGAATAAATATTACAAATTATTTCCCTAGTACACCCTAAGTGCCTTAGGACACTTTTTAAGGATGTTGGAATCTTTTCATAGGATTTACAAAGTAGATGGTACTTTAATCCTAGCAAGTGCATCTTTGTCTTGTCCTTTTTGGCTGTCCCATTTTTTTTTCTTTTTGTTCCCTATTGGGCAGAGGATCACTTACCTTGTGCTTTCCTCACGGTGATGGACTTTCAATTGGCACAGAGAGCAAATTACCATTTGATTTTCTTTTTCGATCTTCTGTCTCCAAATTCCTTGATCTATTATTATTTCTAGCGCTACTGGTAGGGGCGGCAAGGGTTTGGTGTTGAAGCAAATTTGAGCATACATTTCATTGTCTTTGTCGTCAAGGTTTTCGTTTGCCTTCACAAAGGTCCTCATATGGTCCCCAATTTGCTTTAGGGTTTCCAAATCCTAGTCAGAGTATCAAAACTCGCCGTGAGTCAGGCGAGTTTCCCGAGTTGGCAAGTTGAGTGAGGCTCAGCAAGTTTTGGTCGCTCGTGACTCGGACTTTGCGTGTTTTTCGCATAACTCGCATGACTCGCGAGTCAAGTGAGTTATGGACAAACTCGTCGAGTCCGAGCTCCAGGACTTGTGCCGCGGTAGGTCACGTTTTGACTCGACCAGATAGATTTTGGACACTGACTCCTCTCTGATCACTCTAGCGGAGATCGATCCAGTGTTTGAGTGGATCATTGAGTCTACCAATCCCGTCTTCATTGAGGAGGACCATGAGTGGGTTGAATTGGCAGACAAAGAGGTTGACGCTGTGGCTATGGCAAAGGAGGAGGATAGAGCACGATCCGGCATAGGCACAGTTGATGTTGATCATTGTGGCACCTCACAGGCGGAAACTATGGCTACTTAGTCATCCGGGACCTACCTTAGACGCCTTTGTAGGAGGCAGATAGACTACTCTAAGGCTGAGGCTGAGGATGAGCTAGAGCCTGAGCCATAGACTTGTTTTTGTTTACAGTTACATATATGTTTGAGAACATTTGATGTCATGGATTTTATATACATTTGACAACATTTATAACTCTATATATCTATGTTTTCTATTTCCTTCAGCTACATTTTACATTTCTACGTATGTGATGGATGTATGTTTATGTATGTGATCAAATTAGCTTCTATTTGATGATGTTATAGTGTCTTTAAACTTTATTCAATAATGGGTGCATGAAACAAGTTTTAAATCGTTAAAAATCTCTAAATTTCAAGGTTTTTTTTATTTTGCCGAGTCATTGCCGAGTCACGAGTTGAGTCAGCCTTGCTGAGTCCGAGTCTGGGAACTTTGATGCTAGTATTTCTATAACAAATTATATAGTTTGATCCATATAAGGATTTTTGAAATACTTTGCCGCAGAGGATTGAAGTTCAGTTGTCAATCTTTGATAAACAACCTGGATTCTCCCATCATATATGGTCCAGCATATATGATCTTTCTTTTGATGATCCCATAGGGACATTCCACCATTAAGAAGCCATTTTGATGCGTTTTTAAAGTCACATCTTTACCACAATTTGTTACCAAGGGTTGGCCAAACTCTTCCCCATATAACAAAAAAGTCTATTTCCCTTAATTTAGAAACAGCGCTATCCATTCTTTCATTTTTTAGGAAAAACATAATTCATTGTCCTAATGGTTTAGGGTCAATGGGAATCTTATTTGCACTTGTTGCCACTTGCTCGCCTTTGGGAATCCATTTTTCTTGGTGGGGTGGCACATTGCCATAAGATTGTTAGGTCCTTGGGTGTAATTTCCTTGATCTCCTAGGTCTGTTATGGTCTCCTCAGCTATTTTGTTTGTGTCCTCTTGATCCGCCTCTATGGAATTGATGTTCCTTTGCACATGTTTGTTGCCCTCACCACCCATTCCCTGTATCTTGATTGACCTCCTTTTGATTCAATTTAGCACTTCTTCTCTACTTTCAATTGCCCCACGTGTTGTAGTCCTGCTTCCCTTCATCACTATGTTGAGGTTCTAGGTTTTTCGATTGTAAATTATTAGCTATCTGTAATATTGCCTTTTATGCTTTTCTTTCCATTTCCCAATGTTTTGTTTTTTCTAATATTGGATGTATTGTATTTCCTCCATATGCATATTTCATTTGTCCTCCTCCTTTTAGCTTTCTCAGTGCCCTAGACGCAATGTGCTCATCCTCAGAATATGACTATGGATGTTAATCAGCTTTTGTTCTAATCTAAGAGACCTTTTTTTCTAATATTGAATGAATGCATTGTGTTTCCTTTATATGCATATTTCATTTGCCTACCTTGTTTTAGCATCCATGGTGTCCTGTTGCGTGTTAAGTACGCTATGTACTTATATTCAGAATATGACTATGAATGTTAATCAGCTTTTGTTCTAATCTAAGAGACCTTTATAAATTTTAGCAGATCACTCTGATTACATCATTGCCCATGCCTACACATTCAGGGAACAGATAAAAGCTTTACAGTGTTGTGATCTGGTAGGTTGATTGGTCTCCACATAGGTTGACTAATGAAAGCTAACAACTTAAGTAGGCATGGATTCATTGCGAAATTCTATATGGAGGAATGAGGCATGACAATTTTCAGATCTGTTCCCACTGAAGCAATTAAGAATCTGTTTTGGTGAAACATATTGTATCTGTACCCTTTTGTTTTCTGATTTATTACTGTCTACCTTGTCAGCCATGCAGAAGTACTTTTATCTGTTTGAGGCACATCTCTATTTCTCCAGGATTTCATGAAAAATCAGCTTCTAAGATGAAACCTTTCATTTTTAATGCACAATTTTTGGTTTTCATCTTTCAATATCACTATACTGCATTAAGCTCTACCTCGTTGGGGTCACCCATCTGGGGTCTTATGATAATGTCATTTTGCTGCGAAATTGTATATCAAGTAATTTGGACAAGGGACCAACTACTGAAAATGTGTGCTGTTATATTTATTGTTGAACTCAAGCTAGATTTATGATTGAAAATTATTGCAACAAAATGCAGCTTCAGCACCCATCAGGATTCAATTTATAATATGAACTTCAGTAACTGCAAAAGATAGAGAATTATAATGAGATGTTGGATAGCCAGTTAAAGGTGTTAATTATTTGTAGGCAAGATGAATATAGGATTGCTTTTGGAAAATTATGCAATATTAATTTTCTTAATTATTTATATTTCACTGTATGTACTGGTTGATGACTTTTAAAATTTAAGATTATGATGTGCACCTTTCCCATAATGACATGCTCAACCTACGGTGCAATTGTTATATAGATTTCCATTGACCTATTTTAATAACCCATGTATCAGTGTGTGGGTATATGTGCCTCTTTACCTCCAACATCAATAGTATTTATGGCATATCTATTCATTGACCTATTTTGATCACTTGTGGACACTGGTATATTTTCTCCCTGCCAGTTTTCTGTTTGAGGTAGAATTGACTACTTAGGGTAGGACTAGGATCCAATTCCTCCTTTCCTGGGTAAAATTCTAGTGGCATGCACTTTTCTCACCTTTTGTCCAATTATCTAGAATATTGTTCAAAGGCTAGAAGAACATAACCATTATTTTTCCCAGCTCAATTGTTTGATTGAGGTCTAACATTATTCTGCTGCTTTACTTAAGTTCTAATGTTTGAAGCATGGTCTGTGGAGGACAGAGAGCCTGATGGAAAGATGCTGGCAACAGCCCTTTGATTACCTGTGTTGCCATCAAGGAGGGATATATAGATTTATTCAGCAGATATTGTTGAATAGACTAAGAAGCCTTATGATCAAAAGTGGTCTAATACGATCTGTACAATGCTCTAGCTGTACATATTTTTGGCGAAGATTTCAATATTGTTGTGTCCCCACTCAACTTTGAGAATCAAGTTTTAGGCATTTGATTTTGGTCTGGTAAGATTGTTCCACTGGTTCCATGGCGTGGGCTGTCTAATTTGTCTTAGCATCTACTATCGAGTAATTTAGGAACATTTTTAAACAAAAAATTATCTTTGTGATCTAGGATTTTTTCTCTGCTTCAGATTTTTAGGAGAGCTAATAAAACATCTTCAGTAAATATCCCAGGAGGAAATATGATAAAAATTTAAACAATGTTTTAAGCAGGCTTCTTAAGTGATGAACATCTCCAAAAGTGACTGGAAAATTTCATTGTAAACAAAAGGTGCTGAAACTGTCATGGACCATGGAAACATCATGTCTATTAGATTAGATAATTTCACCATATTGTTTATGCAAACAACAGTTGCAGAATTTAAAGAGTTTAATTTTTGGAAATGTTGTGACAGTATTACTTTTTACCCAAGTAATTTACCCGTATCTACAGAATCCAGAAACCAATAAGCATGCAAAGTCCAAGTTAACTGTGGCAATCATTTGATTGACAACTTTGTGGTCAGCAATGTTTACTCGTTCTCATGCTTTCTATGTGTTTTTACGTGCAATACAGTTAACCATGGCCTCCCTTGAGGTTATAGATCTAAGCAGTGACGAAGAGGACTGCATGATTGCCACAAGTTCTGATGCTGAGGTGGCAGAGGCTACTTTCACAGGGTCAGATAAAGATAGCAGGAAGAGTTATTGTATACCTGAGACTCCCAAACTCGAAGCAATTGAACAGCCTATTAATGAAGCAGATTCTGCTAGAATAAATCCTTTAATAGTGAATCCAATTAAACAGGTTCACAATCTTAGTGCACAGGCTTATAATTCTGGTACACAGTTTGATCATAGGGGTCTAGTGCAAACACCACACAGAGATGCCCATCGATCAAGTTCTGGATGGCAGCAACATTCTGCAGAAACTGGATTATGCAGGGAATTTTGGAAAGCTGGTGATTATGATGTGCGATCAACTGGGAAAACAACTCTCCAAAGTATTAATTCTCTCTCATTTAAGCTACCTTACAATAATCTTTGATTCTGTCTATTCAATCCACTTTTATAATCATCTGTACGATTTGTTGAATTCCATTTCCATTTGATATTTCTCTGCTAGATATTAACAATTATTTATATGTAAAATCTCTTTATGTTCCAGATGGCATGGATCATGTTCGTGTCCATCCTAAATTTCTGCACTCTAACGCTACTTCTCATAAATGGGCACTTGGAGGTACACTTGCAAATGATTCTTCCCGTAGCATGTTGATTATTTGATATTTAGGAGGTTATTATTAAATATTAAATCTTCAGTGTGATGATTTATATTTCTAACATTCTTTTGTTTCTGTTTGTTTTGTTCTTTATGGTACATAGCCATAGCGGAGTTGCTTGATAACTCAGTAGATGAGGTAATTTTTTTTATAGTTTTTTTCCCAAAGTAGTTCTATGTTTTCCTGATTTTCGTACCTGCTTTCTTCTGAAGCTTTATTTAACCAGTTTGATGGAGGCTGTAAAATACAATTTTCTGTTTGATAGGTTGCAGTTTATTGGTTTGTATACCTCGTTCTTCAATTAATGATTGCTCATATCATTGCTTGTTTGCATATTTTGAGAAGCAGATAAACAATGGAGCTACATTTGTCAATGTGGACAAGATTGCATGCCCACGGGATAATAGTGCTGCTTTACTTGTTCAAGGTATTTTGCAATCTTTATCAATCCTTGTACTAAATTTTTTATGATAGGGTTTATTAGATTTTTGTTGTAAGTTTTTTCTAACATCAAGTGGTGACTTACTAATGTTAAAGACGATGGAGGAGGAATGGATCCTGATTGCATACGACAATGCATGAGCTTGGGGTATTCGCGGAAGAACACTAACACCACGATTGGTCAATGTATGTGGCAAATTTTTTATATATTATTGTTGCTAAATTCTTTCCTATCTTGCTTTTGCAACCATTTTTTATCAATCTAAAATTCATGAAGAAGGATTGGTTTTGTAATTTTCAGATGGAAATGGGTTCAAGACAAGCACAATGAGATTGGGAGCCGATGTCATAGTTTTCAGTACATGCAATCATAACAGGTGCGTACGTTCTAATATGCCATTCCTGTATGGTCAAAGGGCATTTTTGTGAAATTTGGTTCATGTTGACTTTTTGCTGACTTGAGTTCGATTCGACTACTTATGTGAGATGGATAGCTAGGCATAGTAATAGTCTGCAGGTGTATAAGTGTGTGCACAATTTTTAATGATATTAAAACTATAGTTTTGATATACATGTGAAAGCTCCACAAAATGTAATTGTTTACCTGATATTGGCACTTTTCTTGAGATTATATCAACTAATTGCATCCCAGAAAGGCAAATCTAAACATAATAATATGGACCTATACGAGGATGCAGAGTGATGGTGAAATCATAGCATTGCTTCTCCAGTTAATAACTTTGACTTAGAATTACATGCCTATGTTATACAGTTGATCTTTTCTAGTCTGCAAAGAAATGTTGATCTCTTTCTTGTTAATATGTTGTATACACCTAGCTGTGATTATTTAAAGTTTGTACATTGAGTTAACCTGCCCTTTGACTGCCTGAACTGCTTAGACATCACAAGTTGAAAGAACACAGGAGTTGATAGGTGACATGTAGAAGTTTTTAGCTGATAGGCTATATTACTTGAGCTTTTCACTCAAACCTGTCTCACTGTGGTATACGGTTTTTTTCTTGCTGGTTTACGGTTTTCTTTCTACCACTATACAGCCACCGCATTTCTTTCTGCCACTATCCAGCCACCGCATCAGCCTGAATGTTGCCTCATGCAGGAATTACTGTTCTATGTCAGATATATTTTTGTCTCACCCCTGGTGTAGGATGGTAGCCGATGGAGATTGGCTAAGAACCCGTCTCTCCCCTGGTGCAGGATGGTAGCCGATAGAGCTTTCTTTTGCATCTTTGACTTTCTTGAACTCCCTTACTTCCGTGTTTCCTCATGAGGGGGTGTGGGGAGTTTCCATCAATTTGTTAATCTGGGCACCTTGAGCTTCCTGCTTCTCTAGCTACTTCTGCATCTTGAACTGCTTCACTTGCTTGGCTTCACTTGCTGTCTATCCCACACCGGGGGTGTAGGAAGGTGCTCAGTCCTCAACGGGTGCGGGAGTTTAGTGGATGCCCGTTAAGGTAGACATGAATACAAATTGTGGAAGCATAGACAAGGTGTGTGACTTGTTTGACATACTTCTGCAAAGAAATGCGTTCTCATGGACTGCAATGACTGAGGCTATGCAAAAAAATGGATTTGTTGGAAAGGCGTGAGAGACTTTCAAGGAAATGTAATTCACAGGGTAAAGCCAAATTCCACAACTTTCGCCAGCATACTCCCTGTACGAAAATGGGAGCTTTGAAACAGGGTATGGACATCTATCAAAGGAAAATGGAAAGAGGGCTTCTGTCAGATTTTATATTTGGAAATGCTCTGGTAGACATGTATGCAAAATGTGGAAGCATCGACAAGGCACGCAAACTGTTTGGACAAAATGCCTGAAAGAAACGTGGTCTTGTGGAATGCCATGATCACATGATATGTACATAATGGATTTGTTGAAAAGGCTTTAGAAACTTTCAAGAAAATGCAATTGGCGGGTGTAAAGCCAAATTCCACAACGTTTGTTGGCATCCTCCCTGCCTGTGCCAAAACTGGAGCAATGGAAGGGTATGGACATCCATCAAAGTTCAAACCATAGTTGGAGGGGCATTTTTTAAGATAGATCTTCAACTTACAGAAAATCATCATGTAATGTTTTATCTTGCAAATCTTAGAAAAGCTCGATGTAATAGTTATATGCCTGCACTATGGAAGGAGCTTGGAGTTCCATTCAATAGTCAAAAGATACTCATTATAAGTCTCCTTAAATATGAACATCAATAAAGGAACTTTCCTGTGACAGTGAGCTCTAAAGGGAAAAATTTGTCAAAATCCTCGTTAAAATCCTCATCGAAATTTAGTATCTTGAAGATAGTTTTCAAAAGCATAGTACAACCATTAGCATGTTCTTGGATTTCTGTCAAGTTTTCTATGGTTTCAAAAGCATAGTACAACCATTAGCATCTTCTTGGATTTCTGTCAAGTTTTCTATGGTTTCATGAAATTTTTTTCAGGATCTATCATACATTTCCAAGGTCTATGCATTTGCAAAGTCTGTATATTCATTTTGCTTCATTTGAGTCTCTCAGAGAAGGGGTTTCTACCAAAAACCTTGTCTCTTCTTATGAGTTGCCAATATATGCTTGCTTGATTACTGAATGGGGGGACTGTTGGAGCAAAGTTTTATCAAATTCCTTAGCAAACCGTTGACATTGATTAAGCTTGAAACTGTAGTGAGAGGCTTTAGACCTATCATCAATCCTAAAGACTAAAAATACACATAACATATGACTCAATGGTCAATGTTAATGGTACTGCTAAAGATATGACAAACATATGTCACAGATGTGTGACAGTCCCACAAAGAGATTCAAGAAGACAAAGTAGCCCTAAATGTCAATGTATTAATGGTAAACATTGGCTGCATTAATAGCAAACAATGGAAAGAAGGTATGGAGACAATCATGAGTAAACTAAGCATAGTCATAGCATGTTAGAAATAACCATAGATAAAGGGGATATAGTTGTGGTAGAGGATAGGTTGAATGTATAACCAAGTCACCATGGGAGTGTTACAATGCAAAGATAATAGAGTGGTTCCTTATGATAGTGAGAGAAAAGAAGACTATTTATTGCCGTGAAGTCTTGGGTACAATAAATAAACATTGGGATTAACATGAGATAGAAGCACCCTAGAGTAGGGTAGAGCAAGGTACAAATAGAAAAGAAAATGGTAATGATAGAAGTATTTCCTAGGCTTGTGAAGAGCGAAAGATAACAGTGTATTGTCAAGGAGACTTACCACAAACATGGCAGGGTTCATATGTACTAACAACAACTCTTATGATAATAATGGAAGATAGAGTATGGATAGAGACCTATGGAAGATAATGGCAGATCTTAAATCATATGGATTGTGTTGACAATTGACAAGATAAGACTCATCAACAATGTAAAGAATGACAGTGAAACACATAGCAAGCAAGTAGTAAGGCTGGTCATGAATCATCCAAAGGACAAAGTTTCAAGACCGTAGATGAGGATTTCATGAGCATAGTTAGCGCACTGCAAGTAGACTGATATTAGTGTCGAGATGGGTAAAATGACAAAAATATAGACAAGAGAAGATAACAGTGTTGCACGACTGTTAAGACTACAAGAAGGCTATGCACAAGACTTTCTAAGTGACAAGTCAAGGCAAAGTTAAATAAATGGCAGTCAGTTGAAAGCAAGGTAGAATAAACATAAAGTTTGAGAAAGCAAGGTAGAATAAACATAAAGTTTGAGAGACACAAAAGTGATACTAAGAAAAATTCCTTCAATAAGAAGTGATCACAAAGGATAATGATATTCTTTGTTGTCTAATGTAAAAAGCCTTGTCAAAATTTTAATTAAATTCTTAGTGTAGTTCATAATGTGCCATGAAGGTTTTCAACATGAAAGTATTCAAACCTAAGAGAAGGAATAAAAGCACATGCCAAACATGAACTATGTGAATTGACAAAGATGCATAAAATTCAGTTATATTCATGTTGAGACAAAAGGAAAGTAATAAAAGGGGTGGCAAAAAATAAATACAAGGAAGAGGCTATAAGGGTATTGCTAAATAAGCTTGCAGATCAAATGTGATAACGATAAAGACATTTCATGTATTTGTGAGAAGTATGCATGGTCCTAGACAGTAATATGAGACAAAGATATGTTAGACAATCCTAAGCAAGTAAGAAGACAATTATGAAGAAAGGGAAAACTAGAAGTATAAAACATGGAAGTGCTAGGAATAGTATAGGGAACACTATTAGAAGAGCTCTCTTTGGAAAAGCATAGATGCACATCAGAGGATAGAGCACAATGAGACCCCTTGGAAAGTGAAAGGTGGCCAGGTGCATTGTAAAATTAGGGGCATATAAACTATCTACCTGCCAAGCTTGAAGACGATCTACCTGAGACACCTAAGTGAGGGTGCATTGTTAAATTAGGGGCATATAAACTATCTACCTGCCAAGCTTGAAGACGATCTACCTGAGACACCTAAGTGAAGCAAAAAGTAGGGGGTCCCCATTTGTAATAGGGCTTGTATGTTTGCAACACAACAGTATGTATGCCTCGTTTGTAGCACAATTAAGTGCCTCCCGCAAGGAGTACAGGGTAGTCCTCTATTGCTACAAGCCATTTGTAGACCCATATACAGATTACCTAGCATCGTGGACTATAAAAGAATCTTTCTTTCTTTCTTTCTTTCTTGCTGTTTGATATATTATGCTATGTTATAAGCTGGCATAGGTGCACTAGGCTCATGTATATGCTATTATTCCCAATCTAGGAATGGCACACAAAAGGGCTAACTATCATCTATATGAACTTGTATACTGCCAATCACACCTGTTGCATATCCAAAAATATGTCTTGCCACTTGGAATTTTCTGTACCATTTCTACATGCCTTCACTGTTAATTTTATGTTAATTTTTAATCAGACTGATAGCAAATAACAAAATCCACACAATGAACATAGATCACAAGGGTACCCTGGGAAAACCTCCCTCTTGGAGGTGAAAAACCCAGCAACAAATCTTAATCTATGTTAGACAGTAATCAGTTTACAACTTTGCTTTAACACTTGAAGCAGCATGTCAATCAGAAACAGCAGTATGGCAATTCTGAACTAGGGTACGAACAGCTGTATAAACTTATCTGCAATATCAAAGAAGACTGTTCACTATCTTGCAGACCATGCGCTGATCATGAGAGTCTATTTGCTGATCAAGAATGTGATCCGCTGCCCCCTGACTTGGTTCGCTGTTCATGGAATTGGATCCCTGCCTTAAGTATATGATTCACTGCTTCTGGAGAGATAATTCGGTGATTATATGCTGAAGGAATTCACTGAGCTTGAGAGATGTAATTCACATATATAATTGTGTGTAATGCCATGCAAATGACTTGTTTATATACTTGACTTGAGGTGTCAAGTTGCAAGTTGGCTTGCTTATGTATTTTATAATAATATTGTTTAGACCGCTCAATAGGTCCTGCCCCGTAACGATGTTATTGCTTGATTTGCCTTTTACCGCCTATTTTGGGGTTCACATTAAATTGTACATGTTATGTTTGGGTCCTAGCCCAATTACAATAAAGGAGAATAAATCGCACAAGTTGTTTACAATTTTAATTGCCATTTGGCAACATTGAAATTGAAATAATCCGAACTAGCTATTATTTCAACACTCCCTCTTAGCTAGGGAGGATTCTAGCAAATAGTGTAATCATGCATCATGGACTTCTTCATCTTACATTGCCCGTAGAGGATGAATGTAACCTGGAAGAAAACAACAAAACTTTCCATCTTGCATTGCCCGCAAAGGGTGGAAGAGGTCTTTCTCCTCAACCTTCTCCCAGAGAAGGATACTGTCACCTTGCATTGCCCGCAGAGGGTGACTTCACCATGCATTGCTCGCAGAGAGTGGAAGATGCAACTTAATGCATCACTGTGACTAAGACTCCCTCTCAGTCATAGCTGGATTCTCCACAATTCCAAGCCTATCTCTGAAGTATTCAAACTTCACACTAGCAAGGGGCTTGGTGAGAATGTCTGCAACCTACTCATCAATGCTGACATATTTCAGCTTTAAGGCACCTCTTTGTACCATATCACGAACATAGTGATAGTGAGTTTCCACATGTTTTGATCTGTCATGAAACACAGGATTAGCAAACATTTTAATACAACTTTTATTATCACAATGAATAACTGTGGGTTCCCAAGTTTGTCCAAACAACCCAGCAAGAAGCTTTCGAAGCCACACTGCTTCTTTCGATGCAACACTTGATGCAATATACTCAGCTTCTGCAGTACTCAAGGCTACTGAGGACTGTTTCCTGTTGGCCCAAGAAATCACAACAAAACCCAAACTGAAATAGATACCTGAAGTGCTCTTCCTATCGGTAACTCTTCCTGCCCAATCAGAATCTAAGTAGCCTTCCAAGGAAACGGTAGTGTTGATTGGATACTTTAGCCCATAGCCAACAGTTCCACACAAGTATCTTAGAATACGCTTGGCTACAACAAGGTGAACATGCTTTGGCTTGTTGATAAACTGGCTGAGTGCATTCACTGCATAACAAATGTCTGGTCTAGTGTTAACTAGATACATCAATGATCCAATCAGCTGCCTGTACTCAGAAGGATCTGCAAAATTAGAGTTAGCTACAGATAAACTCAATTTCTTCAAGTTTGTTTCCATAGGGGTAGACATAGGTTTGCAATCCAACATTCCAAATCTCTTCAAAATATCAGCAATATATTTTCCTTGACTTAGAATGATTTCATTAGGTCTTTGCCACACTTCTAACCCTAGAAAGTAATGCATTAGACCTAGATCCTTCATTTCAAATTCAGTAGCTAATTCTTTCTTACACCTAATGATGAGACTATCTTCACCAGTTAGAAATAAATCATCCACATATAAAACCATAATTAACATTTCACTATTAAATACTTTAAAGTAAAGGTTAGGATCAACATCATTCTTACAAAACCCTAAACTAACCAAGTACTTATCAATTCTTTTATACCAAGCTCGAGGAGCTTGCTTGAGGCAGTAAAAAAACTTTCTTTAATCTGCATACATGAGATTCTCTATTACGAGTCTCATATCCTTCTGGTTGCTCAATATAGACATCTTCCCTCAATGACACCCTTAAGGAAGGCAGTCTTTACATCCATCTGATGTAACTTTGTAGTGGGCACCCTAGAATGCCCAAAAACTAACCCCACTGCTGATAGGAATTTAGTCAAACAGTTTGCAGCCAACTCCTTATTCCTCCGTTTAATGTTTCAATGTTTTTTTTTGTTTTTAAGTCTTTGCACAGGTATGAAATCACATAACATGAACTAAAAAGAATTTACAATAATTGGCAAGCTGGAAATTGAACTACTGCTGTTATAATATTATTTCCAGAATTAACAAAATCAAATACATAGCAGGTTATTTTCAACTCACTAAATACTCCAGCATTTTGACATAATGTTCCAACCAAAGTTTCTAATTCTGCTGCTACAGTAACATGAATAGTGCTGCATGAATAGTGCCAAGTGAATAGTGCCGCGTGAATAGTGCCAGGTGAATAGTACCCGCGTGAATAGTGCCGCGTGAATAGTGTCGCGTGAATAGTGTCGCATGAATAGTACCCGCGTGAATAGTGTCGCGGCCTGTAGCTGGAAATGCAACCAAATAATGCCGCTGCTTGTAGCTAGAAAAAAGCACCCAATTTGCCTGTAATGAAGCTGATAGCAAAGGATTCCAAAGGCCAAACCCCAAGGGAATGACGTCTAGAATGTCACAAGAGAGGATAGACGTCCTCTAATGCCAAGAACGGATCTGCAACTCACACACCAAATTCTTCTCATATTCAACATCCCCAATGAAGCCACAAAAGCTCCCTTTTATTCTTTCTCCAAGGGGCGACCCAACTCACTCAAGCAATGTGGGATAAAACATGTTCAATATAAAACATATTAAAGTATTCACTTATGTCTCCCTTGGTTGCCCCTTTGATTTACACGTATCTCCATAAAATAAATATTAAAGTAACACTTTAATATTTTACAATTAAATTAAATGTTACTTTAATAAAACTTCCGGCATTAAAATATATTAGCAATCGGACTCCGAATAGCGTGAGTGATAGCTCGTCGGAAAGCTCTCGCCAAGGAGTATCAAATCCAATCACCAAAACTAGCCCCCGTTGTGTCCTGCTAACTTACTAAAAATAGTAAGTATGCCTGAAACTAAGTAAATCAACTTCGTTTTGGCCCAAACTGGAAATGACTAGGCCAAAACACTCCAGGATCCCTTTAAACCCTTCGTTAGCCCTCGGGACCATGTAGAGCTAGGCTAACGCACATATACTTGGTCAATCTGCTAGAGTGGGGACATTACAGTCCGCCCCCCTCGAAATTGCTTGTCCTCAAGCAATCTCAGTCCATCCTGCTGTATCACCTGCTCATTCTCCCATGTAGCATCTTCCTCCGACAGGTCTCTCCATCTGACCAAATACTCCTTCACTATCCTGTTTCTGAGTTTCCTCTCTCTGGTGTCCAGAATAGCCTCAGGTACTAACACGAGCTTCCCCTCCTCATCCAAAGGAGGTAAATCTGCAGAGGGTACTACACTCTGACCAATAGCTTTCTTAAGCCTAGACACATGAAATACATTGTGTACTCGACTGCCCTCTGGAAGCTCAAGCTCATAGGCGACTTCGCCCACTCTGCGAATCACCCTGTAGGGACCATAAAATCTAGGCTTCAGCTTCTTTGCCCCGCTCCTCTTGAGAGATGACTGCCTATATGGCTGTAGCCTCAAGTATACCATATCCCCTACCTCGAAACTGCGCTCTACCCTGTGCTGATCAGCATACAACTTTTGTTGATTCTGAGCTTGCTGTATGTTCTCCTTGAGCACTCTCAGGATATCCTGACTATCCTGCAATAAGTCTTTGGCTTTGGGCACCCTGCTGTCCCCCAAAACCAGATCCATGAAGCTTGGTGCTTCATAACCATAAAGTGCCATGAAGGGTGTCATCCTGATGGACATATGATATGTAGTGTTGTAACAGTATTCTCCCATATGCAACCATCTAACCCAAGCCCTTTGCTGTGTAGTCACATAGTTCCTCAAATATCCCTCCACCCATTTATTCACAATCTCCGTCTGCCCATCTGTTTGTGGATGATAACTAGTGCTGGGTGTAAGATCTGTGCCACACAACCTAAACAACTCTTGCCAGAAAATACTCATAAATTTACTATCCCGATCACTGACAATGAATCTGGGCAACCCATGTAACTTGAATATCTCTCTAAAGAAAAGATCTGCCACCTGTGCTGCTGTGTAAATGGACGGAATAGCAAAGAAGTGAGCGAACTTCGTCAAGCGGTCCACCACCACATAGATGCAATCCCTTCCCTGCACACGTGGTAACCCAGTGATGAAGTCCATCGAAATACTTTCCCATTTCCTATCAGGAATGGGCAAGGGCTGTAATAAACCTGCAGGAAATGTGTGCTCTCCCTTATTCTGTTGACAAACCGCACACTCCCTGACATACCTCTGAACATCATCCTTGAGCCCTCTCCATGAGAACCGCTCTCGGATCTGCCTGTAGGTCTTGAAGATCCCCGGATGCCCAGCTGAGGGTGCATCATGAAATGCCTTTAGTATCACCTCTCTCAAATGTGATGAGGGAATCAAATAAACCCTGTCTTGAACTCTAATCAATCCATCTACCACCTCATAGCGATCATCCTGTATAGTACCTGAAATCAATCCAGAAGCCCAAGCATCTCCGACATACTCTGCTATAATTTGATCTCTCCAATCTCCTGAAATCTCTGCCAGAGCACATAAGTGAGGTCTCCGAGATAAAGCATCAGCCACCACGTTTTTCTTACCTTTGACAAACTCTATGTCAAAGTCATAAGCCTGCAATTTAGTAACCCATTTCTGTTGCCGGTCATTAAGATCACGCTGGCTCATGAAATATTTTATGCTATTGTGATCAGTTTTGATCACAAACCGTCCACCTACTAAGTATGATCGGAATTTGGCCAATGCATGCATTATGGCCAACATCTCCCTGTCATAGATAGAATAGCTCCTCTCAACACCTCGGAGCTTCCTACTTTCGAATGCAATGGGATGTTTCTCCTGCATCAATACTGCCCCTATCCCATCACCTGAAGCATCACACTGAAGTTCAAATGGCTTCGTGAAATCTGGTAGAGCTAAAACCGGACAAGATGACATCACTTGTTTGAAGTGGTCAAAACATCGCTGCGCTGCTTCTGTCCATATGAAGGCTCCCTTTTTAGTGAGGTCTGTCAAAGGTGCTGCAGTCTGTGAAAACCCCTTAACAAACCTCCTGTAAAACCCGCATAAACCAAAGAACCCCTTAAGTTGTGTGAGGTTCGTGGGAGTAGGCCAATCTACTATAGCTCTAATCTTTTCAGGGTCTACTCGAACTCCATCTGCACTAATAATATGCCCAAGGTATAGTAATTTTGTCATACCAAACTCACACTTAGACTCCTTGGCATATAAAGACTCTCTCTCTAGGATAGATAATACCTCCTCCAAATGCTGTGAATGTTCCTCCCAGGTCTTACTGAAGACCAAGATGTCATCAAAGAAGATCAAGACAAATCTCCTCAACTGCTCCCTGAATACTTGGTTCATACAACTCTGAAATGTAGCGGGTGCATTGGTTAGTCCGAATGGCATAACCATAAACTCAAAGTGGCCATAGTGACATCGGAAGGCTGTTTTCTCAATGTCCTTTGCTCTCATCCTGATCTGATGGTATTCGGATCGCAAATCAATTTTGGTGAAGAAGCATGCCCCATGCAACTCATCAATCAGCTCATCAATCCTAGGAATGGGATACCTGTTTTTAATTGTTTTCTTATTCAGTGCCCTGTAATCGATGCACATGCGCATTGTCCCATCCTTCTTCTTTACCAAAACTACAGCTGAAGCAAAGGGGCTTTTGCTAGGCCTGATGTGCCCCATTTCCAACAACTCCTTAATTGCCTTCTCTATCTCATCTTTATGTTTCTTAGGATGATGATAGGGAGTGATCATCACTGGTTTGGCTCCCTCCTCGAGCTCAATAACATGCTCTGCACCCCTGTCAGGAGGAACCCCGTGAGGAATATCACTGAATACCTTGGCATGCCTGTCAAGAATCTCCTGTATATCTGGTGGATGACTCTTCACCCGAAGCTCCGGTGAAGTTGGCATAACTAAGCACTCTGTTGCCCACTCTATGTCATTATGTCGAAAAAGTCTCTCCATTCTCTTCAAAGAGACTACCCTGCAACTCCCATTTGAAAGTCCCCTGAGAACAACAGTCCTACCCTCATGCTGAAACCTCATTTAGTCCCCTGAGAACAACAGTCCTACCCTCATGCTGAAACCTCATTTCCAACTTCGCTAGGTTGAAAGTGAACTCAACCAGCGATGCCATCCATGTCATACCGAGGATGATGTCGTAATCTCCCATGTCCACAACGTAGAAATCATCCTCCAACTCATAGCCATCTCCAAATCTAATGTGAAGATTTGAAACCTTCTGAGTACATAATAGCTTTTGGCCATTAGCCACCATGACCCTAAAACCATCATGCTCCTCTGTCTGTAAACCTCTCCTGGCTACCAACTGTGTATCTATAAAGTTATGTGTAGCCCCAGTGTCAATGAGAGATATCACTTTCTGCCCCTGGATAGTACCCCTGACCTTAAATGTGATTGCCTTTTGGGCCCCTGTCAAGCGTGCCAACGATCTATCATCCTTAGGAATGCTGCTCTCCTCTATCGTGTTACCCTCATTTGAATCGGAGTGCTGATCCTCCCCCTCTGACTCTGACTCCTCTGCTGAAAAATACTCCATTTGATTTGCCTTAGCCTTGAGAGGGCATTTATGAGATAAGTCCCAAGGCTCTCTACATTGGAAGCACAGTTTCTTCTTTCGAAGTTCATTCAAGGTTTCACTGTCTAGTCCTTTTGATCCTTCTTTGGGTTTGTTATACTCTTTCTGAAATGGTTTTTTATCTTTGTCCTTGCGGTAGGAAGAATCTGTTGAATGGTATTTTCCTTTGTATACCGAAGGGGCTAAATCTCGTGCCTTTTTAGTTGCTTCTGCTAAGGTGAGTGGATCATGTCCCTTCACCCAACCACGTAATGGATCAGCAAGCCCATCACAAAATAACACCACCAATCTCCTAGGAGAGATATCAGTAACAAGTACAGACAAACGCTGAAACTCGGCGATGTAAGCATCCACTGAACCTGACTGTTTTAACTGTGCTAGCTCCTTGAAATGTAACTCGGGATCCCTAGTGTCAAATCTCTCAATCAATCTTTCTGTGAATTCCTCATAGGATGTAATCTGATTATGCCCCAGAGTCACCATGCCATGATGCCACCATTCATGCGCAACGCCGTCCAAATGCATAGCCGCATACTTGATAGCCTCATCCTCAGGCATAGGATTTAGCTGCAAGTATGTATCTACCTTCTGCACCCAAGCTCGTGCAGTCATCTTCCCTGAAGCATCATAATAAGGCAAGGAAAGTTTTCCAACTTTCTTTCTTAGCTCAAAATTCTGATTCCTCCCTCCTGCTCTAGGCATATGTCTCATCCTCAAGTCCATATAATCTCTGAGGGAAATATCTGCCTGAAACTCGAGTCCACTGGCCTCCCAGTCCCTCCTGAACTGACCCTGTAACTCAGTAATCTGCGGTTCGTTCACTGGTTGAACCGGATCCCTAGGTGGAAAGGTGGGTAGAAGAGGTCTCGAGCTCGCTGTCCGAGCTGGGTGTGCAATGTGTCTAAAGTTATCCGCCTCCATCCCATTGTTGCCATGTCCATTATTACCATTAATGTTATTCTCAGGGCCATTGTTGTTGCCTCGGCCTCCATTATTATCATTGCCCCTATTGTTATCGTTTCCCCCATTGTTATTGTTTCCATTGTTGGCCTCACCTGGATTAATATTAACGCCCATCTGTCTAGCCATAAGCTGCAACATAATGTCCATCCGCCTATTCTGCTCCTGCTGCATACGCTGCCCTTGCTCTAACGTACCCAACAACTGTCTGAACATTACCTCCCCCTGATTCGGAACGATATTCCTCTCATCTCGGTCACCCATATTGCTGTCCTGATCGAAGAATATTTCCTCTATGTCTGTATGACTGGATTCTATGTCCACCTGCACGGATGAACTAGACTGCTCACTCTGACTATCCGGATTTCTATTTTGTCTGGCCCTGGTATTGCGAAAATTATAATGCCCCTGTCGCATGCTCAATCATACATTCTGGACCTGTTTTATTTCTGCAATATGTTTTGGTGAAAGTTTCCCACAAGATGGCAGAATCTTCTGCTCTGATACCACTGTAGTGGGCACCCTAGAATGCCCAAAAACTAACCCCACTGTTGATAGGAATTTAGTCAAACAGTTTGCAGCCAACTCCTTATTCCTCCGTTTAATGTTTCAATGTTTTTTTTTGTTTTTAAGTCTTTGCACAGGTATGAAATCACATAACATGAACTAAAAAGAATTTACAATAATTGGCAAGCTGGAAATTGAACTACTGCTGTTATAATATTATTTCCAGAATTAACAAAATCAAATACATAGCAGGTTATTTTCAACTCACTAAATACTCCAGCATTTTGACATAATGTTCCAACCAAAGTTTCTAATTCTGCTGCTACAGTAACATGAATAGTGCTGCATGAATAGTGCCAGGTGAATAGTGCCGCGTGAATAGTGTCGCGTGAATAGTGTCACGTGAATAGTACCCGCGTGAATAGTGTCGCGGCCTGTAGCTGGAAATGCAACCAAATAATGCTGCTGCTTGTAGCTAGAAAAAAGCACCCAATCTGCCTGTAATGAAGCTGATAGCAAAGGATTCCAAAGGCCAAACCCCAAGGGAATGACGTCTAGAATGTCACAAGAGAGGATAGACGTCCTCTAATGCCAAGAACGGATCTGCAACTCACACATCAAATTCTTCTCATATTCAACATCCCCAATGAAGCCACAAAAGCTCCCTTTTATTCTTTCTCCAAGGGGTGACCCAACTCACTCAAGCAATGTGGGATAAAACATGTTCAATATAAAACATATTAAAGTATTCACTTATGTCTCCCTTGGTTGCCCCTTTGATTTACACGTATCTCCATAAAATAAATATTAAAGTAACACTTTAATATTTTACAATTAAATTAAATGTTACTTTAATAAAACTTCCGGCATTAAAATATATTAGCAATCGGACTCCGAATAGCGTGAGTGATAGCTCGTCGGAAAGCTTTCGCCAAGGAGTATCAAATCCAATCACCAAAACTAGCCCCCGTTGTGTCCTGCTGACTTACTAAAAATAGTAAGTATGCCTGAAACTAAGTAAATCAACTTCGTTTTGGCCCAAACTGGAAATGACTAGGCCAAAACACTCCAGGATCCCTTTAAACCCTTCGTTAGCCCTCGGGACCATGTAGAGCTAGGCTAACGCACATATACTTGGTCAATCTGCTAGAGTGGGGACATTACAAACTTCCACCCTTAGCTGTAGCAATGGCTATAATAGTTCTAATAGAAGTATATCTAGCAACAAGAGCAAATGTTTCTTTATAATCTATGGCTTCCTTTTGAGAAAAACCATGAGCTACAAATCTAGCTTTATATTTCTCTATACTACTATCAATAGCATGTTTAATTTTAAACAGCCATTTAGAAGAAACAACAGACTTACCTTTAGGTTTAGGTACAATATCCCAGACATCATTCTTGATGATGGATTGATACTCTTCGTCCATAGCTAATTTCCATGCTTGCTGGTTCATAGCTTCTTCTATGCTGGATGGTTCAGTCTCAATGATGTTGCACATCATTGCAACATAGTTGGAGAACTTTTGAGGTCTCCTACTTTCTCTGAAAGTGCCACTAGGAGCTGCAAACTTTCCGCTTCTTGAATTGTGCTCCTAACCCAAAGTGGCCTTTTCTTGCTAACTGCAATATCTCTAGGTCCATCAGTTGGATCTAGTGGCTTAGGAGGATCACCATGCTCAATAAGTTCGGGAGGCTCATCAACCTCATTCTGAATCTTAGGGTTAGTATCAATATCCATGTTTTGATTATCATTAAGTTCTTTATCATCATTGACAATGGAACCTTTAGATTTCTTAAAAGCAATATTTTCTTCAAACGTAACATCTCTACTTACCTCAATATACCTTTGTCCTGGAATGTAGATACGGAATGCTTTGGAGGATTCACTGTATCCAACAAGGATACCTTTCTTCTCGGATGGCTCTAGCTTAGTTCTCTTTTCCTTTGGCACATGAACATAGACAGGACTTCCAAAAATTCTTAGGTGTTTGATATCCGGTTTGACTCCAGTGAAGGCTTCTTCAGGACACAGTGAGGGCATCCGTTCTGAATGTATACTGTAGTCTTGGAAGCTTCGGCCCATAAGGAAGTCTGCAGATCCCTATCATGAATCATTGCTTTAGCTGCTTCAACAATGGCTCTATTCTTTCGTTCAACCACACCATTTTGCTGAGGATTGTAGGGAACATAGAACTCCCTCTTAATTCCTGTCTCTACATAAAAGTCATTGAAACTACTTGAGGTGTATTCACCTCCATTGTCAAATCTTATCACTTTAATCCTTTTACTAGACATATTTTCAGCTAGGGCTTTAAATTCTTTAAACCTATTTAGCACTTCATCGGATTCTTTAGATTTTAGAAAGTAAATCTAAGTCTTTCTAGAAAAATCATCTAGAAATGTAACATAGTATAGAAATCCGCTAGATGAAGGAACAAACATGGGTCCACATTGATCAGAATGAACAAGTGCTAATTTTTCCTTAGCTCTCCTTTCACTTTTATGAAATGGACTCTTAGTGTTCTTACCTAATGTACAACCTTTGCAAGTATTATCATGAAAATAACTAAGTTTAGGCATACCTTTAACCATCTTTTCAAGTGAGGGAAGTGCCTGAAAGTGAAGGTGGCCAAGCCTTCTATGCCATAGTTCGCTAGATTCGGGAGCTTCATGGATGAGTGCTCGAACAGGATTAGCTGAAAGCTTATACAAACTATCATATCTATTTCCAATAACACGAGCAGATTTAAAACTAGATTTATTAGGCCAAGCAAGTACTTTACCCTCAGAAAATGCTATTTGATAACCTTTATCTTCTAGGGCAGAAATGGAGATTAAATTCCTTTTAATTCCAGGAACAAATAAAATATCACTAAGATGCAAGGAGATACCAAATTCCAAATTTAAAGAAGTATTGCCAAAACCTCTTATCGAATACTAAGCATCATCACCAATTACCACATGAAGATTAGACTCTTTCTCCATTAAGTCTGAGAGGTGCTCCCGGTATCCCGTGATATGACTGGATGCACCACTATCTATCAACCAAGTGTTGCTGTCAGTTGGCACATTGCTAGATAAGGCAGAAATGAAGAGGAAGTCTTCGTTATCCTTCGAATCTGCAACTTCATTCAGGTTCGCTTCTCCTTGCTTGGGCAAATTTTGACATTCTTTAGCATAGTGTCCAAACTTGTCACATTTGAAGCAACGGACACGTGAAAGATTCCTTGGCTTCTTCCTTGAATCGTAAGCAGCAGGGGTCTGAAGTCTCTTATCTCTTTTGAAGCTGTTCTTCTTCCAATCATCACCCTTTCTTTTGACATGTTGAGATGCAAGCACATGATGGTCACCTCCATGAGTGCCCTTGAGCATTCCTCTTGCAGCTAAGCGAGATTCCTCTTGAATGCAATCAGACCGGAGGCAATCAAAAGAGGGAAATTCAACTCTTCCGCTTATGCTTTGAATGAATTGATCCCAAGAATTAGGGAGACCATTTAATGCAATCATGACAATATCCTTGTCCACTACTTCACTTCCAATGGAGCTGAGCTGGTCCTTCAATTCTGAAATTTTCATGAAGAAGGACATGACTGAATCTCCCTTGCTCATCTTGATTTGAAGAAGTTGCTGCCTCAGAGTAAGAGCCCGGCTGATGTTATTGATTTCGAACATTCCTTCTAGGTGTTTGAACATCTCCTTGGCTGAAGGTAACTTGGAGATGATTGGAACAAGATGATCCTTCACAAAATCAATTAGAAACTTCTTTGCCTTAAGAGAATTCTTCTTGAACTGCTTTAACTCATCTGGATCTGAGGGTTCAGGCAGATCCTTGTCTTCCACAAATTGTAACAGCTCAACTTCTTCAAGGGCAAGAAGGACATGGACTTTCCAAGAAGTAAAGTTGAGAGCACCATTGAGTCTGTCCTCAACCTTCAGTCCTGTAACCATCTTGCAAAACTAAAACAGCAAACTGAAAGTGAAGGATAACTGATAATCTGATTACTTTATAATGAACCTAAAGCTCTGATACCATGTCAATTTTTAATCAGACTGATAGCAAATAACAAAATCCACACAATGAACACACATATCACAAGGGTACCCTGGGAAAACCTCGCTTTTGGAGGTGAAAAACCCAGAAACAAATCTTAATCTATATTAGACAGTAATCAGTTTACAACTTTGCTTTAACACTTGAAGCAGAATGTAAATCAGAAACAATAGTATGATGATTCTGAACTAGGGTACGAACAGTAGTATAAACTTATCTGCAATATCAAAGAAGACTGTTTGCTATCTTGCAGACGATGCGCTGATTGTGAGAGTCAATTTGCTGATCAAGAATGTGATCCGCTGCCCCCTGACTGGGTTCGCTGTTCATGGAATTGGATCGCTGCCTTAAGTATATGATTTGCTGCTTCTGGAGAGATAATTCGGTGATTATATGCTGAAGGAATTCGCCGAGCTTGAGAGATGCAATTCACATATATAATTGTGTGTAATGCCATGCAAATGACTTGTTTATATCCTTGACTTGAGGTGTCAAGTTGCAAGTCGGCTTGCTTATGTATTTTATAATAATATTGTTTAGACCGCTCAATAGGTCCTACCCCATAATGACGTTATTGCTTGATTTGTATTTTACCACCTATTTTGGGGTTCACATTAAATTGTACACGTTATTAATAGAATATTAAAATAATGTTAATTTTAGTATTAATGCTCAATAGTGTATATTCTATTTTAGTTAGATCGTCTTCGATCTTCTCAGTAGTTTCTAATTAGAAACTTGCTATTCTTGTAAATATCCTTGTAGTATTTATGAGCGTCTTGCTCATTCTGATAATTAATCAATTCTTTGAAATCCATTGCGTGTCTCGCATTGTTTTATGGTATACTGAGCTCATTGAGGGTAGAACTTCCCGTAATAAGAGCAAACAGCAGCATACAGTCAATTTTGCTCTCATGGCTAACATACATAGTGTTTTTGAGCCTCAGACATACTCAGAGGCCAAAGGTATACCTGAGTGGGAACAGGCTATGGAAGCTGAGTTCCAAAGTCTTCAAAAGAATCACACTTGGGCTCTTTCTGATCTTCCTTCAGGGAAGAAGCCCATTAGCTGCAAATGGGTGTACAAAGTAAAATACAAAGCTGATGGAACCCTAGACAAGTATAAGGCTCGTCTTGTTGCTCGTGGGTTCTCACAGAAAGAAGGCATTGACTACGAGGAGACTTTTGCTCCTACAGCCAAAATGAGTACCATACGGCTCGTTCTTGCCTTGGCAGCCCAGTTCAGTTGGAAAGTCCATCAGATGGACGTCAAGAGTGCTTTTTTGAATGGTGACTTAAAGGAAGAAGTCTACATGACGCAACCCCCAGGATTCAAGGTTGCTGGTCAAGAACAGAAGGTTTGTAGATTAGTCAAAGCACTCTATGGTCTGAAACAAGCTCCTCGGGCTTGGTACATGAAAATTGATAAGTACTTGACAGATCATGGTTTTCAGCGGAGTCCATCTGATGCAAACTTGTATATCAAGCATTCTAGTAATGATATTCTGTTTGTGGTTGTCTATGTGGATGACTTAATCATTACTGGTAGTTTAGCACATTTGATCACTGGGATCAAACAGGATTTGTGCCGCACCTTTGATATGACAGATTTGGGACTTCTACATTACTGCTTAGGAGTTGAAGTCTGGCAGACTGAGAACAGTATCTTTCTCTCTCAGTCCAAGTATGCCAGAAGTCTTGTGGACAGATTCAGAATGCAGGATTGCAAACCTGCCTCTACTCCTATGGAACGCGGGCTCAAACTTTCAGCTCAGTCATCCTCACCAGTTGTGGATAATCTCTGTTCAGGCAACTAGTGGGCAGCCTCATCTATCTTACTGCCACTAGACCTGACATCAGTTTTGCAATGAGCTACATTTCACGCTTCATGACAGCTCCCAAGGCTGATCATTGGATAGCAGCGAAGCGTGTGCTGCGTTATGTGAGTGGCACTCCTGATTATGGACTTCTGTACACTCGGAGTTCTGATCCTATACTCAGTGGTTACACAGATTTTGACTGGGTAGGTTCGGTTGATGACCGTAAGTCTACAGCAGGGTATGTGTTTAGTTTGGGATCTGGTGCTATCACATGGACTAGTAAGAAGCAGCAGGCAGTGGCTCTCTCCTCGACAGAAGTAGAGTATCGGGGAGCAGTTAAGGCATCTTGTGAGGCGGTTTGGCTTCGACGAATGCTTGCGGATATGCATGTATCTCAGGCAGGTCCTACTCCCTTGTTCTGTGATAATCAGGGAGTGCTCAAACTCGCCAAGAATCCAGTCTTCCATGAAAGAACCAAGCATGTGGAAACTCATTGTCACTATATTCGACAGCTGGTTGAAGATGGATCCATCCAGTTGCTGTATGTTCCTACCTCGGAGCAGCCAACAGACATCTTCACCAAGCCCCTTGGTCCTGATAAATTTGTAAAATTCAGGGGGTCTATAGGTGTAGTTAATAGATTGAGCATTAAGGGAGGGTAATAGAATATTAAAATAATGTTAATTTTAGTATTAATGCTCAATAGTGTATATTCTATTTTAGTTAGATTGTCTTCGATCTTCTCAGCAGTTTCTAATTAGAAACTTGCTATTCTTGTAAATATCCTTGTAGTATTTATGAGCGTCTTGCTCATTCTGATAATTAATCAATTCTTTGAAATCCATTGCGTGTCTCGCATTGTTTTAGTTATGTTTGGGTCCTAGCCCAATTACAATAAAGGAGAATAAATCACATAAGTTTACAATTTTAAATTGCCATTTGGCAACATTGAAATTGAAATAATCCGAACTAGCTATTATCTCAACATTCATAAAGGTGAACTCAAGTCAATTTTGAAGGAGGTTTTGCTTACAAAGCTAGATTTGGTTGCCATTGTAACAATGTAACGATAATCTCTATGTGCAACATGCTTGCAAATGGAAATTTGAAAAACAAATGGATCTTAAACAATTTACAAAAAGTCTAAGCTTTATAATTTAGACCTTAAAGTTTTAAATTTTATTTCATTCTGTAATTCAATTTTATTTCTTATTTCGTCCTATAGTTCAATAATTTGATTAAATGAATTATAAAATCAAACTACTTATTAAAACAATTAAAAGTGATTGATATAATTAACATATTAATTGCATTAAAAATTTACAAGTGCAGTAAGGACATACAAATAAAAATTGAATTGTTTATTTAATAATAATTATATACAATTTGAAATAAATGTTGAACAATATTCATATATGTAATGTCACCTTTTTAAAATAGGATTTAATAATAAATAATAATAATAAATTAAAGCATAAGATAAAAAAATATAATATAGAATAATTAAAATATAATTAAGTTAATGAAAGGTCATAATGCATGGAATGAAGAGTTATGACTCTCTCAAACATGAGATATAAATGGGAGAAGAGATCATTTGAATAGAAAAAAGGAGGGGGGGAGAAATGATTGGAAACATGTGAACCAAGGAAGCATTAATGGAATAAGAAAGGAATGGAAAGTAGAAAGGTGTGTCTCTTTCGAAGGGCAAAAATTATGAAGGTTTGTACTATTTCAAAGGGTGGAAATTGTGGAAGGTTGTGTCTCTTGCTAAAGGGTAGGCGTGATGAAGAGCTGTGACCTCTCCCTCACATGGGAACATATAAAGGGAACAAGGTTCGTTTGAGGAACAATTTATTATTCTCAAAGGTAGCAATGAAGGGTGGTGACTCAATTCTAATGAAGGATGGTGACTCAAGTCTTATGAGAGGTGGTGATCCTTTCATCTATGAACTATAAAAGAGATCATTCCAATCATTCAAGGATCAGTTATCAATCATCATTCCAATCATTCAAATCAAGCAAACAATCAATCAGCAAATCATTCTATCAAATCAATGATCACTTAATCATCACTCACCAATACCTCAAATCATCAAATCAAAGGAATTTATTCAATCAATCAATCAATCATCAAAGGGATCAGATCAGACAGATTTGGTATGGGTTTCCTTGTGATGTACATAGCATAATGAATCTGTTTATGATTGTTCACTGCTGAATAATGTGTATACCGTCTAGGAAAATGAAATTAATATATGATTGCTTATATATATATAATACATTTCATAATGTAGGACTCCGTATGTTTTTATTAAATGTTTAATCAGCCATGTTAGCGGTTTGGGATCCTCTTTTAGGTATGCCATCTGATGGTGGTGACTGGTGGTCTCGTGAGGCCAATGGGGTACAAGGAATTCTGCCCTTGGGCTTTGAAGGGAAGGATTTCTGGGACGCCCTATTGTAATTACACCCAACCGTCTATCATGGTGGATCACTATGCTAAGGAATCAAATCATAGGAAATGGAAAAGGATGTCATGATGAAGGGGAATGGTTATAGGACACCTCACTAAGTACACCACCTCATATGGATGGCAAGGGCCACATGAGGCCAAGAGGGATGGTATATCCACTCTTGGGCCTAGGGTAGAGGATCTCTAGGGTACCCTATCAAGTCACCTTATTCTAGCTTCCCTATAGTTGAATTTCCCCAATAAATTAGACATATTTTATGATTAAGCTTCTTTCTTAACCCTAGTAGGAAAGTTAATTGGAATTGTGATTTGAGGGTAAATACTAGGGCATTTACAAAAATTGAGCTTTGATCCTGGCAGCCTGTAGGATAAAGCTAAAACAATAATATGCATTCTATTTAAAGAGATTTGAAACTCTAAGAAAGTGATCTATAAACTTAGTCAAAAAATAAAATCAAGTAGGCTAGCATTGCACTTCCATATGGTGTGCCTTCAAATGTTTGCTTCTTGCTTGGTGTGTATTTATATGGCTTCATGCCCTAAGTGTATTTATACTTTATGCTTAGTGTGTACACTCCATGCTTTATGTGTATTTGTGATAACCCTACCGTACTACCTGATGCAAGCCTTATAATGATGTAATATATTAAAGTCAATTATTAAAATGATGTAATATATTAAATATGGTTAATATACTAAAGGAGGAAATATATTATTTACAAGGAATAAATTATTATATTTAAAGATGGGGAAAATAAATTAAAGTAGCTACGTGCCCTTTACGAGAAGATCACGTGGACCCGCCCCTCCCCCCCCCCCCCGCGGGGAGTGGTGGGAGGGGAAGCCGCAACATAGGCTGCGACTACCATCACACCCCTTCCCTCAGAAGGGAAGTGGTGTGATGGTAGCTGCAGCCTAGGCTGCGACCCGTCACACCCCTTCCCACGGAAGGGACTTCGTGGAGGGCCACGACCATTCCCCTCCACGGGTATATAACCAAGACAAACCGCAGGACCAGAGGGGGCACAAGAGGATATGAAGAGATAGGAAGTACAACTGCGTAGGTAGAGGCAAGAGTAAAGGGAGAAAATCGCAGAGGCGCCATAGGTACGTATATGTGTGTGGATGTGTGTGCCACACACACACACAAATATACTTGTATTTTTTAATGGTTATTTCATTATTATTATTATAATGCTTAGCTGTAGAATTATGTCATGTTCATTATAATATGTATGTTAGAGAATTATGTCGTCATTATTACAATGTTGTATGTTAGAGAAGTTTAGCATAATTTTGTATGTCACAAGATTATAATTTAAGTAATAATGATAATATGAATTATAATTCAAATAATATTGATAATATGAATTGTTATGAAATGTTGTATATCAATGAATGGCAATAATGTGATTATAAGATGGAGGCTATTGGGAGGAAATCCCCGTAGTCTAATTCAGGGATTATGATAATCCCTGGTGGGCAGTATATACAGAATATCTATATGCATATATGTTATGGCTTGGGTGACAAAGAGTCATCCAAGAAGAGACGGATATGGCCGGTCCTCTCTGGTAGACTTGGATGATGAGATGCATCATCCAAGGCAAGGAATTGATCATATATGATGGTCTTCCTTGGTATGGCTTGGGTGTAAGAAATTACACCCAAGACAGGAATCGGATTAACCTTCGATTTCCTGGTATGGCTTGGGAGTAAGAAATTACACCCAAGACAGGAATCGGATTAACCTTCGATTTCCTAGTATGGCTTGGAACCAAGATGGGTTCCAAGAAGGCGAGCTTTACAGCCGCCAAAGGACATGTCCCAGTACTGCACTCATATCTTTTTATTAAATAAGAATTGAGATTAGTGTTAATTAAGTAATTGAAGTTTAATTGCAAATTAGATTAGTTATATATATATATATATTTGTTGTATTCTAACAATCTGTTTTGCAGGGCAGTGATCTCTAACTAGTAGGGACATTACAGTATTACTTCGTGCCTTGCATATTGCTTCATGCCTTACGTGTATACTTCATGCCTTACATTTATGCTTCACGCCTTGTGTATATCTATGTATATTGCTTCATACCTTATGTCAAATCATTTATGCTTCATGCCTTCATGTGTTGCATGTATTCATGTGTATACTCTGTGTTTTACATCTTACATGTATTTGTGTGTGTGATCCATGCTTGCGTGCATTCATGTGTATACTTCATGCTTTATGCCTTACATGTATTCTTACTCACCGCGTTCGCCGAATTTTCGGCTTCAAGTTCGAAATTCGGCGAATCTGTAAAAAATTAATAAAATTCGTAAAAGTTCATCAAAAATTCAACGACAGAAAGGTTAGGATTTATTAAGGGTATATCTGTCGAGGCTTTGGTGTGTTTCGCATAGGTTTGAAGGTCAACTACTCCCCGCACATTGATGTTTGTCCATTTCGAGGGTTTTCTGCTCTTATGTCCATCGCATGATTGAAGTTGTCTATTCTTGTTCGTGCTTTGTGGGCGTGAGCAGAAAACCCTCAGTCGTGATTCTGCCTCATCACTGCTGTTTCCCTTGCAATGCTGCCATCAGAGCTCTTTGTTTGTCGCCGCCTAGTTAGGTTGTAAGATTTATTAAATTTTGTTTTTTTTTTAAGGTTTTTTTAGTTTTTTTTTGGTCCTTAAGATTTATTTTAATTTACATACTAATATTAAATAGATTAAAGATTTATTTTAATTAATTTATTAATATTGAATAGATTAAAAAAAATATTTTGATATATTTATCAATATTAAATAGATTTAGATTTATTAATTATCTTATTATTTTTATTTATTTTGAATAAAAATATAAAAATATTAAAAATAATAATAATAATATATTTTTTAATGAATAAAAATATTATATATTAATAATAATAATAATAATTTATTTTTATTTATATTAAAAAAATATATATATATATTTAAAAATAATAATATTTTATATAAGATGAATTAATGTCGAATTTTTTTTTGGAATTTTTTGCCCTCTCCGAATTTCATCCGAATTTTATAGTTGCCGAACTGAAACTCGAATTCGAATGCGGTGACATAGCATGTTTTCATTCCTTATGTGTATTCACGTGTGTACTTCATGCTTTAAGTGTTTGGTTTGTGCCTAATGTGTTTTCAGCATGTTTACTCCATTTGTGTTTTATATATGCTTTGTATTTATGCGTTTGCCCCATGTCTGTCATGTTTTTAGCATGATTACTTCATGTGTGTGTTGCTTCCTAATGTATGCCTTATGTCTTGAATATGATTTGCTTCATGTTTGATGTGTTTTCAGTAAGTTTATTTCATGTGTGTTTCCAATGCCATTTCATTCAGGGAATCATCTTGAACACTCCATGATCATTGCTTGAGGACAAGCAATCTTGGGTGGAGTGGACAGTAATGTCCCCTTTGTAAAATAGGATTTAATAATAAAGAAAAATGATAAATTAAAACTTAAAATAATAAAAATATAATATAACATAATTAAAATGTAATTAAGTTAATGAAAGGTCAAAAGTAATGGAATGAAGAGTTATTACTTTCTCAAACATGAGATATAAATGGGAGAAGAGATCATTTGTGTAATAACCCTCCCGAGAAGGCATTGAACCATAACCTATTATATGCTATCCACCGCTGAAAAGAAACAACAATTTACTAAAGCCAATGATATCATAGTAGCTGAAATCAGTAATAAGAGATGAATTCTTAAAGAATACATATGCAATCGATTATATTGAAGAGATATTGATGGTAGCACTTGCACATTGAAAAGGCAATGACTATGTATTAAAGAATGAACAGCAACGTAGGAAGATAATAAGATATTAAAAAGCAGTGATATTCAAAAAGGATATTTAAAGAGAACATTGAATTAACATAGCAGCAATCTAAAGTCGATTATTATATGATGGAATATTGGAAACTATTGTTCATGTTCAAGACAATGACTAAGACATGAACATCGACTACAACGTGCGGCAATTAATAGAAGAGTTGCAGCAATAATGATAAAGAGGAGAGATTAAATAAGATGGAGAAAGGAGTAAAAAGATAATGATTTGATTCCATAAAGCAGGGATTGACAATAGACATCTAAAGAGTAGAAATTAAGACAGCAATATAGATTATTTAAAAACAAGTTTGAGTCAAGAAGAAATTGATTTATGTGATGCAACTTAATAAAGGCGGCTTCATTATACTGACGCTAGGTGTTTATAACCATTTGTTTGGTATGTTATTAACAAGATTAAGCGCAGCATCAAAAAGTCAGCTATTAAGTTTGTTAACAAATGCAATGTTTATATCTCATGAGGGAGTGATTAAATAAAATAATAAGGCAGCATTAAAGGAGACAGCAGCGACTCATGATTTAAAGAATATTAAACAAAGTATGAAACAATGATTGGCTATGTATAATGCACAGCAATTACCAAAAGGTGCGATTTGCATTAACCATTATTAAGATGCTTTCTAAAGGTGCGATTAACGTATTCAATCTAAGTAAATCAGTTTGTCAAGGCAGCAGTCTGATTAGTGCAATGACAGAAATTAAATATGAAAAGGAAATAACATTATTAAAAGGTAGCGATTAGTCTTGAAAAGATAACAGTCAATAAAGAAGAGTCATGTTTGTTTGAAGGGACATCACTCTTTCAAAGGATGTCACTCTTCATAATAGACATAAGGTATAAATGATGATTGAAGATTGTAAAACAAGGAGAGAAGGCACTCAAGTGAGCCATAACAGGCTGAGGGAAGGAGGTATTGATCCACCCGTCTACAAGGCTGAGACGCATGAACAAAGATGAACCTAACAGAGACAGTGTCAAGTGAAACAGCAGGAGCATAAGGATTCAATCAGAAATAGCTATCCAATTGAGGCATAGCCTCTCATATCCTCATCGCATGAATATATAGTCTTAAATCTGAGACAGCAATTGCTTATACTTCATTTATATTCAAGACACTTATTATGTCAGATTTCATTTAGAATAATTCCATAATTAATGATAATATGTCTACTGATATATACATACAATCAATCATCATAACCATCATCAAGATATAATTGTGTTCTTAAGCAAGTCTAAGGTAACATCATGGTATTGGTTTCAAGCTATAACTGTTATCATACTCTATCCGTTGGGGGTAAATTCTGAGTATCTCTATAAGGGGACATTACAATTTGAAAAAAGAAAAAAGGAGGGAAGAAATGAATGGAAGCATGTGAATCAAGTAAGCATTAATGGAAGAAGAAAGGAATGCAAAATAGAAAGTGTTGATGGTGTTTTCACGCACTGTTGAACACATAATAAAGTATTGAATACTCTATCCTCTCTTGAACAAAGACTTCTCAAATGCTGAATATGGAAAAGGATCACTTGATACGACTCCAAGGTTTACAATGTTAGGTCTTGACGTGTTGGATAGCTTTAATGGTGTGATGTGTTTGCTGTACCTTCAAGGGGACTTACGTAATTGTTCTTCATCAATTCAAGCTTATAAAATGCTCTTCTTTGAATGATGTTGCAATATCGCTCTATCCTACTACAAATGATCTTGATAAAAAATGAAAAAAGGAGTAAGGTTTAGAGATGCTACACTAATGCTAAGAATGCAAGACAATGGACAACTTCAAGTGAGCTTAACTAAGCTTTGCTTTGACATATTATGAACATCTCCACAACGCTAGTGCAATCTTCTAAGGATAGCTTGATGATTTTCAAATTACTACCACAATCATAAATACCTTCAAGATGAAGCATATCAATGATTAAATAGTAATTGAAGTTAAGCTTTAGCTAAGATAAGTTTAGTCGACTACGCAAGATACTTCACCATTGATGGAGTACTAGTAGTATGAACAATAGGAGCTTCACTATTAATCATGCACATCCATCTCTCATTCATCCAAAATACTCAAAGCAAATTCTATTCTAATTTTTTTTTCTTTTCAAATATCAAGTTCTCTCATAAAAGGATGAAGAAACAAGCAATGCTCCAAAACACAATAAGTCACCAACACTTCAATGATTTTATAAATTCTGCTGCATCGAGCAACAATTCTTCAAAACTCTTCTAATCAATCCTTTACAAATGAAATGAGTGGGGCTCATATAGTGCTCCCAAATATAATGAATGGCCGAGATTAAATCAGAATCAAGGGCTGAGATTATGTCACCTAAACCCTATTTAAGGTTTGATACAACAAAAACCTAATCTTATTGCAAATCATTAAATATAAGTCAATGGGAATGTGACATCCATTTGGCACAAACATTGAGGAAAGATCCTCCAATAAGGAAAATGATGCCACATGGGATTATAACAAATTATCTTCTAGAAGCTTATTGCCTTTATCCTTTTCTTTTATTGTAAATTCAACGAATCTGGACGTCATGAACTCAATCTCAGTTATTGGAGTGGCAAGTGGGTTCTTCAACTGTTCTTCCAAGTAGTTAACTTTGTCTAAGAGGCAAAAGTTTTCTCCCATCTTGGCACATAATCTCTAGTCTTGTTGGCAAGTACCATGAATGCATGTATGTCATCCAATTGTCTCTTAGAAGGTGATCCATCCATTCCAAAGAATATAATCTTCACACTTTCAGCTAGCTGATTGACATCAATGTGGATTCCTTCATTCATCTCCTTCTCAAGTATGATCTTAGCTACTTCTACAATCTTAGCATGTATCAAATCTATTGCCTCATCGACTTGAGTGTATCCACTGCTGATATCTTCAAACATGACCTTCCTCATACGAAGCAAGTTACACCATTGCTGGAAATTAGGTTTATCATTCAAGACTCCTCCATTCACCAAGGTTTGTTTGGATAGATTCTTCATTGCTTGCAGTCGTGGCATGGTATAATCTCTGGTGAATACGAAAGTATCATAAGCTGCCATGAGGACTTGAGTTCTTTCGAGAACACTTACAACTTTATCAAATATCCTCACTAACTCCTTCACAAATGAATTTGCCTTCTTGAAAGTCTTATTTATCCAAGTCTCCATTAGATGTGCTGAAGTTCTCATCTTCTCCAAATTATCAACTGAGTCTAGAGGAAGCAATGGCGGTGCCATAGGTAAAGGATCACGTTGCCTTAGCGGTTGCTTGAACTACTGGAAGTAACTTCTCAATGCACTTACTTCTCTTTCCAATTTCTTGTTCTTCTCTACTTCTAACTTCAACATGTTGTGGTTTGTCTTCATTGAATCATTAATGTCTTCCAACACTTGCTCAATAGTGGGAGGACCTAAATCAATAGTCTCCAAATCATATTCCTTTGCTGTGATCTCGCTGTCAGGCTTGTCTACTCTCAGAGTGGCAATTTGCAACACTCGAGATGTCGTACTACCTCTTGTCATCTTTGACATTTTAGTTGCTTTCTTCTTTTTAGTCGTCTCATGAGTTCTATATAGGAAGTTGTCCAAGTCATCTAAAGGTCCTTCTTCTATCACAATGACTTCCTTTGCTAGTGTCTCCTTGAGCCATGTTGGGATAGCAAATTTCTCTTCTCCTACTTGCACCTCCTTAAGCTGTTGATCTTCTTGGGGTAGAGAGGTCACTTCTTGATCTTCATTTTCAATGTCCACATACACATCTTTACCTTCTTTTTATTAACCTATTCATGTGGAACTGAGTTGCTTTGATTTTGTGGTTGTTTACCTTTATCTGCTTTCTTGCATCTACTATACTGAATTTTAGACTCCATGGATTCATTTATTCCAAGATCTATGCTCTTTCTAGGTGGCTGACTTTCTTGGTCTGCTGCTGGATTCATTTCCATCTTGTGTACGAAAGAAGTACTAGTGGAAGGGCGGCCTAAATCTTATTTATGCTTCTTGTTTGAAGGCTCTTTCTTGTGACTTTCTTTTCACTTTGATCCTCTAGAGTGAGCTGAGTGGGTGGCACTTCCACTCACGCTTGCACTTTCTGTATCTTCATCTGAGGATTCTGTCTCTCCCATCGACTCGAAGATCAGCTGTGTATCTGGCTCTTCAACTTTTGGATCTGGATGTTTACCCATCGCTGTGTGTGTGCTAAAACTGGCTTTCATCAAATCTTTCAAATTCGTGATCTCAACATCAGTCCAATTGTGACCTTCACCTCCTTATCTTTCTCTTGTTCATATATTGGCTGAAGGCGTCTTCCACTATCTTGTGTCTAATCTGGAATGTTGAAGACCTTGCACGCCCTAAGGATGTCAATTGATAGTCTTGAGCACATTCTTCTTCTAATTTCAAAATTACCTTGAGCATTCATCTAGTGATCTTTTAATTGTAGCTGATGCCTATGCTTCCTTACATTAGATATTCTCATGTTGCCGTAAGGATCAAATTTGTCTCTAGAGAAGTATGGAATGAGGAAATGAGATCTTAACTCTTCTTCCGATTTCTCTGCTGCTTGTAGAGATGGACACACTTCTAATGATTGCTCTACTGAAATGGAAAAAGCAATTCCTGTCTTGTGTTTGTTCTTCTGTACTTTATCATATGTGGTCAACTGCCTCACCAACTCAAGCGATACTATCTTGTTGCTAGGATAGCATGGTAGCATGTAGGGTGGACAGGAGCATCCTTGAATTCTGATGTAGGTGAACTTGGGAAATTGGATATAGAAAACACTGAATTTCTTTATCAACTCCTTTGCTTGCGGGGAAAACCTTTGATGTATGCTGTCTTGTGGCGTTCTTGTCAAGTGCATGGTGAAAGCATCATTCACCCTCTTGTAGTTGTGCTCTATCGGGATAGTGTAGTTGTGTATATGATTTGCATGATCTCATTTCTCCAACTCCCACTCCAATTGGACCTATATACATTAATCCTGCGTACTCATGAGCTCTGACAAGTGAATATATGAGATAGGAACTCATGTAGAATGTGTTAGTGCGCTGGAGTCTTTTCAACTATATGTCAATATTATTGCTTATGATTCTTGCCCAGTTGATTGTTCATGTCCATTTGATATCGTCTCCATAAAGTATAACATCCAGTTCTCAAATTGATATGCTTGAGGACTTCCTATAACTTGGTTGAGTAGAGTGATCAAATCACCAAACTCTTCCTTAAAATCAATTCTGTGCAGCCAGGTGGGAACCTTTGATAAGCTGGGTCTAGTCTTCAATACCCAATACTTGTTGATTATGCCTAGGCATCTGTCAGGATCATCCTCATAAACTGCTTGCGCTCCTTCTTTGCTCTTGTAGATCATGCCTTTGTGGTCTTGAATGTTGAAGGCTTCACTTATGGCTGTCTCAAATAGGTAAGCAAGTATTCTACCATCAGGTGCCACCACCTTTCTACTGTTGGCATCATAATGTTTAGCGCATTCTAGTATCAATTCATTGCATTGGATAGCCGGAAGGAAACTTGCCGCATTCATTATCTCGCTCTTGATCATCTTTTGTGATAGCCCAGATGGCTTTCTTGTGTATAGGGAACCTTGGAATTTCTTCATGTCAAGTTGTTGAGATTGGTGTTTCCTACATTGCTCCAAAATGATGTGATCTTGGTTTTGGGCACCACTCCTCTTGAGTTGTCCTTGATGAGAGTTTGCTTGGAGACCGCTCTTGCCTTTGGGGCCGCCATGCTCTACCTGAAAGAGGTGTCTAAGTGAGGGTGGTAATATGATTTCAACGCTTATAATACTTAAAATGCACCAGGTTAGTAGTTCCTCCTTAAGAGTATTTGAGATTGTTGAAATCTTGATGAACTACTAAGAACCCTAGGTGTAAGTAAAACCCTAGACTTGTCTACAATCTGAAATTTATCATCTAATCAAATGAATTGCATCTTGTAAGTATGTTTAGATGATCAAAATGTAATGGAAGTAGCCTCCTATGATTATAACATCATGAAATTGTTCATCCTGAAGCTGTACCAGCATCAAATTAGGGTCTGATTTTAATGAAAATAATCAAACAAAACCTATTTCAGACCTGCAAACAAGCTCTAGACTAGCTGGTAACTTCGAATTGATCTCCAATTTGCAAAATTGCCCTCTTATACCAATGCGCTCTTGATCAAATGCCAATATGTTTGCTGATTGCTGATGTAGAATCACTGATTTGTAATGATGAATTCGCTGGTGTTAAGGTATTGATTGCTGAAGTTCAGTTCGCTGATCCTTAAAAGATAGAATATCGCTGCTTATGATGACAAATTTGCTGTCTTTGAGTGGTGAGTCACTTGGATATGCTGAGTTTGACTAAATTCACCTTAAGATGAACAAAATCGCTGCCTCTTAACAATGTCAGATTGCTGCAAATGAAGGATGGAATCGGTGATTGATCAAATGACATCCTTTATAGAGATGTAAGGGCGTGACTCTTAACTAAATTAGGCTGACCTGGCCTTTTATTTAATGTTTTGCAAGGGGGGGTAGGTCACTTTGCTAGTCATATGAGCAAGACTTTTGATTGACGTGCCGGGGCGGGTTTTAAAACAGAAGCCGACTTGTTCTTTTACCCTTTCAAATTCAAATAAAAATGTTCATCTCTTAGGT
Organism: Cryptomeria japonica; assembly: GCF_030272615.1. Classification (NCBI taxonomy): domain Eukaryota; kingdom Viridiplantae; phylum Streptophyta; class Pinopsida; order Cupressales; family Cupressaceae; genus Cryptomeria; species Cryptomeria japonica. The sequence continues at coordinate 716,534,995 of NC_081412.1, forward strand.
AGTGTCATCTTTATTGCCAAATTAAACAAACTTGGAAAAGTTCGAACTTTTGATACCCCATTGACTATGAAAGTTAGGGCTTCACTCACTGAGGCGCAAACTTGTTGAACTTCTAATCTTCATTTCATGCTCAAATGCCTTGGATTGATCTTCTTTCATCATCCTCTTGATTGTGAACTTCAACATCTTCTCCCATCTTCGGGTGGGAGATTTCATCTGTCACTAATTGAGCTTCAAAGTGAGGTCGTGGTTTAGACAGGGCATTGATTGTGGAAGTTCGGACTTTCACTAGGGCTCTAATTGAGCTCAAAGACAACTAACTTCACTTACTCAATTGCCTCTTGTTCGTCAAACATCGAGCATTAACCTTTAAAAGTGTTCATTTTACTTAGCAAAAACATCTTCACCTTAGATCAGATCTTGGAGGGGTCATTAACTGGGCAAGGGAGAGATCGGGTTTTGGAGGAGGCATTGACTGGAAAAGTTTGGACTTTCGAGGGGTCACTAACTGTCAGCTGAGAAAGTTCGGACTTTCTGGGAGTCACTGACTGAGAGCCAAGGCCAGGAGAGAGATTTGGGGGGTCATTGACTGTGACTTGACTTAGCCAAATTTTGAGCAAAAATCACTCACCTTGCCAAATAAAAGGGTCCTTAGTCGTTGTTTGAAGCCTTTGTCACATTCTAAGTTTCCATATTGCATCAATGGTTTGGATCTCATAGTAATCCCTATGCTTGATTCTATTTGTTTTCATCAAAGGTGACGATGATAAAATGAAATGATCATCCTATGCCACTCATAGCCAAGGTGTTGAACAAATCCACTCAATTTCATCTCACCTAAAGGATCAAACTACTGCCTAACCTAACTAAAACCCTAAAAACTAAAGCAGAAGAGGGGGTCCCTATTTGTGAAGGGGCGATGTGTGAAATGGTCACGACAGAAAGGTTGTCTCTCTTTCAAAGGGCATAATTATGAAGTGTTGTAACTGTTTCAAAGGGTGGAAATTGTGAAAGGTTGTGTCTCTTGCCAAAAGGCAGGCATCATGAAGAGATGTGACCTCTCCTTGACATGGGAAGATATAAAGGGAACAAGGTTCATTTGAGGAAGAGATGGAAGGGAGATCAATATGGAGAGTAATTTATTATTCTCAAAGGTAGCAATGAAGGGTGGTGACTCAATTCCAATGAAGGGTGGTGAGTCAAGTCTTATGAAAGGTGGTGACCCTTTCAGCAATGAAGTATAAAAGAGATCATTCCAATCATTCAAGGATCACTTATCAATCATCATTCCAATCATTCAAATCATGCAAGCAATCAATCATCAAATCATTTTATCAAATCAACAATCACTAATTCATCGTTCACCAATACCTCAAATCATCAAATCAAAGGAATTCATTCATCTATCAATCAATCATCGAAGAGATCAGATCTGACATTGATAGCCAATTCAGGCATACAACAATTTGATCTTGTATATATGATTTGGTATGGGTTTCTGTTGTGACCATTTCACACATCGCCCCATTTAAAATGGGGACCCCCTCTTTTTGCTCGTTTTTCGCTCGCCTTTCGCTTCGTTTTTAGGTTTTGTTAGTTTGTCAGTTGTCTGGATTTAGGGTCAAGCCCTAGGGTTTTAATTACCGTTTTTTCAGGCCAGAATCCAGTCAGTTTTGAGAGCTTTTTGAGTTTCCTTTTGTAGGATGCAATTTTGAATGAAATCAATTCGCTAGAATGGTCTATTTTCAATTGGAATTTTGAACGCAAAGTCTAAATTTGTCTAAGTGTTGATGATGAAATGTGAATTTTTGTCCAATTGAGTAATTTTTGACCAAATTTTGCCCTTTTTGATTTCTGATCCTGGCCATTGGGAATGATTTGTTTTTGCCTCGTGAAGTGATTAAATGTGTAAAATCATGATATTTTGGCCTGTAGGAGCAAAATCGCTCCTGTCCCTCAGTGAAGGACCGGAGCTACAAATCAAATATTGCTTTGTCCTTGCAGGATTTTGACGACTTGACGATTTGAAGAGGTCCAAGAAGATGTGTTTTATCAAATGAATATAACTTGAAGTGCCGTCGTGAAGAAGAATGACCCAAAATGCCAAAATCGCTCCTGTCCCTCAGTCAGGGACCAGGGCGAAGTTCTTCATAGGACATGTACTGGACGAAGATCAAGTCAATGTTAAGTTCAAAGGCAAGAAAGGAGGTGAATTGAACTTGTTGAAGACAAATTGAAGATTACCAAACGTCAACAAGGGACCCAAATGCCCAAGTTCGCTCCTGTCCCTCTGGCAGGGACCAGAGCGATTTTTGTTTTAGACAAATTTCTTGCTAAGTTACAATCGATCCCAAGGCATGGATGAATGAAAGGAGGTATGACGAGACTGTTGAAGATAAATTTTGAAGTTAACAAATAAAGATGAAGCCTACAAGAGCAGGATCGCTCTTGTCCCTCAGGAAGGGACCAGGGCAATATGATGATTATATTGCTTCTTATTCAAATTCAAGATACTCTAAGGCGGAAAACAAGGTGGCAAGGATGTTTCAAGGTGTTCCAATCAAGCACAAAGCCTCAAAGGTCGCCAACATTGAAGGATTTGCACTTAAATATCCCAGTTCGCTCCTGTCCCTCAGGAAGGGACCAGAGCGAAATTTGCATAAAGGTATAAATTTTGAAAGTTTATCAAGCATCAAGCGATCAAGGAGGATCGAGGGACTTCGTTTTACGCGTTGAAAGTAATCACAAGTTGAAAAAGGCAAAGACAAGCTCAAAACGTTGAAGTTCGCTCCTGTCCCTCAGGAAGGGACCAGAGCGATATCCACCATATTTGCCAATTCATGCAAAAATCACGTTAAGTCAAGGTTTTGCAAGGTCGTAAAAGGTCCAAGGCCTGATTTGAAGATGATATACAAAGGCTTCAAACGTTAAACGATCATCAAATTGAACAAAGAAGCTATATCGCTCCTGTCCCTCTCTAAGGGACCAGGGTGATTTGTATAGGATCCTTCATTTTCCTTCAAATTCATGCCAAGTCAAGGTTTTTCGGGATCACACAAGGTCTAAGGTGTCTTTTGAAGATGATATACAAGAGTTTTGAATGTCAAAATGCTATCAATTGAGTTAAAGAACTTATATCGCTCCTGTCCTTTGGACAAGGACCAAAGCGATTTTTACTAAAACACTCATGTTCTGTCAAAACCAAGACAAGGCAAGTTCACACAAGGTCGAGGACACCATTTGGAAAGCAATGAACGAAGAACCAAGGTTGAAAGGTGATGCATTTGGACTAGAGCTTCAAGATCGCTCCTGTCCCTCTCCAAGGGACGAGGGCGATGATCCTTCCAACGTCTAAACGCCTTGTAGAATTCAAGTGAAACGAGAGAGGAATGAAAGAATAACATGGTTTGTCCCTCACAATGGAGATTGAAGTTCGAAGATGCAAGATCAAGGAGAAAACACTAGGATCGCTCCTGTCCCTCAGGAAGGGACCAGGGCGATATTTGCCAAAGCACTCATTTTCCTTCAAAGATCATGACAAAACAAAATTGCAAAGGGTTCAAAACGTTGTTTGAAGGATAATGGACGAGGAATTGATATCAAGAACGAAGAATCTCACGTAAAGGAATGGGGATCGCTCCTGTCCCTCTCCAAGGGACCAGGGCGATGTCACATTAAAAGACACTTGTTCGCACAAGCAAGACATTCAAGTTCAAAGGACCTAGCAAAAATGCCAATTCCAACGTAAGGTTGAAGGCTTTGAACGTCAAAAGTGCAAAAATCGAGACAAAATTGATGGATCGCTCCTGTCCCTCAGTTAGGGACCAGGGCGATGAGGTATGTATTTTCCATCTTCTAATTTTGGCGCTCAAACAAATATTTTTGAATTTATTTTAAATGCTAAAATTCGATATGTTTTGAAATTCAATTAATTGGCATTTAAAATTTGCGCTTGATATTCATTAATTAATTGTTTTGCCTTGTAAAAAAAATCGAAATTGTTAAATTAAAAACGTTGGCAAATAATTAATTAATTATTTTAATTAAAATTGAGTGGAGCGCTTGATATTTATTTGTTTGTTTTACCAAAAGTCGGCCTTTTATTTTATTTTAAATTCGCTTTTAATTACCAAGTCGGCCTCAAGGTAATTGTGAGGTGAGTGCTATAAAGGGAGGGTGAAAATCTTCATTTTCACATTATCATTCTTCATTCACATGCGATTTGAGAAGGTGCGAAATTGTGTTCAAAGTGCGATTTGGAGTTTACAAAGCAAGGTGGTGCCAAGGTTATCCAAGGTGGTGCGAATCTAAAGTTTCCATTTTAGCGAATTTGCCAAGGCATTGGAAATCACGTTAAAGACTTGAAGGGTGGCGAAATTGATAAGAGGAACGTTCTTTTGAAGATCACATCAAGACTATCGAATTTCAATTTTGCCTAAGGCGATTTTATTCATTTTGCATTCTAGTGTTAGCTCTCAAGTTGAGGTATGGCGATTTTGGTTTTATTGTTTTAATTTTTCAAATATTGATTGTCATAGCTTAAATTTTGAAATTTTGAATTTTGAATTCCTAGCTCAATCGTGATTTTAGGAAATGATAACTCTAAGACTTATCATGATGTTTCCTAAAAATTTACTCTCTAATCTATGTTATTTATTGCAAGATTTAGTTTCTCATTATGAAATGTTGTGTAGGTATGGCGACCTCGAAGGTGGGAGCATCCACCAGTCGTTCAGCTCTCATGAAAGAAGATCAGAAGACCGAAGAAGTGGAGACTAAGATCGTGTCGAAGTGGAGCAACATTGGAGATACTAACTTAGGCAACTTCAGCACGAAGAAGTTTCGAGAGGTCCCTTACATTGGCAAGCCATCACCTGTCGCCCGGAGAATAATAGAGAGTGGCATCATTAAGGCGGCCGGCTTTCCTCCAGCTATTCAGTGCCATGAGTTGATGATCGAGTGTGCTCATCATTACGATCCACAGTCCAGGACGATCGTCTCCAATGAGGGAAACACTTTGGCGTACCTTTCAGAGGAAGCTATAAGTGAAGCTTTACATCTTCCAGAGCACAGGGACATGATATACAAGAGCATAGAAGGAGCCAGATCAATGTACGATGATGATCCAGATGCTTGTCTAAGCATAATTAACAAGAACTGGCTACTCAAGAGTCGTCCCCGTCTAAGCAAGATTCCGAACACACCGCACAGGATTGATTTCCAGGAGGAGTACAGAGATTTGATTACCATGCTCAACCGAGTTACAGGAGCCCCTCATGCCTTCTATTTTGAGAAGTGGATGTTCTACTTCATCCAGGTGATTGTTCAGGGAAAAGGTATGATACATTGGGCTAGGATGATTAGCCATTGCTTGGACGTACAGTTGAGGAGACTCAAGGCTACCAAGTCCTTCCACATGAGTTCATATGTCATCTATGCCTTGATCAGGAGTGTTGAGTACGTAGGACTACCTCACAGAGGAGTGATTGGAAGAGGACCCTGCGAGGTCAGAGCTTGTGATTCCTATGCCTACTTGCATCATCCGCTAGGAAGTAACTACAAGTTAGTTAATGATACCTTCACGATGAACATCACAAGGACGTTGCAAGGTGGGATTCACAACAGATTATCTCAGGATGCCCAGGAATTAATCAAGAGGTACGGTGCTTGGTTTATTCAGTTTCCCAAGTTCACTTATATTAGAGTGCATGGATGTCCTTTACCCCCATACATGTTGCCGAGATATCCGACAGACAGAATTGTGTTACTTGAAGTAACAAGACAGTTGGCAGCATATGCGAAGGCATTCAGACACAGACATCAGAATGGAGTTCCAGTACCTATCATTTTGGGTAATTCAGTTGAGGTATGTCCTAATGCTTTAGCTATGGATGACGCAGAGAAGGAGTTAGCCTTGCATTCTTTTTCATCCTTTGCTTTGAGAGAAAGCTTTGATCCACATGGACATTTAGAGGAGACGGTCGGCAGAAGGTTTAAGCATGAGTATTAAATTGAAGATTTTATGATGAATCTATTAGATGATCTTGAAGTGAAACGAAAAATGCATTCTAGATTGCCTTTGGATTTCATCAGGAAATGCAGGATTTACAGAGTGGCCGACCAAGCTCAGGATAGTGGCAGACATATCCAGTCATCCTATGATCGAGAAAGCAAATCAATAAGGTTGGATTGGAATGAGCCCGAGATCGTGGATCTAGATACTTTGATGGCACCAGTCTTGTCTTGTACTCGCAGATGGGTTGACGTTCAACATCAGAAATTGAGAGAACAAGGCATTGCTATGACTTTCACTTTGGAAGAGAAACCAGCCGAAGGTGGAGCTAGTGTGAGTGAAGGCAATCCTAATCCTAGAAATTCAGGTGAAGGTAACCTTCGATGTGCCAGTGAGGGCAATCTCCATCCAAGAGGTTCAAAGAGGAAAGAAAGATCAGAAAAGAAGGAATCTTCCAAGAAGAAGCAAGGGGCTAACAGAGATCGATCATCCGGTACTTCTTCTAGACCAGAGAAGAGGACACTTCAAGTGGAAGAATCCATGGAATCTATGGTACAGAACGACAGGCAGGAAGAAGGACAGGCGCAGCAAGGGTCACCAGATGGATCTCTCCAGGATTATGAGTTAGATGAGGATAAAGAAGACAATGAGTTGACATCTCCTCCCAGAGAAGAAGAAATAGTGCATAAAGAAATACAAGTTCAAGAGACAAGATCGGCTATCCCAGATTGGTTGAAGGAAAGATTAACCAAGGTGATCGTAGTAGAGGACGAGGACAATGCAATTGATTTGGAGAGCCTTGTTGGACGTTCACATGAAGTAGCAGAAAAGAGAAAGGCTACCAAGATGTCTAAGATGATTCGAGATTAGACTGGATCCAGAAAACTGCAGATAGCTACACAAGCAGTAGACAAATATGAAGGTGAGATCCTAGCAGAGGAATATGATATACAGACATTTGAGCTAGGACCCTCCACAGCAGAGTAGACATTAGATGATGCCACCGATTCATTTGAGGCATTAAAAGACAAGCTTAGAGAAGAAATAGAGAAAAATAGAAAGCTTGAGAGAGAGGTCGGTGCATGGAGGACATATTTCAGTCATCTCAATGAACCTTTGGGACGTCAGGATCCAGCTAGATCACCAATGCAAGCACTTCCACTTCAATCAATTAATGAGGCAGAAAGATTCAGGAACATGGTACAACGTACAAGTAATTGGATGGATAGATCTCATACAGTGGCTATAGAATTTGTAACAAGGATGATGAAGATTATCCATCAAGCTATCCAGGTTCTTGAGATAATCCACAATTTGATGATAACAGTAGCCGCATTTGCCCATACCAAAGATGTTATCATCCCTGTCTTGAAGGTAATTAGACACACATCAAGGAAGGTCTTAGCACAAGAAAAGATCATGGATGGAGGACCTCACAGTTTGTTTCAGTGGTCAACCTTACTCCATATGAAGAGTGTTCTATTCGAGGACATCAGTACTAGATGTAGCCAAGTTGAGGAGGTGATCAATCCGATCCAGGACAGAGTATTTGAGGTACTTCGTACCATTCTTGGTAGAAGGATCGAGGTCGAGACAGATGTGGATATGCAGGAATTAGAGGATAGAATCAAGGTCATCTTTTGCAAGGACGCAAATGTTACAGACGAGCAATATGATCAAATGTTTGCCACCATGCTCCTGATTGAAAGAACAAAAGAACTTGAAGCTTCATGGGACGCAGCTCTTCTAGATGCATTCGATCAAGTCATCCACTTGGAAGAGAGTATGAAGAATCTTCCCGAGATTCCAATTGCAGAAATCGAAGGAATCGTTTCAAGATTCATTGCATATGCCAAAAAGGAACATTGGAAAGGGAATAAGATTCTAGATGATAGGTTGTTATAGATGACATGGCATCTTATTTGTCATTGGTTTATGTCTCCTAGGTTTTTGTGCCAAATTTAATATTTGGCTATGTATTTAATATTGTTCAGTAAAAAGGAGGCCATTTGTAACAAACCCTAATTAGGGTTTAGGTGTCATGATCTTGACCGTTGATCTACTTTCAATCTGAACCTTTCATTGTAATTGAGGATGCTATATATACCCTCATTTTTCATTTCATTTGGAATCAATGTTTTTGTAATAGAGAAGAGAGATAGCTAAGAGATTAGAGTTAGAAGCAATTTTATTTTTGTAGCAAGATTGAGTTTGAAGAGAGAAATTCAAGCAATTGTTGTACATGATAACTTTGAAATCAATGAAATATTGAAGTTATGGTGTTTTGTTGCAACTTTCTTGGTTATCTTCATGGTTGTTTGATTTACTTGAATCATGCTTAATCAAAGTAGTATGTTAATTTGAAGGACAAAGTGTGAGACTTGATCTTTGGTAGGATTCGTAATCCAAACCACTAGCTTCTTGCTGATTGTAGGAACGCCTTGCGTGGTCGACTGGAGAATACTTTGAATCCCTTAATCTTCAATCATTATTGTATCTTGGATATGTACCTTCGTGGTAGTATCTTTGATCTTTGATGCATTGAATATCATTTTATTACCTTAGAAGATCGCATCAATTTCAATTAAGTTGTTATCTTATGGCAAAATTGAAGTTGGTTGAATCTTGCCAAGCCTCGTCCATACTAAGTCATTCTTAGGGTTAGACTAAATTAGACCTCTTTCAAAACCCTATCCTTTTGTTTTTTTTGAAAAGTTTCTTTAGTTTAGTAAAATCTTGAACTTTCGGAATACGTAAGACCCCTTGAAGGAAACAGCAAATCACATCATACCGCTGGAAGCTTGTCCACACGTAGAGACCCTACTAACCAGAACCTTGGAGTCTTCCTAACTGATCCTTTATGCGAATCTTCAGCAGTTAGAGGCTTTTTCTCAAGAGAGGATAAGATGCCTATTGGTATTTTATTCTGTGTATGATGGTGTATAAAATACACGTCAACAGTTTCCTTGTGATGTACACAACATAATGAATCTGCTGAATAATGTGTATACATTCTAGGAAAATGATATTAATAAATGATTGCTTATATATATATATATATCTCATAATATAGGACTTGTTGATGTGTTTTCTTAGGACACCTAGAACATAGAATAAAATACCAAGTATTTTATCCTCTCTTGAACAAAGAAACCTCATATGCTAAAGCAATGTGATCAAATAAGGCAACTCCAAGGTTTACAATGCGAACAATCGACTTAAATGTTGGATATAGTCAGTGATTTGATGTGATAATGCTGGTAATGACAAAGGGACTTACGCTTCACTGGAATGTGGAAACTAAACCGACTTTGGAAAATAAAAGACAAAAAAGATGAAAGGTTAAGGACATCTAAGCTAACACTAATGACAATAATAATAATGCATAGTGCTTAGATAGATGGATTCCATAATCAAGCCTTGCTTCACCATGAGGAAACAACTACACAAAACTGATGCAATCTCCAAAGGAAACAAAGGATTTTCATATTGTAAAACATTCATCCAAATACCCAATACTGGCGCAATTCAAGGGAACATCCACAATCGAACTAGTGCTAAATCAGGTTCAGATTAACCATACACTGCAATTTGCAAATAACAAATTTTAAATGGTATGAATTGGAATTCCATCAAACATCTTCACATCTCTCTTTTACAATCAATGAACTTCAACTATATTTGAGAAGTAACAAGAAACCATGCAAAATGTTGAAACAACACATAATGATCCACCTTGCTTCAACGAAAATAATGTATTAATTCCGCCACTGTCTTGGCAACAATCTCTAGCTTCCTCCTCCTACTCTACTCTAAATCTATTTTCTATCACTTATTGATGTATTAACCTTTACAAATGAGAAGTCAAAGCCTTATATAGAGGTCCCATTTACAATTCAAAGGCCTGGTTGATTTGAAATCAATGACCAAGATTTAACAATAAAACCCTAATTGGGGTTAGTTACAACTAACTCCTATTTGACAAATGAGATTATTACATTGCTTAGGACACATGTCCTTCCTTGAATGTGGACCAATGAAAAATGAGGTTAGGTACATTGATCTTAGTGCCTTCCACGTGTTGTTGTTGATGAGTTAGGTACATTGAACTTGGACACCTTGACTTTGAATTATTTGATTGGTTGAATGTGATTAGGCACCACCTTAGCATATCCATCTTGTAGATCATCACAAAGAAGTCTTTGTGTTTTGGGCAATATCTCTTGATACTCAACATTTCTAATTGCTTGATGTGATGAGTCATATTCCCAAATTGTATCATCTTGATGATCAAGTTTCTAACTTTGCTTAACTCTTCTGAAACTATCACAATGTCCTTGCTCACGTTCACTTTCAATCTTGACATTCGGGAATTCACCTTCTCATGATGAATTTGCACTTTCAAACTTGGAATCTTGAAGTTGACTTCCTTGTATAATGTTCTTTGAGTTGTGGAACATGTTGCAATGTGCATCCTGATGTCCCCTTCATTGATTCTTTTGTTGTTGTAATACATTCCATGTGGTTCTCCTCCTTACAGTGTGATATATGGACGTTGATCTTAGATTTCTGAAGGAAATTCAAGATTGTTGTAAAATTCCCTCATTGATAATGGTAATGTCTTTCATCTTCATCCGTTCATCTGTTTTCTACCTTCTTGCACATGCTGATTTTAATTTCCTTATTGCATTGTAGAGTCCTTTCATCCATTGAGCCGTGATGTTAGATCCTTCATCAGGTTGTAGAGTCCTTTCCCTTGAGCATTCTTGTTGTTGAGATTGTAATGCCAGAATTGTGAAGTTCTTCATCCTCACGTGGTGGAGATATCCTTCTTGTCATGAAGGCCTTTGCATTGCTTTGATCTTCTTTCACGTTGATGAGTCCTCTTCCATTGCAACTCGCATATGTGGATGTTGTCTCCTTGACTTCACCATTGAATTGTGAATCATGTCCTTGCCTTTGAATGTAGACCTTGTCTTTGCATTGGTGAATCCTTCCTAGCCTTCAATCCTTGCCAGAAAACCTGAAAGGAAAACATCATGAATCAAGAATCATGTAAATATAATAATAATGTAATCCTTCACCCTCTTAATACATCATTGTTCATGTTTTCAAAAATCCATTCAAATCTGGAAACGACTTTCAAGTCTGGAAACTGTCTTCAATCAGGTCTGATTCAGTTATGTTTGCCTCAAATCAGGCCCTGAAATGGTGAAAATGTACTAAAAATCGTACCAAATCAACCTTCACTGGGTCGCTCCAAGGTCTGGTCTTGAATTCTCTCTAAAAGCTGATGAAACTAGCCTCCAATTGCAAAGTAGGTGATAAAAAAATAATTTCAAGTCTCCTTGTTAACCTCGCTCAGGTCTGCTCCTTATTATCTGCCTTTAATTGGATTGGTTTGATGTTTGAAATGAGCAATTTGATCTTTGCTTTATATGATTCTACACCTTTGAATTCATTTCACATCAATTGGGCTGACTTGAACACTTTATTACTTGAAGTTAAATTAATTGAATGCTTAGTAGGTCGGCTAGCATTAGCAACATTTGTTTTGCCCCTTCAAATTTTGCATTTCCCCATCAAAGTGGGCCAACTAAGGCAGTTTCTTCTTAGGCGGGTTTAAGGGGTCAAGTGAACAAGGCAAAGTACATTGAAGGTGTCCTTAAGGACAATGTTAAGTGCTAATTAATCTTGTCTAAGGATTAAAGCTGAGTTGGCCTTATGAATTTGATTTATGTTTTTTTTCTCTACAAGATCAGGTCGGCTGGCAAAGGAGACTCATTGCTTTGACACATATAAATAGGGATCATCTCCCCTCCAAAACACAACTTCACACCTGATTATGCATTTGCTTTGCTCTGCATGTTAGAATTAGGTCTGATTTTTACATCTGTAGTTCAAAATTTTGAAGATTCTTTCTCAAAGGAGGGATTGAAGAGTCCTAAAGGACAATGATCTAGAGGGGTATAAGGGCTGCTGGAAGTGCAGATTTAAGTCAGGGATAGGGACAAACCTTAGGCGCAATCCCTTGTGAATTGAGGACAAGAAGGTGAAGGCGGGATTTCTTGATAGGGATGGACAAAATGATAGGTGGATATGAGGTGATGGCAAAGACAAGTGGAAATATGGAAGGTGGATTTGAGAGATATAAGGATAATGAGCTGAGCGCACTTTCATATGATGGAAGGAGTAGGAAGAAGGGCAGAAATGCAAGGGGTGCAAGGACTAAAAGCTTAAAAGCTGGGTGCTGATCGATGAGACAAAGGGATAAAAACCAAGGTAGGAATTTGGGGTTGTCATGGACAAGTATTGAGCTGAGCGCACTTTCATGTGCCGTAAGGATAATCCACCAATGCTGGGTGCTAGATTGAGAGTTCCATGAATTGAAGGGTGCTAATGAAGTGCTCCAAGGACCATTTAATGATGATCAAGGGCGTTGTTCTCACTAATTCAAGGACTTGCCTTGAGCGCAAATTAAGGATGCATGAGGACAAAGACTAGTTAGGGTTTTCATGCCTCGTAGGGACAATGCCAAGCAAGATTTGAAGTTGTATAAAGACAGGTGAAGCTAGACGCCAATCCACATTGGAGAAGGACAAGATGCAAGGCAGGCTTATGATGTTACCAAGGACAAGGGGGATGCCCATGAAGTTGCTTAAGGGAAAACCATACATTGTCTTTGCATTCCACACTTCATCCTAGGATTGAATTCCAAAAGCTTAGACAAGGATTTTCATCATTTTCCCCTCACTTATCCTATCAATGTTGGAAAATTCGACCTCGACAAGGAATCTTCTTTGTCAAGACATTGAATCCTCAAATATTTCATCGTTCCCCATCACTCAACAATCTCAAATCCACTTGACAATTTTGCAACATTTTCTTGCATTTTGACAATTATGAGAACAAATCGCAAATGTGACATCCTCAACAACTTTTTATCGCTCCATGACAACATTTGACATTTACAACTTCAAATCTTGGTCCCGACACCTTATCATGGTTTCCAGACTCGAAACATGACTTCTTGGTGTGACCACATCCTCAAGGACAAACATTGCAACCTAACTCATTTCAAGGTTGGAACAACACATTTTTCTAGGACCAAGAAGACTAAACCCTTCTCATAGGCAAAGGTTAAAGGACACTAAACTAATGCCAAGCAAAAACTAAGAAAAAACTAAACAAAAACTCTTATGCTAACAAGCAAAAAGTGGGGGTCCCCATTTACAATGGAGCAATGTGTGAGGACGTCACAACAGGTTTCTTTGTATGTTTTGATTAAATGTTATAATCAGCAATGCTAGAGGTTTTAAGGGCTTACAAGGAGGGGAAACAACATTGGGATCCTCTTCTAAGTATGCCACCTCATGGTGGTAATCGGGGGTCCCATGAGGTGAACGGGTTACAAGGAGTGTTGCCCTTGGGCTTTAGAAGGGAAGGATTTCTGGGACACCCTATTGTAAAAACACTCCAACTCTCTATCTTGGTTGATCACTATGCTAAGGAATCAAATCATAGGAAGTGGAAAAGGATGATATGGTGAAGGGGAACAGTTATAGGACACCTCACTAGGTACACCACCTCATATGGATGGCAAGGGCCACATGAGGACGAGGGATTGTATATTCGCTCTTGGGCCTAGGGTAGAGGATCTCTAGGGCACCCTATCAAGTCACTTATTCTAGCTTCCCTATGGTTGAATTTCCCCAATAAATTAGAGATATTTTATGATTAAGTTTATGTTCCTAACCCTGGTAAGAAAGCTACTTTGAATTGTGATTTTAGGGCAAAAGCTAGGGCATTTACAAAAGGGACATTACAATATATTGATTAGTGCAAATAAAAGTTATATTTTGCATTGTTTAATAATTAATAATTTCAAACTTACATAAAAATTGAAGTATTGGGATTGTGTAATCGAAGAGATGTGTGAGAATCCCTTCTAGACACCTCTGTATCTTTACCACAAAATTTTCATTTTCTGAACTTTATCCAACTTCCAATGTTGCTGAGTTTTGTTCAAAGCTTCAGATTTTGCTATGCTTGGGTGTTTAATGCATTTCATGTGAATTTGACAATAATAATAATTTCATTCAGGAACAAATCCAGAGAATATAAATACAGAGGATAAATTCTCATGACAATGTAAATTCTGAACTTTATTGCAGAAATAAGATTGTGCCAGCTTACAAAGAGCACAAATTACAATCGATGGAAGATAATCAATATTCAGAGTTGGAAGTCTCTGATATTGGATAGTAGAGAGTATTTGAATCCACTCCTTTATTCTTCAGCTGCAAAACACTTTAATCTCTGTCACAACTTCTATTCAGAAAAACTTTAATCTATTATGCATGGACCTCAGACAATATTGCTCCTGTCTATCTTCAATGTCCTCAATGAATGATAAATCTTCCAATGATAAATATTTGGTGCATGCTAAGAGGAATTGGGGCCATTGATAAAGATCATATGCTCTTAATGTTTGGGAACTTGAGCCTATGACGAAGACCCGATTGCAGCAAGTGCCTCGATAAGGGGTTGAAGGAAAGCTCACGAACTGATAGGTATTCCTCGTCATAAGAAAGTAATCACACGGGTATTGCTCGCGCCTGTAAATAATGCACTCGAATCCCAGAATGTATGCCGTCTCATTTTCCAAAGGCTCACGCACTACTATGAATCAGCAGTTTCAAGAGTAGATTCTGTTCAAAGAGCCATGCTAGGAAGCTTGCGGAAATGGTTTTCAGATAGAGGCGACTCCAAAACCCATGAGATTAAATAAAAATTGGACTCAAGGAATATCCATGTTAAGCATTAATATCAACACTAATATGCCAATATCACCGCTAATGTTAAACTAACAGCAGATATAAATTATTTGAGCTTTCTATTATATCGACTACATATATTTATTCTGCAGATGTCATAATAATAATCCCAAAATAACTCACGCCAAATATATCCCACGAAACTTATAATATCTTGCATAAAATATTTTTTATTTTACCTTAGGTCTGAAATATCTTCATTATTGCAATTCGTCTTTGAAGGAAGACTTCACAAATTTGGCCTAGTTGTGAACTCTATCCCGAATCCACTATCAGGAAGAGTCAGGTTTTAGTTGAACCCTTATTGATCAATTGAAGGTTTCTGTCCTCAACTTCTCATAAACTATCACACAATTTCATCATATCAAATCCATAAGCGTGCCTTATTCCACCCGGCCAGCTTCCTTATTAAAAATTCCATGAAACATCTAGAAGATTAGGTTAATTTACTATTTGTCACAGCTAGAGAAATTTATAAAGTGACTTATTTTATTATTTTCACTGTATTTTTAATTAAATTAATTAGTTAAAGTCATCCTTTTGAAATAAAAATAATTTTCGGACAACTTCATCAATTATTTTAATGAAGTCACTTCATAAAAGATTGGGGACATTACAAGATTCCAGAAAAGCAAAGGAGGGCATATATTTTTGAAAGTTAGAGGAGAGGTGGATTGTGAAGTTAATAAGAGGTGGACTAGTTAACTTAGAATTATTCATGGCGTTGTGTGTTTTCTGGTAGAAATTGTGGCTTGCTTGCTGGAAATTTGCATAGGTTTGTCTACATAACATTGCTCGCTTGCGTTTTCTTCAAGTCATGACATTTTGTTTCAGATTGCACCAAATTTTGATAGAAATTGCAGGAGGTAGATTATGTTGTTTGAGCATGTTAGATTTTTTGACGGATTTTAAACTTTTAATATCTTTTTACCAAAAATGTGGTATTTGGTGCTAGCTAGGTTTTCGGCTGATCATTTCATAATTTATGCAGCAATTTTTGATCCTTTTTCAGCAAAATTGTGGGGCCTTAGGGTTTGGACATTATTTGAATTTATAGGTCATATAAATTCTTCCTTGCAAACTTCCATGATGGCTTCGAGTGGAGTTCAATTTGGGCAAGAGTTAGGCAAAGGAGGGTCTTTTAACCCTTCTCTTAAAGGTGCTTTGTGAGGCAATCCTAGACCCTAGTCGCCGATCGTATTTTCTAGAAGCAGTCCTCGTAGATGCCCAAGCTTGATGCTCATGAAATTGAAAATGGGTGCATGAAAACCACATATGGTTTGTTGGTGAGCAAACATCAAAAGATTGATGTGCAAGGTGGGATTAATGAACTTGAGAGTCAAGGTTTGATTGTTCAGTTTCTTGGATTTTGTCCTTCCTTAGCCACTAGACTAGGAAGTTCTAGAACACAAAAGGTGAGTTTAAGATTTTTGTTTATCCCAAGGTGTACTTCCTAATTTTCTTTGTTTCAGCAATAGATAGAGAATTCATCTTCCAAGGGGGGCCATGGTTATTTGGAAGGCGGGCCTTTTTTATGAAACCCTTGTATCCGATCATGATATTTAAGGTAGATGGGGAACTCCTTCTTTGGCTCTTGTATGGGGGAGGCTTTTTGGGTTCCTTGTAAAATACTAGAATATTTCCATCTTCACTGCGATTGGAAATGCTCTTGGCACATACATGATGATGGTGGATGTCTCCTTACAGCTAGAACAAATGATTTATGCACATATCTGTGTGTTGATGGATCTTAGCCAACCTTTGCCAACAAAATTTTCATTGGGGTGGAACAGGATCGTTGGGACCATGTGGTGGATTATGAGAATATTCCCTTTTGTTGTCAGATTTGTCATCGGTATGGGCATTTGCTTAAAGCCCCAGAGCCTCGATTGGATGATAAGGATTTTATTATTCCGAAGAAAAAGAAAACCACATGCAAACTTGTCCATGAGAACATTGATGACAACACCAGCGATCCAACAAGAACATGAAGACAAAGATGATTCGCCGTCCTCTTTTTTAGACCTTGTTGAGTCCAAATTGGGTTTGCTCACTGTTTCTTGCCTATCGCTCTTTGACAGCTTTCTTTGAAGGTTTTAGGTGTGGACATTTCTTCTTCATATGACTGTTTTTTTAGCATATAAAGTACAACCTTAGGCCTCCAAGATTTTTCATTTTACCAAATCCAAGAAAATAACTACGCTAGCGTAAATATGCAGGAATGATGATTTAGTATCTTCAATTTGAATAACCTCCCAAAAAGTTTTAGCAACTAAAACAATAGGAACGAGACATAAGGAAGAATGTCACACATATCAGTCTATCTTGGGGAGGGAAAAGGCACAAGTTCTTCAAGTTGAACTATAGGATCCTCGGGTAAATCTTTAAAGATTGATCCATTCATATTCCAATTCTTTTTGCTACCAACCTCTTCTGCATATTTTTAGTCTTGAAACATATAAAGAACAAACCTTTTCTAACATTCTTCATATACGAATGTGATACCTTGGGTTCTTACCCCATATAGAAACTATGAAGGCAGGGCATCCCTATCCAGACAAACAAAGAATATTTGTATTTTTTTCAACCTCTGTTCTTCGTTATCAATAACTTTGTGCATGGCATCATTTGGAATCAACTAATGAGCTGCTGGGACCTTGTTCGCTTCATGACATTCGGAGTTCTCTGGTTGCTCGATCAATCTCATAAGCAACTCCTTTAGAGACCTCTACCCATCATTGAATGCTAAAGCTTGCTTGTAGTTTTCTTTTCTTACTTCCACTTTTCATTTGAATACCCTTTCTTTTCTCCAAAAGTATGGCACATTTGCACAGTTTATAGGGGTTGCAGAGAGTACCAGAGATTACCATTGCACTCTGTCCTTTACACGGGCATTGACAATTAGCAGCCCAGGAAACACAAGAATAAAAGCAATCCTATCAAACCTTTAGCATAACACAACAAAAAAGATTCCATGACATAAAATAACCCTCAATAGAAAAACAACAAGGGCAACAAAACATGAAAACAAATCAAGGAAGCTTAAGGACAACACAAGAGAAGAAGAAAGGAGAGCAGCGCAGGATGACATTTTGTCTTCCCAAGGGAGTAACTCCTTTCTTCTCTCTAAAATGAGATGATTTGGCTTTTGAGTAACATGTTTTCTTGTGTTTATTTTATTTGGTCAGTTTCAATAGATAATAATTGCATTGCTTTCAAGTTTTATTTTCTGATTCATCCTTTGCTAATGGCCTTCCCAGGAATGCATTAGAAATATGCAATAATTGATTGATATTATGTGCTTTTGGTATTAGTAAGTTTCATAACATTACTGTTTTTATGAATCTCAGCATTATGACCCAAAGTATTGGACTTCTTTCATATACCTTCTTAAGGGAAACTGGACATGAAGATATTGTGGTCCCAATGGTAATTGATATTTAATATCCAAAGATACAATCTTTTCTTTTGTTTCAAGAACCAAAGATTTTATCTCTTTGGGTTTGGAAATCTGTGGCATGTGCCACTTTCAGATTACAATCATATACTATGCTTGATGTTTCTATTTGCTATAATGTTTTGTATGAAGCCCTGATATATTTTCGAATCCATCTACAGGTGGATTATGAAACACCTCTTGGTGGACAACGGAAAGGATTGATTCGTTCCACTCCAGAGGATTGGTCTCATAATTTATCAACACTATTGCAATGGTCTCCTTACACCTTAGAATCTGATCTACTCAAACAAGTAAGATTTACATTTTGTTTTTGTAAAACTTTGCCAGGACAGAGTTTGCGAGTGCTTGAAGGTTGTGCCTGTGTGAATATGCTACTCTTGTTACAGTAATAAAATTGCTGTTATTTATGTGGAGATTACAATTATGCAGCTCTTGGTCTTTCATATCGAACTGCATTATCCATTTAGAAATTTATCATGATTCATACTTTTATAGTATTGTAAACAAGAATTTGATAGGAACATGTTCTGAGACAATATGAGTGCGTGGGGACATGGACTGTAGCCTTATCATCATCCATTTTATTATTATGTATTCTATTTGGTATTAGCAGTGAGGTTTGTTTCCTTTTTCTCCTCCAGTTCTGTGTTACTGAAATTTCAGGATAAATCTCATAATTTTTTCTTTGCACTTTATGTAATGTACATTATATTAACTGTGATTTATCTTGTGGCATGTTCTTGGGAGCCATTTGATCTAAATACTGATAAATAAGTTAGCAATATTTTTTGAATTTTATTTTCTGTTAGGCAGAGATGGCTGGATGGTAACATTACGGGCTTCGGTTCTGTTCCAGACAGTGTCCAGTCTGACCTGACTTTTGTCAACAGGGCTTGTGGTTGTGACCATAGGGGTTTGAATACAAAACTTTAATCTTAGTTTTGGATTGTACCTGACTATTTGAACCTAGTTAATGACATTTGAAGAGAATCATGATCAACTTCAGGATTTGTTTTGAGGAAGTCAATGATAGTTTAGAAATTCAAGTTTTGTACGCAAGTAGGACAATTTCTTGGCTTGGTTATTTATTTTTTGGTCAGATATAATGTTCATAAGAGCAGAAATATTGCTGGCTAATAAGCTGTGTGCCTTAGGTGGTAGTTTACCAATGCATGTCTCATCACTACCATTTACCAAGAGGCAGTAGGAAATAATTAATCAATCTCAAATTTTATTTGTATGGTTGAACTAAAACTGACTTTTTATTGAAGCTGCTGAGAGGGTATCATAAAGATGTTAGTGCAGCTTACCTATGTTTCATCTATTTGTTTTACCAGATCTTGGTGCTTTATTACTATTTTGAAATTTGCAATCATCATTATTCGTTGCTGTCTTTCTCTACTTTTGGATTGAAAATGGAATATAGGTAGAAAATTGTTGTTGCACCCCGTGAAATTCATGAAGCGCACTGCTTGTACATAACTTTTGCTCAGTTGTCATCAATGTGATGTTTGCTTGTGTGTCAATCCAATTCAATTTGTACTTTACCAAGTTAATTAGTAAGGCTATCATGTTATGGTCATTATTCTTCAACTAATGACTTCTGCAGGATAATGACATCACCATGAGCCTGAAAAAGAATAATGATGATGTTTGAACTATCACTAAGGTATCATCAGTAAAGGGGAAAGAATAAAAGGATGGCTTTAATCAAGGCATTTCTCTTCTTTGGCATAAATGAACAAAAGCTCTGCCTGGGCGCACTTTCTAGGTGGCTCAACTACCCTAAATCCCTGCCAAACCTTTGAAAAATAACATGAATAAGGATACATTCCTCAAAAGCTTAAGAATTGCCAAAAACACGAGTGGTCTGTGCCTCAATGCTTAATTCTTGTAAAAATTTGCACATTCAAAGTCAGTGTGCAGGAGAGAAGAGTTTGCCATCGTTTCAAAAGATGATCAAATTGGTTTAAGTGGCAGAAAAATCTGACAGCATTGGAAGTGTGGCAAAGTCGAGCATAAGCTCTGCCTTGGCTCAAGTGCTTCAAAGTCGAGAAAACTCTTACAGCATTGGAAGTGTGGCAAAGTTGAGCATAAGCTCTACCTTGGCTGAAGTGCAACTCAACCTAGGAGGCAAGTAGCTCAAACTGACACCTGTTGTGATGTACTCACACATCGCCCCATTGCAAATGGGGACCCCCACTTTTTTTCCCTTCTAGGATAGTAGTAAAAGTCTTTCGCTATTAACCTTTGCATTGGAGAGGTATAGTTGGTTAAGAGGCCAGAAGTCTAGAGGATAGCCCTTGTTGTGAGGGGTGAAATGAAGTGGTGAATGAATGGAGGAGCCCTTTATATCAAGACTAGTCAACATTGCAGTGTTTCTTTCACCACCCTGATGATTTGATCATACCTCATTGAGAGTTGAGTTGCGGAGGCAAAATTTGGCTATGTATCAAAAAATTTCCTTTGCTCCTCTCTAGGAGCGAATTCTTGTTCCTTCGCCTCCCTTTGAGAGCAAAAAGCTCTTCTTTTGCCCTTAGATAGGAGCAAAGTTGATTCCAAGCCTCTTCTTGAGGTTATTTTGACACATTTTCACACATGAAGGATAGAGAACTTAAGTTTTGAATTGATGGAATGGAGTGAGAGGTCACAAATTTGGCGTCGTATCAAAAAATTTCCATTGCTCCCATTTTGGAGCGAAATCTACTTCCTTTGCTCCTTAAGAGGAGCGAAATCACCCACCATTGCTCCTTCATGAGAGTGAATTCATTTTTGAGGCACTAATTGAGGTTAATTTGATGGTTTTTGCACGAGGAGACTATAAAACTTAAGGAGTGAATGAGGTACAAGAAATCAATTGATGAAGAGGTGATGGAATGATGCTCAACTTCCTTTGCTCCTCATTAAAATCAAATTTGATTTCCATTGCTCCGACTTCCATTGCCTATCCTCAGGGGCAACCTCCTCCCTAAATGCACTCATCAAACCTGCAACACAGACAAAATCAAAGACTATGTCAAATTAGGAGGTTATATAGAAGGTATATATCATGTGTGTTTGATGCTCATTTGTTTATTTTGCAGGAGGTGAAGAAAGAAATCAAAAGGACTAGGTTGGAGGAAGATTGGAACAAGTGTCCTAAGGAGGAAACTTCAACATCAAGGTTAAGATACAAGGAAGATGTCTCCAAGAGGAAAACTTTATTGGCAAATGCAAGGATATCAAGGAATGTGACTACACAAGAAGCATTCACTTATACAAGGACATGATCCATAACACCAACAACACAAAGGGAATCACAAAGGAAGAGTTTCAAAGGAGTGAAGAAGTGGCTATGACATCAAGGGTTCATTCCAAGGCAGTCTCAAGATCCAAAACTAAGAGGAAGTCAACTTCTACACCTTGCACCTCCTTGATCGAGATATTCAAGAGGATAGTTTCAGAAGAGTTAATCAAATTTAGAAGATCATCATCATCGCTGTTGAAGATGGATAATGTTGAGTATCAAGAAAGGTTATCCAATACTCATTCATGATGATGAATCCAGTCCACAAAGTGCAGGTTGAAGTGTCATCCCAGTCACTACACCAATCAAAGAAGTCTTACATCAGCATGACTAGATGCAATGTACCTGACTCGTCCATGATGGCACAAACTCTAAGATACCTACCCTTGTTTCCTATTGGTTCATGTTTAGCAGTGAACCTAAATGCATTTATTTCATTGGCGAGAATAAAGTTTGTTTTAACAAACCCTAATTAGGGTTTTCATTGTAAAATCTTGGCCATTGATTAGGTTTGATTCTGGCCATTCTTTGTAAAACGAGCTCTCTATATAAAGCTCAAGCTCTTCATTTGTAAAAGTTATTAGGGATATCAAATAGAATAGTGTGTAGTCCAAGGATAGATAGATTAGAAGATAGAGTAGAAGTTAGATTAGGAGGAATTGTTGTTAAGACTTGTAAATGAGATACTCTTTTCATTGAAGTTATGGTGAAATGTGTTATTTCAACAAGTCCCACGGTTTTTACTTCTCATTTGTTTTCATGTTGATTAGATTGAGTAGAGGAATTCATTGAATGCATTTGTGTAGAATCCGTTTAGTCCATACCACTAGCCTCTTGTTGATTGTAAGTGTACCTTGCGTGGTCAACTGGAATGATATGAACTTAACTTCAAATTGTTATATGTCCATTGTTTATACATTAACTTGAATGGTAATCAATGTTTGATGGTAATGATTTGAATATCTTTGAATTATCCCTTAGAAGATTGCATTGGGCTTGTGTCAAATCGTTCAATTTGATGGTGAGACCTCGCCCAGTAGGATTCCATTGAATCATTCACTCTTTTTCTGTATTCTAGGTCTTAGGATAGAATTCCTCAACCCTTTCCTTTTGCCCTTTTTTTCAACACAAGCTAGTTTAGTATAAAAAGCATCACAAAATTGCAACATCAGATGATCAAGTTCCAGCAATTCAAGTATTCGATGTAAGTCCCCTTGTGATTCCAGCATAATCACATCAAACCATTGAGCTTATCCACATGTTGTGACCCGACATTCATGAACCTTGGAGTTGTCTCAAGTGATCCTTAAGCTAATCTTCAACACATTTGAGTGACTTTGTTCAAGAGAGGATAAGATACCTTGGTATTTTATTATGTGTTTGCATGTGCATAAAAAACACATCAACAACACCCAAGGAGCTCAACCAAGTAAGCAAGTAGGTCAACTAAAATCTGATGAAAAATCAATAGCTTAAAGATATTTCATTCTAATTCTCTTTTTAGAAACCAACCTTTGACATCAATGACAAAAACTGCAACAAATTCTCCCTTTGTCATTGATGGCAACTCAACCTGAAACCAAAACAATGCCGCTCCCCCTGAATTACTACTCCCCCTGAATTACTACTCCCCCTTTGACATCAATGATTGGTTTAAACCTACAAAATTGAAATGGGGCAAAAAAAATGTGACAATCAACACTCCCCCTAAATTATAAAAACATTTAAAAAATGGAGTGAAATCACTCCCAACTTCTGCCTCAAACATTCAAAAGTATCCCTTGGCAAAGGCTTAGTGAACAAATTTGCAATATACTGTTTAGTAGAAACATATTCTGGCTTAACCTCTTGATTCCTAACTCGTTCTCTCAGAAAATGATACTTAATAGGAATATGTTTAGTCTTAGAGTGCATAACTAGATTCTTAGAAATATTAAGAGCACTCGTGTTGTCACAATATATAGATATAGGATGATCACGTTCTACCTTAATATCCCTCAATGTTTGCTTCATCCAAAGAATTTGTGTACAACAAGACATTGTTGTAGTGTATTCCGCTTACAAAGAAGTAGATGCTTTCTTTATACTCAACCAAGATATAAGACAACCACCTAGGAAGAATGCACCTCCACTTGTGCTCTTCCTACCATCAATTGAACCACCCCAATCTACATCAGTATAAGTTGTAAGTGTAAAGTCATTACCTTTAGGATACCAAAGCCCATAATCCATAGTACCCTTAAGATACTTGAAGATCCTTCTAACTGCATGAACATGGATATCCTTGGGAGCATCTTGAAATCTAACAACATAACCAACAACCTGCATAATATCAAGTCTAGTAGCTGTAATATATAACAATCTCCCTATCATAGACCTGTGCAAAGTTTGATGTGCATTTGAAGACTCATCATTTTTTACTAAATTTACATCCTGTCACCATAGGAGTGCTTACTGGATTACAATCCTCCATCTCAAACCTTTCTAACATTTCTCTAATATACTTTGCTTGATAAAAATACCTTTCTTTGATTGATGAATTTGTAAGTCAAGGAAGAAAGACAATTCACCCAACATGGACATTTCAAACTACTCCTTCATATTGGTGGCAAACACTTGGCACATCTCTTCACAGTCACTACTGAAAATCAAATCATCAACATAAACTACAACAATCAACATGTGATTACCTTCTCCTTTAACATATAGATTGCTGTCCGCTATTCCTCTTCTGAATCCTTTTTGTTGTAGGTAATTGTCAAGTTTGTCATACCAAGCATCTGGGGCTTGTTTAAGGCCATAAAGAACCTTTTTCAGCTTACAAACATGGTTCTGATTTTCTGATAAGAGTAAACCCATCAGGCTGCTCTATGTACACTTCTTCATTTAAATTACCATTGAGAAAGGCAACTTTAACATCCATTTGAAAAATCTTAAAACCTTTGAAAGAAGCAAAAGCTAAGAACTTTATAATTGCTTCTAAACATGTAATAGGAGCAAAGGTTTCATCAAAGCCAATACCTTCTACCTGTGCATAATCTTTTTGCACAAGTCTTGCCTTGTTTCTCACCACTTGGCCATCTTCATTCAATTTGTATCTGTAGAGCCACTTTGTACCTATTACATTCTTGTCTTTGGGCCTTGGGACAAGTTACCAAGCTTCACTTTTTTGAATTTGATCAAGCTCCTTTTTCATGGCTGCCACCCAATATTTGGCTTCTGCTGCCTCCTCAAAACTCTTAAGCTCAATCATGGATGACAAAGAGGTGTTTTCATCTTCAAGATAATTTACATTTCTTCTTGAACTCTAGGTCTATCCTTTTGCAAAATCTGATTGATAGGATGATTGTTTTGAACAAATTTGGATGAAGTCTTCAAGGATTTTCTGAATGTGGTCTTATTTTGATCAATTGTAGGTGTATTTTCAGTTGATACACCTACTGTCCCAAACTGAATATTTGAAGGATCATTATCAGGAAGTGCATGTGTTGCCTCATGCTGAACACTTAGAGATGTATTTTCAGAATTTCCACTTGCTGCCCCAACTTGTATATTTGAGGAAGATTGTTGAACAACACTTTCTACTTCATCTCTTTGAGAGCTATCATCACCATTTTGCAAATTATCACAAGTGTTAGTATTCTCATGAACGTTCACATTAGCACTTTCAACAATCTTGTGTAATCTTTTGTTAAAACATCTATAAGCTTTACTTTTGGAAGAATATCCTAAGAAGATACTTTCATCAGCGTTGGGATCAAATTTGCCAAGGTTGTCCTCATCCCTCTTAATGTAGCAAGGACTACCAAAAGCTGTAAAATACTTAATTGAAGCAGTCTTATCTTTCCATAGTTCGTATGGTGTTTTGTTATGCTTTGCTCTAATCAACCCTCTATTCTAAATATAAGCAACAGTGTGGACTGCCTCTCTCCAAAAAGAATCTTTCACCTTAGACTCATTCATCATGCTATGAGCAATTTCTTGAACTAATCTATTCTTCCTCAACAACACCATTTTGTTGAGGTCTTCTAGCAGCTGAGTATTGCCTCTTTATACCATGTTTCTCACAAAAGTTTATAAACTTATTAGATGTGAACTCTCCTTCATTGTCTAAACGTAAATGTTTGATTTTCAAACCTTTCTCATTTTCAACTAAGGCTTTAAAAGCCTTAAACTTCTCAAGTGCCTCCGATTACTCCTTAAAAAATGTAACCCAAGTCATACGTGAAAAATCATCAATTAAGAGCATTAAATATTCTCACCTTGCAAGCTTGTGGTTCTTGTACGTTCACAGTTCACACAAATCAGTGTGAATCAGCTCAGGAGGTTTTGTGCTTGAATATTCCCTTGACTTGAAGCTCTTCTTTGTTTGCTTGTCAAGTTGACACTCTTTGCACACCGTGTCTGAAGGTTTAGTAAGCTGTGGCATATCTTTGATAGTTTCCTTTTTGCTGATCTGAATAAGACTATCAAACTTCATGTGTCCCAACCTTTTGTGCCATAGCCAAGTTTCATCCAGTTGACTGAAACTACATTTTTCACTCTTGATATCATTAAGAATGTATAGATTGTTAGCTGCCCTACTTGTATCAACAATATGTTTACCATCATTATTGGTTTCACAACAATCTGAATAAAAAACCAAGGTATGTCCTTGATCACATAACTGACTTAAACTTGACAAATTGTGTTTCAAGCCTTATACATATAAAACATTTTCAACTTTTGTCGCACCATCATTCAAAACAAGTTTGCCTTTACCTGCCACTTTTGCTGATGAGTTACCACCAAATTTCACCTTGCCTCCATTTGTCTTTTTGAGAGTCAAAAACTTATTTTTTTCTCCAGTCATATGCCTAGAGCAGCCATTGTCAACATAAAAAATGCCCTTTTCATTTTGTGCAAGAAAGGTTGTTTGCACAATCAACGATTCTTCTAAGCTTCTTTCTCCTTCCTCCAAACGTTTGTAGCCTCCTTTGCTTTGTGTTTAGTCTCAACCTTCTTGTTCTTTTTAGCGAAGTCTGCCATACCACTTTTGCAAACTTTTGTGGTGTGACCAAAGGTATTACATTTATTACATACAACATTGTAATTTCTTGGAGAAGTAAAATAATTTCTAGTCATGAATCTGAAATCATTTCTTGCAAACATTCTACAATTGATTGCTTTGTGTTCAAAGTAATTCCAAGATAAACAATAACCATAAAAGAAAGAGTTGTTAAACCTGGTCATATTTGCTTGCTTGGAGATGAAAGGCCTTTTGAAAGTATCATTTCTGATTTTTGAAGGTGAATCCTTTGTGCTGTTATCATTGTTCTTCTGCTGTTCTTCATCTGTGGACTTTGAATTGTGACCCTCATCAAGGCCAACTCGACCTTTATCACTAGATTGTTTTTGTGAGCTTAAGATCGTGTCCAAGGGCATTTAACTTTTATGATCAATCTTCTCATGATTCAGCTGTGTCAAAGATTTATCCAACTTCCTAAGTGAAACAACTTCAGCTTCAAGTCTCTCACAGTTTTCTTCTTTCAGCTTGAGCTGACTTATGATTTATTCTTCTATTTTCTTTGCTTCTTCAATTTGAATCTTTAAATCAGCTATCAATTTTTCCGCATCCTCTAAGGCTTGAAATTTTTTGTTTTTTTCTTCCCTTGTAGCAGCAGCTTGAAGTTCAGATTTTTCTTTTTAAGCCTCTTGATTTCACTAAGAGCACTTATGAGCTCTTGTTCAAGATCCACTTCTCCATTAAAATAATCTTCATCTTCTTGATTTTCAACGTGAGCTTCTTCTAGGGCCATGAACAAATTTTCATCATTTAAGGACTCCTCATCACTAACATTTGATGAACAACTTTCCTCCTTTGAATAGAGGCTCCTTTTGAAATTCTAAGTCTTCTTTTCTTTTCCCTTGTATTTCTTTTTTGGTGAACTTAGACTTCTTTTCTAAGTTACTATCCTCATTCTTCTCATATAGACATTTGGCTGCCAAATGTCCTACCTTGCCACAATTGAAACACTCAAAAGACAACTTGCCTTTATATTTTCTAGAACCCTTTTTCAGCTTACTCATAAAGTGTGCCTCTTCAAAATCAGATTCTCCATCAGAACTTTCACTAGACTCACGTTCCTTATCTTTTTCTTTCTTCGAGGCTTTGAAAGATGTCTCCCTAATGGATGATGAATCAGAATTTGACCTCATTTCATAGGCTGTTAAAATGCCATGAAGCTTTTCAACAGTCATCTTGTCAAGATCAGCCATCTCTTCAATTGCTAAAGCTTTTGCATGAAATCTCATGGGTAGAGATCTTAAGATTTTCTTAACTACAACATTGTCTTCTACCTTTTCACCTAGGCCCTTAAGAGAATCTACAACTTCAACTTTCAAAAAATGTGCAGCAATGTTCTCTTCTTCCGGCATCTTGAGACTTTCAAACTGCATCCTATGAGTCTGTAGCTTGGCCTTTTTAACCATGTCATCTCCTTCATATGTGTTTTGAAGTTTCTCCCACATGTCATAAGTTGTATCACAATGCACGACCTTGACAAATTTTGTCTTTGATAAGCCACATAAGATTGCATTCATGACTTTACCATTGCTTTCAAAAGCTCTCTTCCCATCAACATTTGTTGGAGGATTTGGAGGGATTGTATAATCGGATACTACGTTGTTCCAAACATCAAAACCAAAGGACATAAGATAAGCTTTCATTCTCACACTCCAGAATGCATAGTTGGAGCCATCGAATAAGGATGCTTTGTTTGTAGCAAGACTTTCAACAGAAGTTATGTATGCTATCAGGATCAGCTTTTAAGCTCTATTTCCGAAGGTATCAAACTTTGATGCCAATTGAAAAGAACACAAAAAATACTGAGAAGGGGGGGGGGGGGTGAATCAGGATTTCAAAACTTTTTAATAACATGAAACCATATAAAACTTAGAGAGAACAAACATCAAGACACAAACACAAATTTTCTCATGGGAAACTCTTTTGGGCAAAAAAACACAGCACACAGTAGCTTTCATTAACAAATGGGTACCAACCTAAATTACAAAAGTGAGCACCAACTCACAGAGAGCACGAATTCACAAAGAGCACCAACTTTGATCAGCCAAGGCACCAACCTAGATGGACCGAAACAATACATAAATTACTAACAATCCTCTTGACTCCTGATAAGTTTGACTTCATAACATATACACTTGACTTTATCTCATATAATATTCGACTTCATAACCTTCTTCTAATTTGCAACAAATCCTTCATCAGCTATGCTATGAAAACACTATAAATGTCTACAGAAATTCCTTTTCTTCTTCTCACAGGTCTGCAAAGATCTTATATCAGTAAATCTGCACTTTTCTCCATCAATTCAAAACACACTAAAACTCATCTATATCGTTCCACTCAAAATGGCTTGACTTTTTGCTTAATAATACTTCATACGGGCACTGTAAACTGACTGATTCTTTTCTCTACCTTTTTTGTATATAGTATATACCCAAAAAGGTTGCAGCCACCATATATGCCTTTTTTAACTTAGAAGAAAACGACCTCTTTAAAAACATGACCTCGAAAAGAAAAGAAGAAACGGCTTCTTAAAAGTAGAAGTGGTGTTTCAAAGCATCTTTAAAGAAAACACAAGGAAAACGGTTGCTCAGGAAAAAAAACGCCAAGTAGACATACCAAAAAAATAGCTGCCATTATCAGACGAAGATGCTCTTCATTAATTTTCCCCACTTTAAAGATATAATGGCAGATTTAACATAAGCCACAAAAAGACACCAAGTATGAATATGTTGTTGAAAGCTTATTTAACCTTCATAAAAATCGACCCCTTAGAATAATCAAACAGTGATGTGGCTTATAATCTGACTTGGTGCAAACAAGCAGACAAGCAGCCAGCTTAAGTAGACACTCAAGTGGCTCAACTAGACAAGCGGGTAGCTCAACCATGGAAGCATGCAGCTCAAGCAAGTATATGAGTAGCTTAAACTGACACCTAGGCAGCTTAACCAAGTAAGCGAGTAGCTCAAGCAAAATCTGATGAAAAATGAGTAGCTTAAAGACATTTCATTCCAATTCTCTTTTTAGAAACCAACCTTTGACATCATTGACAGAAACTGCAACACGTCCTCCCCTAAATCTGCACCAAACAGATCTAATATCAATAGTTATGTCCTTTCAATTGGACGGTTTACTCTAACAGCCATGTTCTTCACTAAATAATTGTAATTGTTTTACATATAATTCCTCGCTTTTAATTGCACCTCACTATGTCTTATTTCCAGTGATGACTAGTTAAATATTAATCATTCTTTTGATCGATCTGGTTGTTCTTGCTTAGGCAGCAATACTCTTAATTATGTTGTTCTCCACGTCTAAGGAAGGTTTTGTTGTGCGCTTTGTTTAGCAAGTGAATGGGGATATTACTGAAAGGCGATCAAGACCCCAAAGAGCAAAGAGTAGCCACAGAGGATATATAAGGTATATAGGGATATTTTATTGTAAACTTTGACCGATATATAAGGTAAACCAAAAAAGGTGTGCTTCCATAAGAGGGGTCTCATCCACCAAATTGGTATCTGGTGTTGCTGCAACATTAAAAGTAACCTTTGTCTTTTATCTCTTATCAATGAATAAAATAAAAAGCCCATGTAACTGTCTTATCAAATATGGGTGACATTCCATAATTCCTTTAATACCCAACGAATCATAACCAGATTATAAATTGCTTGCATGTTGACACCTTTCATTTCCTCTTCATTTGTACCCAAGGCATAGGTGGATCGGCAAAGTTTGTTTTGATCCCAAGCCTGGTCAGGAGGTAGAAACCTAAGGGTTGCAAATTTGAACAATGATTTACAAGTTAAAGTTGAAATGTCTCCTTATTCCAATAAAGGAGGTCTTCTACACCCAAGAAGGGCGCGGGACATGCCAGGTTGTAAAACATCAACACTGCGTTTACCCTTTTTGTAATGTCTTTGTGCTTGTGATTTTGTTTTCCTATATATATCTGTCTTCCTAGTATATGGTGTTTTAGTGGGGATGCATTTTAAAATTCAAGTTTAATTTGTAATACTGTACACCTAGCAGAAACAATTCTCTTGGATAAGTATTTTTGAGGATTAGGATTATTTTCTTACTCTCTTGCTTCTTAATTGGACAGTTTGATGATATTGGACCACATGGCACAAAGGTTATTGTATATAATCTATGGCTTAATGATGATGCTCAAATGGAGCTTGACTTTGAGTCAGACAAAGAGGTAAACAATGACATTTTATGCTATATTTTGAGTGTGTTTTTGATTAATTTTTACTGGAGAGCCTTTCCCTTAGTTGATGCTGCTGATTCCAGAAATAGTAAAAGATGATCAATATGTGTATGGATAGTAGTCTAAGACAAATGCCCATGATCATTTACAACTGGAGAGTGAACTTTTGAAATACATGCAGGATATTCAATTGCGGGGAGAACCCACTGATAAACAATTGAGTCAACGGCATATTGCAAACCGATTGCGCTATTCTCTGCGTGTAAGAGCATTCATTATATAAAGGATGTTTTGATTTGATGGAACAAGGATTTCAGGTTTTTGTAACATTACCATATTGTTTATTCTGACCTAAATCATAGTCTGATTTGTGGTGTTCTTTTCGTTTGCAGGTATATTCTTCTATATTGTATCTTCAGATCCCAGATAATTTCAGAATTATTTTACGTGGCCGGGTAGTTGAACATCATAAGATTGCCAATGATCTCAAATTTCCTGAATATATTTTGTACAAACCACAAGTTGGAAACAACAAGGAGGTACGGTTTAGAGCAGTTGAATTGTTTGGTAGAGGATAGTTTTAATGTCACAAAAAAGTTTTTATTCCTAGGAGTTTGATCTCTTTATGGTTGTGGATATTCTTCAATTTGTGTACTGGTTTTCCTTTTTATTTTTCAAACATATTTACAGATGTTTTTTGGTCTCTAGGTTTCTGTTATCACTACAATTGGGTTTACAAAGGAGGCTCCTCTTGTAAATGTACACGGTTTCAATGTTTATCACAAGAATCGCCTTATAATGGTAAGCTATCTGTCAGAATAGAGCTGAATTTTCTTTGAAAGTTTATTATGAATAATTGGCATCCTGCTATTTTATCGATTACGGCCATGGACAGATTTTCTGAGTAAAACTATCAAATTTAATTTCTTTTTCTTTTAGACAGGTAGACTTTTAGCTTATTTATGCTCCTGTATGCTGATTCCTGGAAGACTATGAAATGTCACAACTTCAATATAATTTAACTTGAATATCAAGAGACTGTTTGCTAATTACAGTTTCTTTATATTGATCAATGGAATACTTCCAATGGTTTCATGTAATGAAGTGATCCTTTGTATTTCTGTTTTCAATAATAGGAAAATTTAACACTTTAGGAGGGGGTGCTGATTGATTTGCTGGGTGACTTTCCCTATATTGGTGGGGCTTAAGAGCCCATGGAAATTGGTTTGAACAACCATACAGAGGGATCTGAAGGATTCAAGGAAGCAGCATGAAGGGTCAAATAAAGCACCACCTACTTGTTCAAATCTTAATCCCTGATTTATATAAATCTATGTTAGTGATATTATCCATGATTTCTTGAACTATCTATAACTTGTGCGCAAGATGTTAAACATTCAATTCTGCTCTAGCCATTGAAATATGGGTTTTGATGTTGAGATTTATTTAAGAAATTGTTTTAAATGTTCATCCAGAAGTTCTTTTGGTCTTCTGTTTCTGGCTTCTTTTGGACTTATCATCCCGGGTCCTAATGTATTTTATAGGAAGATCTTGAACCTTGAGAGGGTATGGGTTGATCTTCATGATTTATTCTTGCAACTCCAAAGTTATTTAAAAGAAAGGGCAGTTGCATTACATAACACAATCACTAAATTCAGGTGCAAGACAACGATTACAGATCTTAAGCAGATTCAAGCATATCATACAAAATACAAAAAAATAAATGTAAATGATTAATTTTTCAAAGTGAAACACAAGGCAAATATGATTCTCAGCTAGCATGAACTCAGAACCAAATACAAATGATTTTGACTTACTGAGGTCCAAATACTTGTAGTTCGTGGACTTTGACAATGGACTCACATTTTTAAAGCACTATGTATTGCACCAAAGCCTTAAGCGATTAGAACTGAAGAACAAATATGAGCCTGAGGGGAGAAATTTGTTTTTTGAAGGGCTTCATACAACATTCATGCTGTCTTAAGATGTGCAAGGCATAGATTTGGTAGGTCATGGGTTTAGAACCCTGAAGAAAATGCTTGTCAAGTTTGAAAACAAAAGTATGGCCTAGTGACTATCTGATGAAAAACAAGTTGAATATATTTTTTGAGTATTATTGTTAAAGGGAAAAAGACCCTAGCTTTATTGAGCTTGTGGTGCAGGAAAATTTGCTCTGGACATGCCAGGCAAGATATTTGTTGAAGGTTTTCATTTTGGTAGCCCAGTTCAAATTTTCTCTTTCTTCTTTGTAAGGGATTCAAATTTCGAAACAAGAAGACACAGAAAGCAGATGAAGTTTTGGTTTCTAAAATTGTGTTTTGGTAAGTTCAATAACATCATAGGTTCTCTACACTTGGTAAGGGGACACTTAAGACATAATCTTATCAGTTCTTGAGGAGAAGTGCCTCACATTCTATTTTAAGTTATTTGTTTCTTACCATTTAAAGCTATAAAAGGAGAGAAGAGTTGCAGAGATTGCTAGCTTTGTACATAGCTCTCTTTAACGTTGATGTTCCGATTACATTGCAATATTATCAACACAAATTGCTTGCCCTACAAAAAGGGAAGCAAATTGTGGAACAAATCTCAGTGTTATAGCCAGTGTGAAAGTATTGCCCTCAAATCCAAACAAGGCAAAGCTCCTTTCAACTCATATTTGTGGGTGAAGGGGATGGAGTTAGATCTCATTAGGGATAGTGGTAGTTAGAAGAATCTGATATTTAGTAGACATTTTCAGGAGGTTGAATATGCCATTGAAACTTTAGTATCAACCTTACATGATCAGTTAGTTGAATGCTGCTTGTGAAATTTTGCTGAAACGCTACATGTGGAAGTGCCCTAATGTCTCTGAGTAAAATCCCCGAGTGTCATTGTTTTGGAAGATCAATGCAACAGAAATATCAGAGGTAGTTCTTGCTACCAAAATAACTTTGATCATTGCCAAGCAATGAAGAAGGGTGACTGACAAACTCAAAATTTCTTTTCCTCAGCAATCTTGGAGTTGACACAGAAAGCTTAGCATACATGTTTTTCCCATTAGCGTAAATTGAATAGAAGTTTTATTTCAGTTCATTTCCTTTCCTTCCTTTCTAAATGGGGTAGATGTAGATCTCTCATGAAAAAGGTTGTATATGACACATACCTTGGTTGGTTGAAGTTTAAATGATCTCTGGTCTGGCAGTTTATGAAGATTTACACACTGTGATATTCTTGCAGAAAATATTCCTCAGTATTTATGGCTTGATTATGTGCCATCAACAAATATACATGTATCTATGGAATACCTTAAAACATGATTCATGAACCTCATAAAAGTAGTTGGTGCGTTACATAACCCAAATGGAAGAAGTAATTATTCATAAAGTCTTTGTTTTGTTTTGAATGTTGTTTTCCATTTGTTTTCCTTCTTTATGCACACATAATGATAACTTAATTTAAAATGCAAAATATTTTGCATGCTGAAGTTGTTCTGAAAAGTCATCTATCTTCAAAAGAGGAGTATTAATTTTAATGCTGTTCTTATGTAGTGCTTTGTAGTCAATACACATCCACCAAATCCTTCTTTTGTACCATTACATTAGGAGAACCACAAGATAAAGACTAGGGCATATGACCCCTTGTTTAAGAAGCTCTTGAAGTAATTGTCTTGATTGGATTTCTCGCTAAAAGTAATTTCTGGAATAATTCCTTGTTTGATAGAGAAGATTTCCACCTACCTTATTGGTGGAAATCACCTTGGCTCATGGAACACTTGACTTCATCCAAGCATTTCAATTTAGAGTTGGTCATGGTAGAAATACCGAATCTATTAATAATTTAATAGCTTAACAAGAGTTTAACATTGCAACCTTTGCATTGCTTTGGTGTCCTTTGATAATATATTTGATTCCATCCTTGACCCATTTGTATTTGCTGGCCATCATAAAATTGCATCTCTAGCATATAGATATGGATTACCAAGCACTATCAAAAGCATCAAAACTAATAACATTTGCATCCACTTCACCCCATGTTAGAATTTACACTTTTTAGTTAT
This sequence comes from Cryptomeria japonica, assembly GCF_030272615.1. Lineage (NCBI taxonomy): Eukaryota > Viridiplantae > Streptophyta > Pinopsida > Cupressales > Cupressaceae > Cryptomeria > Cryptomeria japonica. The sequence continues at coordinate 716,569,902 of NC_081412.1, forward strand.
ATTACTACACCCTTTTGTGCCCAACCTAGAGGATATCGATGAGAATGTTCATGTTGTTTTTAGACCAAGCCTTTTAACCAAGTGTTTTGATATTAGATTGCACTGTGAATTGGGATCTCTCAATTCCTAGATGTAAAAGGTTTGTTGCTCTCTTCAATTTTTTCCCTTTCTGTAGTGTTGGTGGCTACACAACCAAGCCTAACATCTACATCTGAGCTATTCTCTATTCCAATTTATTTTTGTATGGTTACCATGAACTTTTTTGAGAATTATAATTCTTTGCATCTTTATCTTTTTGTATGATAGTGTTAGGCCATTAGCTTTTCATACCTTCCAATTACCTTTGAAATGCTTGTTCTTTGTTTGGAATACTCCATTTCTTGTCTTATCCTACTCCACATAGTATGCTTGGACACATATCTACATTACTTTACTAGTTTGGCAGATTCCAAAAACTGATTTAAACCTAATGTGAAATCCATTAAGATCTGAAGTTGTATAGAAATGTGAACGAAATATATTTCGAATCTGGAAAACAGAGGAAAAGTAAGGTAAAGGAGAATCAGATCCAAATGTTTTTCCATTCTACTTCACAGGAGACTTGAAATCTGCACAAAAACATCATCCAACAAACTTTATTGTTAATTATCTTTTGGGGTCCTTGGTTTAGCATAAACTAGAGTAAAGAGGAGCTGCTCATTCTTTTCAGTTGGCCCAACCAAGCTGTTGCAGTTTTTTTCATAAATTTCACCTAAATGTTTAGCTTGATTTGTTCCCTAGCGTTAATCTTTAAGTGAGTTTTGCAGAGTTGCAGGTTGGGGCTTGGAGCATCAACACTCAATACATGCCATTGGCATAAACTATATGCTGACCCGAAGACATTTTTGTTTGGCAAATGCACTATCTTTTATACTGCCTACATCATTGTTGGGGTAGGGTGCACGAGATTCCAAAGAATATGTATCTAGTCTGGGATTTCATCTTCTGGGATTTGGCTAATTTCTAATCATAATGCATTCATGCTGGGCTTCTCCCACAATTGCATGGTCCTTAAGTTGGGTCGAAAGGAGTGAAGTCAACATTCATTAGTATTGGTGCATAGAAATTAGGATTTGATAATTTGAAGCCATGGCTCTGTGTATCACCAGTTCCCTTATACAATTCTTATTCAAAAACTTGTGTGAAATTGTAGCATGAGTTTTTTTGAAGGTGTGCTTTATAGTATTATACATTTACTTAGATCAAGATTGTCTAATGTGTAGCGGTGGCAATCTATTTTGTTTTTATATTGATGTTGTGCATTATAGGATCTCTTATGGTACCTTACCTTGTTTGTAATGTTTTTAATTTAACAATGATTATTATAAAGCACCGTTGCCGTTTTCCTCATCTTTGGAGCATCGATTTATTATACACAAGGCCTTTTAGAAGTTCTTTTTCATCTTCAATTTTTCTTCTATTACACAACTTGCATAATTTGCGTTAAATTTAATTCATCATTTTTAATTAGTGAACAGATTACTATGCTCAGAAGCATCTACATGTAGCCTACATTGTTTGAGTGTTTTTTAATACAAAATTCTTCTGGTCATGATTAGTTTTGTATCATATAGATTGGTTCTGGTAGACTGTAGAACAGATTCTGGCTGCTTTTTGTTTTTTTCTTATTATATTGTTCTTAAAGATCTTCACTTTATTATGCATATCTATCATGCAGCCCTTCTGGAAAGTTTTTCATGAAAACAGCAGCAGAGGAAGAGGTGTTGTTGGTAAGGAATTTTTTCAGTGATAGCTCAATTTGTTTTCTTTCATGAGAGGATTGATTCTAGCATGAAGTGAATCAGTGAAATGTGTGTGCTACTAAATGTTTTGATCTGTTCCCTGTATCCAGGTGTGCTTGAAGCCAATTTTATTGAGCCTGCACATGACAAACAGGATTTTGAAAGAACTGCAGTGTTGCTCAGACTTGAGACTCGACTGAAATTAATGACGATAGAATATTGGTGTGTATTAACCTGTTTTTTGACTGAAGTATGCAAGCACATGTCTTTGAGTCATGATATTTGGTACATGTCTTGAAGTTGATGTACATTTTTAAAACTCACAAATTCTTGTTAATGGTTTACATTTTATGTTTTCTGCAATTTGGGAATTAAACCTGAGATAGAGCTGTAAGGATCATGAATGAAATGTAGTACGCCTTTGCATTCATGAATGCTCGCTAAGCATGTTTGTTTTATTTGCTTATTTAGGATATCAGATTTCCACAATCCTTAAATATTGATTGCTATTGTTTCTGGATTAGATCGTGTACAATTGTTTTGCATCAAAACTTCTACACAATCTAATCTAGAAACAATAGTAGTTAATTTGTTGCTAAGTTTTGCACTTTTACTTGTTTGTCTGTTCCTGTACCATATATATTTGCATATGCACCATTTTCATATACATTTGCACCGTATTAGATAGTCAATTGAATAGTAATATAGTTCTATTTGGATGAAATCATCTGTGGAAAATTTTAATTGTTTTTTTACCTCGAAGTTTTTATTCTGCTCCTTTCTTTCAAAGCAAAATTTAAAGATATTTGGGTGTGATTTTTCTTTTATAATAAATATCTATTGAGATGTAGCATGTCTATTGCAGCTACTTATGACATTATTTTATTAAGTTGTGATGTACTCTTGTTATACTATCTTGCAGTCATTCTGAACAATTGCATAATAATTGACTGATAATGTATTATATCAGTTTTTCATTTACATTATTATTGCTTTTAAAGTCTCCAATCATATTGCTATTTTATGCTACGACTAGGTTCATGGTTAGGTCCTAGCATATTTCCAGTTGTACAAGATAATTCAAACTGGTCTTCTTATTATGTCTGCTGGACCCAGAGTCTTATGGAAAGTACAAGATCTTGGATATGTGGTATTGGATTAAAATTATAAACGTGCCCCTGAAGTTTTCTAATAAGGCATTTTAATAAATTCTACATGTCATTAGTGTCAGGCTGTCATAGTTAAATTTTGGTTCATATTCTTATGTGTTAAATGTTTTACAGGAATTTACATTGTGCACTGATTGGGTACCAGCCAAGCAGTGCAAAACCCAAGTCACGAAATGCCCCCAGCAGTACCTCAGGGCCAACGGCCAGTCAACCTGCAGCAGCATCAACCCATAACCACTCTGTAGGGCCATATGAAGCTGTAAGGCAGACCATTGCAAGCTCTTCTGGTTTCCCGGGTATTGGTTCAGCAGGAATTGGAAGTACACCTCTAAGTCAAATGGCATCAGCTTCATCAAATTTTGTGCCATATGCAACAGGGGTGCATATGGAGCAAAGGAATGCTGAAAATTTTGAAACAAAACCAACAATATTGAGGCCAGGTGTTGTAGATTTGTCTCCATTTAGTTCTATATCTCCAAATTCGACAGATGATGTTAAACCTTCTATAACCAGAATACCTCCAGTTAGTGGCATGTCTCCTAATACTAGCATGCCTGAAGAGACTCCTAGTGTTCAATTAAACCCATCCATTAATATTGCTGTAGGGAGAACTGCAAATGCCCCAGCTTCACCTCCTCCTACTCCACCACAACAGAGTTCAGATATTGAAATGAAAGACCAAGGAAGAAATGAAGACTCTGGCAGCAGTCTTAAAAGAAAACAACCTTCAAATGGTTCCTTGTCTGCGCTGGCCAATGGTTGTCCAAGTACCTTGCCAAAAACAAAGAGGAAGATTTCAGAGGTAACTTCATCTGATGAGTTAGAAGTGTCCAAGAGACAGGCTTCTGGAACCAGAAATATCTTGGATAATCATGACTATTCTAACATTCAGGTTAAATCTCACTCTAATCTGAATTTTCCTTTGGATTGTGATACTGATATTGCTACATTTCCTTTGCTTGGTTTTATTTTTGAGTAATGCATGATTTCTGCAAGTTCCCATCATCTAATCTTTCTTAAGCATTTTTACTATGTTAAACAGCCACTGTACACTTAACAAGATAATTTCATTTGTTGGGTTTGCAATAACATATAAACAGAGTGTGCTTGTGAAATACAAATCAGACTTTGACAAACCTACACGAAGGTGATATTTTGAAATGAATGAATAAACTTATGCTTAAATCTGCTGGTTGCTGAGAAGAGTTCTGAGAAATAATAGCAGTGATCTTGAGTTTTGGAACAGATAAAACTTAGACAACAAATGGAGAGTCAATGTTTTGATCTAGAGTATTACAATTTCCCAAAATTGCAAAAAGTACCAAACCTTTTGTAATCTTGTCCAACTTTATGAAAATTTCCTCCAAGTTCAATGCTGTTTACAATGATAATGCCTTGTGTATATAGCTTTGCTCAATAATTACTAGGCAGTTATGAGAAATAAAACTAATAGTTGAAAATGTTCATGAATCCCAAAGTCATTTTTGAAAAATCAAACTTTAAATGTAGTAACTTAATCTTCATAATCTTGTCTAGAGAATAAGAGTCAAAGCTGAAAGATTGATTTAATGCCTGATTAATCACTTCACATAGATGTCCCTTGAGAATGTCCACATAATTGATAGTTTGTCCTCTTTGGAGAAATGCCCCGTAGTCTCATGAATCAAGTCACAAATGTCTATTATCAGGTCCACAACATCATTGCGAGCATCCTCCAGCAAGGATTGATATGCCTTATTGAAGATGCCTTCAACACAAAAGCATTTTAAAATTGTCTTTTGACATCTATTTGATCTCTGGAAGATTATCTATATGAAGTTGCAAATCTTCTTTGGATTTAATTAACGAATATTTAAACAAGCCAGAATTTGCACTAACACTATCATGTAGAGCAAATAGCATCTTCACTGATCGTTAACCCTTATCAGTTATCCCAATAGATCATTCAGCCATTCCAGTGTAGCACTCAAATACATTTCATCTTCTCAATGGCTGGCATCTCTTGAAAAAACAATGAGCGGCAGCAATGGACACATCAGAAAATTGAAGAGGGCTAACCAAATGTTTGATATAAGAGGTCAGTTGTCTTAGTTTCTTCTTTAATTATTGCTTGGTCTTGTAATCCTTATCCATTCAGGAGTAATAGTGGTAACATTTATTTGCATACCTCCAATTTCAGATTCTCTTGTTTGATTCCCCAAATTAACTCTAGAAATGTGATAATCTTATGGTGGCAACTCTTTTTCATATTTGTGCATCATTGGAATGCCAACCTCTTTAATATTTGAACCTTGAACATTTGTGAAGATGGAGGAGTGAGCCCTGGCTCATTTACTTTCTGGTGGCTCGTCTTTCATGGATGTGCAAGGGCTTTGAAATACTTTTTCTCATCTTGATTGAAACATCCAATCAAGTGGGAATTGCTAGCAAGAAAAATGGTGAACATAGACTAAAGTTCTGATCCCCAAGTACTCTTTCTATGTGTTGTATTTATACCCCAGACTCAGTAATACAAAGGTAGTAAGGAGTTAATCCGGACAGTTTACTAACTATCTAACTGAACATGAATGCATATACCAGAGTTACCGGAAATGGCAACCCCCCAGCCCGAATACCCGTTCCGCTGTATCTGGTACGGATATGGAAATGATACGGGTGTGATACGGCAATCAAAATGTATCTGTTCGTTTCTGGAAACTGGCCCTTTTCATATGCGTTTCAGATTCGATTTGGTAAAAATTCTAAAATAACATGCTAAATTGCAAATGGACTGCAGAACACTATTCATTTAATTTAGAAAGAGTTAAAGATTTTTCTCCTATAATCCGACCGGCAGCTCTCTAATTCACACGGAAATTGAAAAGTTTTCATGCAGTCTGGGTTCTTCTGTTTTTGGAATACTTTGGCTTCAGATTTAGTGGAGTTTCTGCTTCTTTGCAGCTTCACTCTTTTATCTTACTGTCTGCTCTGCAATTTACTCTTGTCTGGCTCTTCGGCTTCACTTCCATTTTGCTCTGCAACTTATCCCGCCTGGCTCTTCGGCTTCACTTCCGTTCTGCTCTGCAACTCCTGCCTGACTTTTTGGCTTCACTTCCGTTCTGCTCTGCAACTCCTGCCTGGCTCTTCGGCTTCACTTCCATCTAGCTCTTCGGCTTCTTCCCAACTTGCTTCCGCAGGTAGGAGAAATATTTATATTATAGACTTTGAAGTTCAAACTTCAAAGTCTATAATGTTTCGAATTAACATTTATTTAGTTTACATTTTAAATTTTAAATTTAGTTCTTTTATTTAATTTTTTTAATGTATATTTTATAGTTTATTATTTAGTTTTATTTAATTAAAACAGTAATTTTATTAATCTTTTTTAATCTTTAATACTTTGTTTTATTTAACAGTAACTTTATTAATAATATTTAGTTTTAGTTTTATTTAACAATCTTTATATTTGGTATTGCTTTTATTGTATATAATTTATTTTAAATTAATAATAAATTTAAAATTATTGTCTACATAATTATATTATTATAGATTTTTAGATTGTATTTTTTGTAAATTTAAGTTTGAAATAGTAAAAATTAAGCATATATTATAAATTATTTAAGTTACTTTCTTAAATAATAAATTTTAATCTTTTATAAAGTCAATGTATAGGTAATAATTATTTATATTTTATAATTTTATTATTTTTTTTTTACAAGATAGTAATCATGGCAGAATCATCATCATCATCCGGAAACGACAAGTGGATCAAACCAAACTCTAAGTTTCCATTATGGAAATATGTCACCATCATTGAAAAATTTCAAGGTGTTGTAGGTTTTAAATGGAGGTGTCACGAGTGTGAGTGATTATAATGGTTCTTATACCAGGGTTCATAGGCACCTTTGCCACATAAAAGGCATAGGATGTGAAGTATTCCCTGGTCCAAATGTTGGTAATAGTAAAGGGAAGGGATTGTCAGCTGAGAAGATTGCAAAATACCAGAAAGAAGAGGATGAAGCTAATCGGGTTCAAACATTGAGTCAAAGGCCAAGTCTAAGTTTAAACAAACCCCCTTTGCATCCAGCTTCAGGGACATCTACTTGCCACAAGAGGAGCATTTTAGAACCTCTTGAAAAGGCATTTAATTTGCAAAGTCGAGAGGATACAAATCAGAATAATGCATGTTGTTTGTATGCGAATGGAATTCCATTCAATGTGGTTCGCTCTCCATTTTGGCAAGAGATGGTTAGGTCTATTAATGAAACCCCAAAAGGATACAAAAGTCTATGGTACGAGAAGGTTCATACAACCCTTTTGGCTAAAGAAAAAGATATTATTGATAGAAAATTGCAAGTGATTCGAGATTCATGGAAAATCTCAAGAGTTTCTATCATTTGTGATGGATGGAAGGATGTTAGAAACAGGCCACTAATCGATGTGGTCGCAATGAGCCCAAAGGGGGCAATGTTTTTGAAAGCAGTGGACTGCAATGCTGAAGAGAAAGATACTCAGTTTCTCGCCAACATTCTAATTGAGGCGATTGAGTCAGTTGGTCCAGAAAGTGTTCAAGTAATCATTGATATTGCAAAAGTATGTAGAGTAGCAGGGTTGGTTGTGGAAGCAAGGTATCCAAACATTTGGTGGACCTCGTGTAGTTCATTCTTTGAACTTAATGCTCCAAAAATTGGCAAAATTCAATGGATACAAAAGATTTATGAAGAAGCCAAAGAAATTCAGATGTTTATTCGTAATCATCACGTCACAGGCCATTTACAGACAATTCGCCAAGCTATTGCTAAAGGTAAGTTTTTTTTGTATTAAAATTATTCAAACATATTGTTTTTAAAATTTATTTTTTGAAATATTTGTAGGATTTATTTGTTTCTAAAAATTATTAATTTTTAATTGAAGGTGGTTGAGGCACGCTTTGCCACACACTATATTGTTCTCAAATGGCTTGTGGATGTCAAACAAGCCTTAAAAAGTATGATGATTAGTGATGTTTGGGTGGTATGGAGGCAATCTCAAACATATAGAGCAACTAATATCAAAAGGTTAATTCTTGACGATGATTGGTGGGCTCAAATAGATTATTTACTATCCTTCACTGAGCCAATATATGCCCTCATTCGTCGTTATGATATTGATCAACCAATATTGGGTGACATCTATGATTGCATAGATACAATGGTGGAGAAAGTTAGAGATATGATTATAGCAAAAGAGCAAGATCGCTCTGAATTGTTTTATAGGCAAATATATGAGATAATCAAGAAAAGATGGGATAAAATGACAACTCCTTTGTAGCTTTTGGCATATGCTTTGAACCCCAAGTACTACCATGCTGATATGTTAGCATTGCCAAATAGGACTGCACCAAATATGGATGCTGAGGTTGTTGATGGGTATAGAAAAACTTTCAAAAAAATGTTTGTAGATCCTAGAGTTGCTAAGGAGATTCGAGATGAGTTTGGGACGTTTGCATCCTCTGATGGAACTTATGCAGATGTTGACGCAATGGCTGATAAAAGAGAAATGGAACCAATAAAGTGGTGGAACTTCCATGGTGCAACAACTAGACATTTGCAAAAGCTAGCTATCAAACTTTTGTCATAGGTTTGAGTTTATATGAATTATATTCTAATTTAGTTTATTTTTTATTTTAATTTTTTTTTGATTGTTTGTCTTTGTAACTTGTACTATAAACTTTTTTCTAGGTTTCAAGTTCTTTTGCATCTGAGAGGAATTGGAGTACATATGGCTTCTTCCATTTTGTGAAACAAAATAGGTTGGTAGACAACAATGTAGAAGACCTTGTATATGTGCATTCCAATCTTCGTCTACTGTCGCATTCCTCCACAGACTACATGAAAGGACCTAATAGACTTTGGGATGTACAACCTGAGATGAGTGACATTGATGTATCCATAAATGCATTGACACATCTCACTCCCACTGTTGATAATTTTGACATAGGAGGATCTTCTAGTGAATCTTCAGTGTGTTCTGAGAGTCTAGTTGGTGGTCGCACTCAATCCAACTATCCTAATTCTTCAAAAAATCTTGATGATCTAGATCTCCAATTTCAGGAGAATAGTGATGCTATTTTTGATAGCATGTGATTCTACTGAAAACTATTAATGTATTTGAATTTTGTTTGAATAATGAAACTATATTTCCCACTTAAGTTTCCTATTGCTTCGTAGTAATGAAAATCTTCTTTAATAACTTAGAAATTTGTGTTAAATATATATGTATGTGTTTTTAATAAATGTCGTATCCTCTGCCATTCCCAAATGAGAGGTCTCGAAAGATAACCGAATCGTATCCAATATCGTTCCCGTATCCGATACTGTTCCTGTTTCCGTGCAACTTTGCATATAACACAATATATAGAGTTCCGGTATATTTCTATTATCAGGATCAATCAATACATTAATTTCTTCCTTATATCTCCTATTACATCATATATATTTATCCTTTCTATCTTCTACATATGCTGATTCATTTCGCTACATATATATCCACATACATACACCATGCTCCGTTACATATCTTTTGCTATAAATATATCTAGAATGCGGTAGGTTTTTCTCAATTGTGTCTATATCTACTCCTTTCTTGCCAACATCATCCACCCTTTCAAAATGTTAGCTTGTCTTGAAGTCAACCCTGTTGTACATGAAGAATATTCTTGTTGATCTCTTGTAGATTGGCAAAATTGTTTTCCCATTGTAGATTGGCTTGATGTCGTTGTTGACTTGTTGATGTGTGTTTTATGCACATAACATTCAAAATAAAATACCAATGTAATTTACCCTCTTGAACAAAATCACCTCAGATGCTAGGGGTAAGATCAACTAAAATGATTCCAAGGTTTCTACAGTCAGGTGACAAGTGGGTAACTCAATGGTCGATGTGAATTGCTGTTTTCACTTGGGGACTTACACAATTGGTCGGATTAACTTTGTTTATCATGAACATGGAATGGGTGTGCTGATAACTCAGGATATGGCAATGTAGTTCTGGACTCAAGACTTACTAAAAAATGGCAAAAGGGAGTAGGGTTCAGGAAATCTATTTGAAGCCTAGGAATGTAGGAAATGATGAACAAATTCAGTGAAATCAAACTAGGCAAGGTCTCACCATCAAGTTGAACAGATTTTGACATGAGCTTAGTGCAATCATCTAGGGCATACTTCATAGATTTTCAAACTATTATCATCAAGCATTGACCATCCAAGTTGATGCATAACAATGGATATGTAATAATCAAAGTTAAAGTTTACATAAATTTCTAGTTGACCACGCAAGGCGCACTTACAATCAGCAAGAGGCTAGTGGTATGGATTCATAGATTCCACACAAATATACTCAACAATTCTTTCATTCAATCTAATAAACATTGAAAGCAAATTCTAAATCGAAAATTCTAATCTAACTTGGAGGAATTGAGAACCTTGATTGCAAAACAACACTTGAAAGACAAAATCACCATAAAGTCGAACAACGATTTATATTCAAAAGTTATAGCATATACCAACAATTCTACAAAAACTCTCCCTTACAAATGAGAGGCAATGAGGTATATATAGTCTCATACAAAATGGATGGCCAAGATTAAAACTAAATCAAGGGCCGAGATCATGCCAACAAAACCCTAGATTTGCCCTCATTAGGGTTTACATAAAAAATGGAGTCACCAACATATGGCCCAATAGAAAGATACCTAGTCATTAAATAGGGAATCTTCTAGAAGATTCCTCCCTGCATCTCTCTCTCTCCTAGCATACTCCAAGAATCTAGCCAATACAAAATCTAACTCCTCCATGGAAATGCTGGGTAAGGTATCTTGCTGTAAATCAATCACGTCCAACGCATCTGAGCAAGCATCCAAAGTGTTCTCCCAATTTGGCATAAGCTTCTACGAATTATGAACATGAATCAACAAAGAGACCAAAAAGAAGAGTCCAATTGATTGAAATACATGAATTTCATTTTGTCTGTTAATTTTGCTAAGAGTAAACCACTGGCCTCACTGACATCAACCCCCAATAACTCCTCAATTGAGGCAAGGATCTTCAACTGAATATCATGAATTGATGCTTCCATCTCTGCACAACTCAGTTGTGCGCTCTCATAAGTTGATTTCTTCATGGCTAATGAACAATACTAGTCATGGAAATCGTATCTATCTCCATTGTGCACAACATTCTCCCTAACCAATGTGGACTTAGGAATCTTCTTCAAAGGCCTGAGGCGTGGAATGGTCTTCTCCTGAGTAGATTTGAATTCTTCCTAAATTCCTTCCAAATACTGTATTCTGAATATGAGCCCTATTGTCCTGTCAAATGCCTGGGCAAATTGAGTAAGTAAATCATCCGCCCGTTTCTTTGTATTTTCAATCCACTTCTCCACCTCCGAGAGTGAATCTCTCGTTGCTTTATAATGTGAATGTAGTCCACGATCAATTGCAATAGGGGAAATAAGAGTGGGATTCTCATGCCTAATCCCTGCAATGTACTCTCTAAGTCTGATATTCTCTTTGTACTTCTCTTTTTCTTCAATTTCTCTATCCAATCTCGCACTGATAGCCTTGAGGTTATCACCAACCTCCTGAAATTCCTGCTCTCTTGTAGTACGACCAAGAGAAACTGAAGTAATCTGGAAATCCATGGGAGTAGCAATGTCTGTCGTCACACCTGCAATAGGAACAACCACTTGCGCAATCTGCATTCCTGTCTCATCTCTAGCTATGCGTGACAAAATCTCAGCTCTCTTAGGTTCTTTCTCCTTATTGCTCCTAGCTAAGTAATCATCAATGTCATCAATAGGCCGTGCCTCTATCATTTTCTTACTTTTCTCCATTCTCCTCATCAACCAATCAGGAATAGCGGCCATCTCCATACCATCATCGAGACACATCTCTCGATCAAGCTCTCTCAATGCCGAGATAACATCATCATCATCATCAAGATTATCCCTGGTCAAATCACATACATTCTTTCCCAAACTAACCTCCAAAAGGACAGTAGGGGATCCAGGCTGATCATCATCCTCATTAGGTGGAGCAGATGTCGCTATGGCATGTTTATCCTGAATATTCTCTGGTTGTATCACTATGTTGGAACATTGCTCGGTCCCCTTGTTTTGTTTTGGCACTTCAACTTCCTTAATTGATGAGACACTGGCGAAGGAATGAGAGTCTTTTGCTTCTACTTCTTAACCTCCTCAATCTTCTTCCCTCTAGCCTTGACTTCTGGTGTGTTCTTCCTTCTCTTGGGAGCTTGACTCTCCTCATCCACATGAATCTTGATATCACCGATAGTCCTCTGATCATCTTCAGAAGAGGATTCCTCCGGTTTCATCTTTTCATAAGTGAAGGTAACACCCATATCAACTAGTCTGTTCATCTGAATATCCACCCATGCTCGGGAGAAACTCAAGACCTCTCTCATTAATACATTCAAATCTATTTCTTCTAGTTTTGACCAATTAGGCAATAGAATCTCCTTCTTCATTTCATTTTCATATTGTGGATGTGTATGATCCTTGTCATCTATTACTTGGTCAGGAATGAGAAAAAGTCCACACTTTCTCATGAAATCCATTGACATCCTAGACCACATTCTTTTCTTTATTGCCTGCTTGTCCATCAGGTTGGTCCAATAATCTTCTATGTCTACCTTGTGGATGAACTTTTCTCCCCTGATCCTTCCAACTTTCTTATCTGGATCAAACCTTTCTCTTCTCTTGTATGTTGCAAATCGGTAGAATGCAAGTTCCTCACTTGCTGTACTAGCTACTAAGGCGGATTGACAAACCTCCAATGTCTTCCCAACTGAAATAGGAAATGACATGCCTGTTTTGTGCTTTTCCTTCTGGATAGAATCAAACTCCAGAAGCTGTCTCACCACTTCCAACAAGATCACTCTGTTAGAAGGATACCTAGGAAGCTTGTAGGGTTCGGATTGAAATCCATGAATCCTAAGGTATGTGAAAGTGGGAAGCTGTATATACCACGATCTATATTTCTCTATTAGCTCCATTGTCTCCTTGGACAACCTCCTGTGGACTCCACCTTGCAACATTTGCATTATGTACATTGTGAATACATCATTCACTCTCTTATAATCTTCAATACGATACATGTTCAGCTGTGGATAACATTCATAACTCCTGAATTGTCCTTGTCCATTCCTGACTTCACCTTTGCATATCAATCCCTTGTATGTAACAAATCGTGCAAGCAGGTACACCAAATAGGAAGTCATGGTGAATGATTTGAACCGCTCCACATTCCTCAACTAAAAATCCAGATTGTCACTTATGATTCTAGACCAATTTATCAATGTTCCTTTTAGACAATCCTGGATGAAATTTAACATCCATCCATCATATATTGTACCCTGCAACATCCCCATCACTCGGTTAAGTAGGAATACTAAATCACTATATTCCTCTTTGAAGTCTGTGCACATGAGTGTCTTGGGAGCCTTGGAATGATGAGTCCTAGGCTCGATCATCCACTCCTTATTTACTATGGTCTTGCATGCATCCATCTTCTTCTTATATCGGTCTTCATATTCATCCTTAGGTATATCTTTCATGTCCGCTCCTCGTGGAATTCCAAACACCTTAGCAAGGTAGGCAATGATGGCACCCTTAGGAGTCTTGATCATTCGGGAGTGAGGATCATAAGATAGTGCACACTCCAGGATAAGCTCACTGCACTATATGGATTGCGGAAATCCATCAGCCTGATAAATGCCAATCTTCATAATGTTCACATAAGTTGGGGAAGGAATCTAGTTCCCAATTCCAAACATTCGTTGTCACATCTGGTTCATGTTCAGGAAATGCATATTCGTGTCTGTAACCTCCTTCCATCTGGATGACATCTTGGATTTTGGATAGAATCCAGTCTCAACTATCTTTTGTTGCTCTCTCCTTTCCTTGACTCTGGACTTCGACATCGTACTTGTACAAAGTTAGAAGTTAGAACTTAGGAAAATATTTCTGACAAAAATTCTGATTTCGTAATGATTTAGACAAATTTGGGTATGGAAATCAAGAAAATAATCCACACTCTCAATAGATTTTAACAATAGAATGCAAAATGTGACAAGGTTAGGGTATAAAACCCCCATGAAATTCATTGAAATTAACAACTTTCAGACCAAAGTCTGAAAACACCTCCCTATACTTAGGAAATTTATTCAAATTATAGTTTTCAAATTATAGTGCAAAGGAGTATACTGGATCAAACAATGACTAGGGAAAGGTGTGAAAGGTTGTGTTTTCACACAAAACTATGTCTGAAGACACCTTCCGAAGTCAACAATGGCTGCTAGCAAATCTGAAGACAACCTGCACCTTCACAAATTAATCTCCGAAACATGTTGCAATCACCCAAATGTGCACAAACTTGATGAAAATCGACTTCAATGATGAAAACAATCATATCCGCGAATGTAAGTATGGCTGGTAAAAATAAAGTTTTCTGAGGACAAGTCTGAAAATGGATTGTTTCAGACTTACCAACACTTTGCAAAGTAGTAAAAATCCCTGAAAATGATCAAAAAATGACGAAAGAATGAGCTCCAAGAAAAATCGCCAAAGTGGGTAGGTGGCTGGAAATAAAGATTTTCTGAAGACAGCCCCCCTACAATGGAGTTTCAGACCTGTAACAACGTTCAAATGGTCTAGAAAATGCACTAAAACTCCACAAAACACTTCCAAATGCAAATTGCCTAAGTTGGAATTGGCCGGGCAATGAAAATTGAAGTCTGAAAATCAATTACCAGCCAACAATGGAGGTCACACAAGCTCAACAATGGCGATATATCAGATCTGAAAACAATTATCAGCAGTCCCCCAATAATGGCGCCACAAATGGTGAAGAGAATCACCAAAAATGGAGGTGAAAATCCTCCAAAACAAAAATCGCCCTCTTCCAAAAATGTCTGTCTGAAAATGAAGCTTCAATGGAACTCAAATGGCAGCCAAAGCAAATCGCCCAACTAGAAATGGAGGAAGAAAAACAATAAAATCAACTTGCAGCTCAATGGTGTCAACTTGACACTTAACCAAAAATCGCCACTTGGAGGAAAAATCGTCCTTTGCAATCACACACTTGGCAAATATAATAATATAATAATGCTGAGATCTCTCCTTTTAAACTTGCTTTCACCGTCAACTTTCACCACACAAGCAATGTGGGATAAAAAAACTTGTTCTTATATTTGCCTGGCAAAAAATCGATTTGCTTCTAGAAGATAAAATCATTAAATGTTTATTGCAAATCATTAATTAATTGTTTATTTTTTATTTTTAAATAATCGTTGCACTTCATTAAAAACAATTAAATGTGGGTCACTTTATTTAAAATATTTCAAAATTTAAATAAAAAATGATCAATAGAGGAAAATCGATTTAACTTGCGATAAAATCCCAATAAAAATCATTAAAAATCATTAAACATCCCCTTTGGGGAAAATCGATCCAAGTAGGGATAAAATCCCTATAAAAAACTCACCAACTTGCACAAAAATGGGTCTAGGGGAAAATCGATTTGGGTTTGGAATTAAAATCCCAACTAAAACTTCATTACTTAGCACAAAAATCTTCCTGGGGGAAAATCGACTCGTGTTTGGACATTCATCCAGACACAAAATCATCAAAATCATTGCCAGTGGAAATTCGCTTAGGGTCTGGGATGAATATCCGCATAAAAATCCACAAAATCTCGTCACAAAAGGTCCTGGTGGAAAATCGATCCATGTCAGGAATCATCACAAAAGTCATCTGCAACCTTATCCATACTCCCAGTTGAAAAACGAAGGCAGTCAGGAAAAAATCCCAACACTTAGTAGTCAAAATTAATCATCTTGGTGGAAAATCGATCTTAGTATGGATTTTGAATGGGGGAAAAACAAGGCCTGTCTGGATTCCAGGGGAAATCCATGTCCAGTCTAGATTTTGAGAGGAGGAAAATCATGGGTAGTTAGGAATATGAGGGGAAAAGCATCTCTAGTGTGGAATTTTGACCTTTTAACCCTTAGAATATGGATTTTCATTTGGAAATTGATGATTTTTCCACTCAAAATCGCTAGGAAACTTCAAAACTCAATAAAACTCATATGGAATTGGGCAAATTTACCAAAAAATTGAGCGAAACAAAGGAAACCTATCCGGATAAAGTGCAAAATTAACTTGAATAACTTCCTAGGAGCGAGAAAACAACTCCAAAAGCTCTTGAAACACCTTGGCACTTTAAAATCATCGACGTAGAAGTTCAAAAACACGTTAACGCTCAAAAGGTCTACATTTAGACAAAATTAGGATCATTTAAAATCTCAACTTTACGCGCTTGATCCTATAACTTCAAAAACCATAAACGACTATAAGCATGATCAAAATTCCGAGACTCGGGCATGGGAAACTCAAAATTGCCCACTATGCTGCCAAAACCCTAAACTAACCAACGCGGAAAGCAGGAAAAGAGGGGGTTCCTGTTTGCAATGGGGTGATGTGTGAAAAGGTCACAACATGACTCTGCACTTGGATCTGCAGGAGTAAGCATTTTGCTTTCAGAAGTGTATTAGGGTTTGAATTTTTGGGGCTAATTGTTGGGCCTCTTGTAGAATCCGGTAATCTGTGCCACCATCAAACTTACTACTTCCTGGAGTTGATGGAATTTATTTCTAGATTTATCCTGCTGATCTTTGAGATGTTGAATCTGTACATGTATTGCTTCAATCTCTACCTGGTATTGGTCATCCATATCTTGAAGAGCATCATATGCGGTGGCTCTCTAAAGTATCTGCACCTCAAGTTGATCCATTTGGGCCTTGAGAGGAGTTGTCGTTGGCCATTGTAAACAAAACTCAGAGGAGGCATTGATATCTCTCTCACTATTCTTCAGTGTACTAATGTGACCTTTAAGGATAGAGTGTGTGGTGGCACATTCATTCCTCTCCTAATCCATCTTTGTCTTTTGTACCTCTGCTATAAGTTGTTACCGCATGATCTTCTTCTATAGTTGTGTGTCTTTGATGACCCCATCTATGTGATAAACCTTCTATTAAACATCACTTAATGATGCCAATATGAAGAATTGATTATTAATCGATTAAGCATAGAGCCGATTAAACAATTATGTTAAGCGATAACCATGATTATGAGATAACATGAAGTATTGACATTAAATAAAGATACACATCATTTCTCATGCCTCTTCATCTCTTAGATGCAGATATATGAAGACATTCGATTTGTCTTCTCAAGGGCTGGAGAATTTTATATATATTTTGTTTATCGTCCAGTATTGGGTCGCTCATATGAGCAAAGGTCAAAGGCCCATTATCGTGTGCATAATCCGATCAGAAGCATCTATCAGAAACAGCACCATTGATTGCAAGAGAGAATCGTATATATCAGAAACATCATCTACTATTAATGCAAGCACTTCAAGTGACAATCTAAAACAGCACTGTATCGCTGTAAGCGATATCTTACCTTCTGTGTATTCATAACGACATATCAGAAACAGCGACATCTCATAAGGAACAATAGATTATCCATCGCTACAAGTGATAGGAACACATACATCTAGCATACTTCTCACTGTCATAACAGCGACAGCTACCGACCAGCGTAGCATTCTTTTTCATTGTCATATTAGAGAAGGCTGATATCATTTAGCAGTAACATGTATTAATATTAAGATCATCCTTGTATATTTGTCAAACATTCATATCAGAGACAGCAAGAGATAATCTTATCATAATTGAATCGCATTCAGTGTTAATAATCATTATCTGTCAACCAAATTACAAGTGTAACCTATTGTATGTTATAAGTATTATTGGTTAATTGAGGAAAGAAGTCTCTTGCAATTGATCTTTGCAAGTTAATTGTCACTGTTTATAAGTTAATAAATAAGAGGACATTAGAATCTATCAATACTTTCTATTGTACTGTCAGGGGTTGAGATGAGTCCCCGTGTAGTTGAGGAAAGTTACTGTAAAGCTTGTTTACAACATCTTCTAATCGATTAGAACTATGGCCCCCAATTGGAATTTGTGAAGGGGTGAGATGTTGCCTATGTCCACCTGGGAGCCAAAGGTGTATTTGATTGTGGAGGATGAGAAGATGTTTCTTGTTGCAGGTGGGTGGACTCCAAAGAAATGTTTTTTATATTTTACTTCTTCCTCGCAGAGTTGCAATTAGGCTTTCATAGTAGCTTTCCTTCTATCTGCACGTTTTTGGTAATGTTCTACTTCTCCATCATCAATCTATCTAATTGTTGCTTTGACTAGAGTTCTTTTATCTGGATTTCCATAATTCTCTGCTTTTGCAAAGGTTTAACAACAGGGCTATCTGTTCACTAACCAGGTCTCTTATCCTCTCTTCTTTCACTGCTTTTTCCCTTCTTGCCTTTGGTGCAATAGCCAGGGAGTTCAGAAGGGAGTCCATTAGATCCTCGAATGATGTGTTGGATGTTACCATGTACCAAAATAGGGCCTTGTTACCATGTACTATGGGTAAAAAATCCCGCTCAAGGATAAGGTCGGCTGGAAATGATCAAATGAAACGTGTATGAAATGCAATTTAAAGTGCAAATTGTGAGCAAAGCTGACTTACCTCAATGCACAAAGTGAAATATGTGTTAAAACATAAGGTGAAATGTGTGGGAAATCAGATATGGCTGACTTTGCAAGAATGATCAAGTATAGACGACAAAAAATAAATTAATACTTTGTTTTGTTTAAATAATGGCAATATATTGTTGTACTCATTACATGTTTTGGAATACAAGATATATCATTCTGCCATGTGTTACTGTGAATTCTGTATTGTTTGTGTTTCTGTTACATTTTCTGTTTACTTCTAGTAGTTAAAGCACATATCCCGTAGGGACTAAACATTTTGGTGCTGTTGCCGATATGAACTTGAAGATCATTATGATAACAGGCGGTAGGCATGCGTAATGGGCTGATCATTCGAACATCAAGTATGTGTAATTGAAAGTGACAACGAAGAAGTGGTAACACAAGAAGAAGCACGGGAAGATCGATTGACGGAAGACTTGGTGGATTTGTGGGAAGTTTCGGTCACACAGTATGTGTAGAGGGAAGCTCAAGAGCGAGTGGTCCCTGAAGGCACTGTACGCGACGAACTCACAATGAACGCTGCGGTCTTTGATCTTCTCGGAAGAATCCCAAGGTTGTTGGCACGAAACTTGATTGAATTGCAAGACCAAAAGGAGGAGACTAACCGAGAGCAATGTTGGCAACAAATGCTACAACGATACGAAGAGAAGAAAGTTCAGAGTCAAGTGATATGGACGGAGAACTTGCAAGCCTTGTGAAGAAACTCAAAAAAGGTTTTGGCAAGTACAAAGGGAAGCTACCCTTCAAATGCTTCAACTATGGGAAACTCGGGCACTTTGCTGCTAAGTGTCCCTATACCAAGAATGACAAAAATGATGGAGGATTCAAGAAGAAGAACAAAGGCTAGTCTTCTTACAAAGAATGAAATTTAGAGGAAGAAAAGTTTGTGCATTAAAGAAGAAAGTTCAAATTCTGAAGATAGTGAAGAATCTGATGCTGAATATTTTGGACTTTGTTCATGCCAGTTGGACCTCTCGCTGCAGATCAAAGTGATGAAGATTTGCATGATGTTGAGGAGGGTGGAATAAATCTTGAAGGAGAACTATTATGTGCTCTAAAAGAAATCAGGAGATTGAAGAAAGACAACTCATAGCAAAAGGTGTTAGCATTGAAGGAAATTGAAGCCCTAAAGAAGGAACTTGAAGCAGGAAACTAGATGATCATCAGTCTAATTATTGAAATCGAAGAAGGTAAAAGACGAGAAGAGGTAATCAGTTCAAAACCCTTGTTAAAATCTGAAAACTGTTTAAAGTTAGAAAGTGAAGTAGTTACTTTGAGGAATGGACTTAAACAATTGAAGATGGTTTCTGATAGAAAGGTTAAGTTTGAGAAAAGTTCTGATTTGCTGAATGAAATGTTAGCTAGTGAAAGGTTAGATAAAAACAAATTTGGATTAGGTTTTGAAGAAGGCGAAAGTTCTAGTAATTCTGTCAATGAAAAAGAAAATAATGATGGATTTGTTAAGGTTCAGAGGCAAAAGAGGTATTCACAGTGGCATCTACCTACAAGAAGAATGATGACAAATAGGTTTATCCCTATTTTTATGGTTATTGTAACTTCTGCAATTATAAAGCAATTGATTGTAGAGTTATGCCAAAAAGGAAAACTAACTTTGTTATTAGACATTCTTTTGATTTTTTAAAGGATTTCAATGTAATTTGTTATAAATGTCAAAATGTTGGTCACATTGCAAGACAATGTAACATAAGTTTTGTAGAACAAAGAAGAAATGGGAGCAAGTCCTTAAGCAATTTTGAAAGTTTCAAGAAAGAAACAGTAAAAGTGTGGAAGAAGAAAGAAGGAAAGTCCATGATTGTTCAAACTGCTTTTCATGCAAAAAGGTAGAAGCTTTGGACAATAGACAACGGTTGCTCTAATCACATGTCTAGTGATAAGAGCAAGTTCATCAAGCTTATAGATTGGAATGGTGGCTCAATGAAGTTCGGAGATAAATCATTAGTCAAGATTTGTGGTAAATGTACTTTGAGCATAAATGGTTCATTAGAAAGACGTAATATTTGGTATGTAGAAGGATTAAAATATAATTTTCTGAGTGTTAGTGAAATGTGTGACAATGGATACATGGTAACTTTTAATGCTCAAGGGTGTGAAATCAAAGAAATCAATTCAGGAAGGTTGATTGTTGAAGGGAAAAGAACAAAAAGCAATATCTATGATCTTAGAGAGGTAAAAAGTAAACGTTGTTTATTTGGACAAGTTGATGAAAGTTGGCTTCGGCAAAGACAAAAGCTCAAAGTTTTGCCTTCTCTCTAATTTAGTTTACGTACAAGCATCTGCTTAGGGGGAGTGTTTTTATTGTTCACATTTGCTACCCCCGACAATTTTTCATTGATGTCAAAGGGGGAGAAATTGCAGTTTGTTTTGTTTCAGATGTTAAAGGAGATATTTTGATGATTATGTTTCAGATTTGATAATATGGTTTTACAGTGGTTTCAGATTTATTTGCTGATCACAGTGTTTTCATATTATAGTTGATTCTGTTTTTGCTTTCAAATTTTGGTTGGGTGTTCAATGTTTTCAGGTGTCTTGATGAAGAATGAACAGGTGATTGAACATTGGAGTTGTTCACATCAATGCCAAAGGGGGAGATTGTTAGACTAATTTGTCATTGATGTCACAACAAATATGCAGATGTTGAAAAGAGTTAATGAATTCAGACACAGTTATAGCATATAAAATATGAATGCATCAGATGGACAATAATGAATACCGACAAATCTGATTTTGTATTTGTGGCAATGAATGGTTTGGCAGCAAATGGTCTAACTGATAAACTTATAAGGTATTGAGAGAGGGGGGGGGGGGGGGGGTGAATCAAGTTAAGGAAAAACAATATGAATCTGATCACCAACTTAAACAACTTAAAACTTAACTAGCATAAGAGGAATATCACCACATAAGCTAATGCCCAATAAAACAAATTCCACATAACACGAGATTTATATGTGGAAACCCAAAAGGGAAAAACTACGGTGGGAGTTAATACCCACAAGATTCACTATTTGCAGAATAGAAATCTTGGCCGGTTAAGGTCTTACAAATATGCCTTATTAGGAGTAGACCCAGTTAAGAGTCACCCAATTAAGGGATTTAATATGATGAGCCCTGTTAGGAGCTTTGACCTGTTAGGATCAACCTCGCAAGAGGATTTAAGACTCTGATATAGAGCTATTCTGTTAGGGGATTTACAAATTAAGGTTTGTCAGGACCTACCCGGTTGGAGGATTTTACTGCTGCAAACTGTTAGGAAAACAACAGTCAAATGATCTTCATGTAACACCTTTGTGTCTAATAAGATCCGCTTTAGATCCTCAAAAACTTAAACAACGCATCAATACAAAGCTTCACTAATCACCACACAATCAAATTCGCATCCTTCGCTAATGATCTCACGCTCTTCATACACACATCGATTTGATACCTCATCACACTTTTTATAAACATCTCTTAGTCGGCTACAACCTTGGAACAATTTTCTAGGTTCAATGAATCTAGACATTCTTACATTACACGCCTTACTTATGTCGGCCACTGACATAAGAAATAAAAAACAAGACAAAACCTGTGCCGGTTTACCTATCATAGTGACTTTATCACTACTGGTTAAGTGTTCTTCCAGATAGCTTGCTCTGTACATCAAATCTCGATCATCTTGTTGAATCTACTAATGTGGTCATGAATATAACACCAAATACCTGTCTCCATCACTTCTGTAAAACCGCATCATCCAACTCTTCATCAATTGCCTATACCGGTTGCATGAATGCAACTCTATTCCTGTTTACCGGTTGAGAACCTATATACCGGTTCATTGGTAAACTGTCTTTTCTACCGTTTATGCCTTAGCGGTTGGCCTAATAGACTTAGATGACTATCAAAACATAGTTGCCATCAATGACAACATAAAACAAGTCATCAATCAACTCTTTACATCAAGACATCATCATCAAGCCAACAATCTCCCCCTTTGGCATTGATGGCAACACTTAGGAAAATTTTTGTCAGCTAAGTGTGCAATACAAAAATTGACTCTACAGATACTCCCCCTTAGCAATTACACGCTCTTACAAAAATTTAAACCATTACAAGACTCATACTGCTACTCCCCATTATGATTACAACAAAATTTGACTGACTCTTTTCAACAACTATTCCCCCTTTGACAACAATGACAAAGGAAAGTAAATGCAGAAAAAGATAAATACATTTACATCAAAATTGCATCAAAATTGCATAGCATATATAGATATAGGAGTTCAAAATGTTTTTACAACGCAATTTTAGAAAAAGCATCACTAAAATGAGACTTTAATTGTTTCAAATCATTATGCCATGTCTCCAAAATAGTTCCGGTTATCTCCACACGTGTCTTTATCTGTCCTTCAAGCTCCTCCATGGCATCTATGGTACTCATCTCTGGTGTTGCAAGGATAGCTTCAAATTCTTTATAAGCTCTCTGCAAGATTTCCACCTTTGGTATCAGCTGTGTCTGTAATTCCTGCAGTGATATGATCCTCTTAACTTGTTCATTTTTATAAGCTTTCAGCTTATGCTAAAGTTCAACAACCGATCTTCCAAAATTGATAGCAGAGTCATTAAGGGGCTTGAATGACTCACTAAGAACTTCAAGTTCTTGCTCAGCTTCCTCCTTCAAATCAGCACAAAACAATGAAAATTTAGAAATAGTTTAGAGGATTTTACCTCCGGTTTCAAGTGCCTCTTTTAAATAGTCCTTATTGACAGTAAGAGCAACTGTCAAAACTGTCTTTTCTACCGTTTATGCTTTACTGGTTGGCCTAATAGACTTAGATCACTATAAACATAGTTGCCATCAATGACAACATAAAACAAGTCATCAATCAACTCTTTACGTCAAGACATCATCATCAAGCCAACACTAACAAGTTTCAGTCACGGTTAATATCGGTTCAAGTCACAGTTCATAATGTTTTAATCATAGTTCATTTGATGAAAGCATATATTGCTTCTCTTGAAATGTTCGAAGATGTCGATCCTTTTCGGTTTCGAATCACCTATGTCAAAACTGAATACACATTAAAATAAATGACATTTCTCAGTAGAAAATATAATAATATCTATTCTTATTCACTATTTGTTCTGAATAATCTGTTTACATCTTTGAAGGGCCTTCATGATCCATTCTTTCACTTCATTTTCAAAAGGATTTGACCCTTGGTGCATACTATTAGCAATTATAGAGCATAGGCTGCCATATTAAGCAAGGTGTTGACGTTGCTCCACCAACACATCACGATGGGCTTGGTATGCACATATATTTCCAAATTAGGTTCTTAACTACGAATTACTTGCTTCATCTAGTAAATGATGTTAGTGTTGGATTATTGGGAAGTTTGTTGGATTTGATTGTTCATTGCTGCCGTTAGGATATGTTGTCATTGATGTCAACATATTCCTGTGAATTATTCCGGTGAGTTTGGAGAAGGTTTTTGGTCCGGTTTTGTAGTCTAGTTTTGCTGATCACTATTATGCAGAATTCGGTATTCCCTCCGGTATATTCCGATATGATCAGATCTTGTGCTGAGATTTTGGATTATTGTTTGGGATGTTCTTGTGTATCTTCATTTCAGATGGTTCGTGATTTGGTGTTCCGCAAGTTATCTTTCCTCTTGACAGTTGCTGATTGGTTGTGTTCTTGAGCCTTGAAACGTTGATCGATGAAGATTTGAAAAGTGGTGTTGGTGCAATTGTTCCGAACGATTCTAACGTGCTTGCTGGTGTTTCCTAGTCGTGTCTTATTTGTTTTGGCGATCGCATTGATCGTTGTGCGAGTTTGTGGTGATTGCTATGAACCAGTGTTATTTTGTTTGTTATGCAGTATTTCTAGTGGTGTAGCGTGTTGCGGTTGATCTTGGCGGGATTTCCGGTGAATGCAATCGTTTGGGAATTTGAATTAGGTCCATGCTATGTAAAGTAAATCATAATATTGGTCCGATGGTCGATCTTTGTATCGTGTAATGTAATTTTTGTAAATATGAGTTGAGGGTTGAGGGTTTAGCCGACCTTGTTATCAAGGTTGATGATTTGTATATATAGATGAGATACTTATGTAATTTTGGTGTCGGTATTGTGTCTGCATTATCAGAGAGGTAAATGTGCGAACAAAGGATATATCATTCAGTGAAGTGTTGTGGTGAGTTTGGTGTTGCAGGGCAGACAATTGTGCTTAACCGGAACTGTCATCAGGCATTTGTAGATGCTATTATTGCAGTTCATTCCTTTCGGATTGTAGTCTGAATCATATTGTAAGTCAGTGAGACTTCCCTGAGGGTTGTAGCGTTTCGGGCATATATCTTTTTAGCAGTGAGCTCTAGGCAAGGTGCCTGAATGCTTTTGCATTCCCCATTGTAATATTTTCACATACTACTATAGAGTATCATCTTATTGTGGGTAGGTTCCCACCGTGGTTTTTCCCTTAACCGGGTTTTCCATGTCAAAATCTTGGTGTTGTGTGTTGTGCTGTTAATTTGCTTATCTTTTATTGCTATGGTTTATTAGTTTATGTTTTGGAAGTTTAATTTGTTATGAGATCCAGTGAAGACTGATTCACCCCCCCTCTCAGTCTTCCTTCTTAATTGCTGCTAACAATTGGTATCAGAGCTAGATCTTTCGATAGAAGCTTAATCGCTTGAGGAGATCCGGGATGGCAGCTCAAGGTATTCTTGTCAAGGATAGTCCGAGGTTTGATGGAAGCAACTACATTGTATGGAAGAAACGGATGGAGGTGCATTTGAGCTGCCTTAGAGAAGATTACTAAAAATGCCTATGTTATTCCTCAGAATGGACCATCCATTCCTGATGAGGTTAAGGAAGCTGAATATAACATCAGTTCGAAGGAAGCATTACTCAGTGCCTTCACTAATTCTGAAATGACAAATGTTATGGAACTTCAGATCGCACATGAGATCTGGGTGAAGCTTGAGATCTTGTATGAAGGTTATAGTCAAGTGAAAGTTGCTAAGTTGCAGAGTTTAAAAGGAAAGTATGCGACATTAAAGATGGGAGATGATGAGAACATACATTCATACATGGCTAAGGTGAATGAGCTTGTCGTTGGTATCAGATCCTTCGGTGGAAAGATTGAAGAAGATGAGATTTTTGCTAAGGTGCTAAGATCTTTGCCTCCTGCTTATAAACATAAGGTTGCCGCTATTGATGAGATCCAAAGTGTAACTACAGTGACAAGAGATGTATTGGCTGGAAAACTTGTCGCATTTGAGTTGAGCAAATTTGGAGAATCACATGGAAAGTCTGAGACAACATTCAAAGCATCAACATCTGTGTCTGGTAAGCAGAATTATGATCTTGATGAGTGCAGGATATCCAGATATGAAAGAGAAAGGAGAGAGATAGCAGAGCAAGAAAGGGAGCTTGATGAGCTTGAAGCATTGATTGCCTAGAGATTGCCTAAGGGTGTCGGTAAGTATGATGGAAAGTTACCCTTAAAATGTTTTTCTTGTATTAAGATAGGACCTTTTGCTTCTAGATGTCCGGAGAGGATGGCTAAGTATGACAAACATGATAAGTTTGATAGAAATGATAAATATGAGAAACATGAAAAATATGATAAGCCTTATAAGACTAACCGGAAGTTTAGGAACCAGAAGAACTGTTATTATGCTGCAGATGAAGGTGTTACTGATGAAGAATCAGAAGGAGATGAAGTTGTGTTTATTGCCATTACAGAAGATAGACCATTGCCTATTGATTCCACTAGCTGTTTTGTTGAGGAGAAAGCTTTGGCTGCTAAGGTAGAAGAAAAAGGTGAATGGGTGATTGACAGTGGTTGTTCACATCATATGACCGGTGACAAAAACAAATTTGTAAGCATGGAAAGGTATGATGGTGGAATAGTTAGATTTGGCGATGACAAAGCCTGTGTAATCCGTGGGAGGTTCTATTTCTTTTGGTGGTAAGCATAACACTAATGATGTCTTGTATGTTGAAGGTTTGAAGCATAATCTTTTTAGTGTTGGATAGATGGTTGATAAGTGTTATGATCTACAATTCAAAGATGGTAAATGCAAGATCTTGAATGCGTCCGGTGTAGAGATTGCATCTAGAACTAAGACTGAAGGTAACATTTTTCATTTGAATGCTAGTGAGAAAAGTTGTTTGATTGCTAAGATAGATGAGAGTTGGTTGTGGCATAGAAGAATGTGTCATGTAAACTTTGATTCATTGTTCTACACAAGCTGTTAGGGATTTGCCTAAGATTGTTAAACCTGTTAATCCGGTATGTAAGGAATGTCAGTTGGGTAGGCAAACAAGGATTTCCTTCAAGAGTAAACGGTACACATCAGATGGATTGTTGGATCTTGTGCATAGTGACTTGTGTGGACCTACAAATGTTAAAAGTGTGCAGGGTGATAGATACTTTATGTTGCTAATTGATGATTATTCCAGAATGATGTGGGTTGTCTTTTTGAAGGAGAAATCAAAAGCATTTGAGAAATTCAAGATATTCAAAGCTAAAGTTGAAACTGTGTCCGGATTGAAGGTGAAGTGTCTGAGATTTTGATAGAGGTGGAGAATTCTGTTCTAGTGAGTTCAATCCTTTCTATGAGTTGCATAGAATCAAAGGACAATTATTTGCTCTTAGGAACCCACAACAGAATGGGATTGTTGAAAGGAAGAACCGTACTGTTTTAGATGTTGCAAGAACCATGCTGATTGAAGGAAATGTTTCGAAGGTTTACTAGAGAGAAGGTATAAGTACTACAGTCTACATTCAATAGAGTTCATATCAAAGGTGATACTGGTAAAGACTTCTTATGAGCTTTGGTTTGGTCATGTTCCTATTGTGAAATATTTCAAATTTTTTGGTAGCAAATGTTATATCAAGAGAGATGAGGATATTGGAAAGTTTGATGCTAGAAGTGATGAAGGTATCTTTTTGGGATATTCTATAAATAGCAAAGCCTATCGGTGCTATAACAAGAGACTAAGAAAGATAGTTGAGAGTGCAAGTGTGAAGGTGGATGAAAACCTTGGGAAGGAGATCAGAGCTTATGATGAAGGTCAACATGTTGTTTTAGCTCCTATTCAGCCTGAAGAGCTTAAGCAGAGTGATCCGGTACAGACAAATATTGTTGCTGTTGCCGGTGAAGATGTTCAGGATCCTGAGTCTAAGAATCAGAACAATTTGAAGACTTTGAGGTATGTAAGATTGAATCATTCTGAGAATCAGATTATTGGTGATAAGAATAAAGGGGTAGTGACTAGAAGGAAGTTAGCTGCAGAAGAAATATGTTTGATTTCTAAGGTTGAACCTAAGGATGTTGTTGAAGCCTGTAAAGATGATAACTAGATTAGAGCCATGGAAGAAGAGTTAGATCAAATTGAAAAGAACAATACTTGGGAACTTGTGCCTAGATCTAAGGATACAAATGTTATTGGTACTAAATGGGTTTCTAGGAACAAATTGAATGAAGCCGATGAAGTAGTCAAAATAAAAGCTAGACTGGTCTGCAAAGGATATTCACAGCAAGAAGGGATTGATTAGGAAGAAACTTTTTCTCCGGTTGCCAGAATTGAAGCTGTTAGATTGTTGCTAGCTTATGCTTATAAAGATTTCAAGGTATATCAAATGGATGTCAAATCTGCATTTTTGAATGGTGATCTAGAAGAAGAAGTTTACATTGAACAACTTGATGGGTTTTCATTGTCAGATGATGGAGACATGGTATGTAAATTGAAGAAAGCACTTTATGGATTGAAACAAGCTCCTAGAGTTTGGTATGCTAGATTAGATAAATACTTGTTGAAATTGGGATTTGTCAAAGGTGTTGTTGATAGTAATTTGTACTTTAAGATTGAAAATGATAACATTTTGATTGTTGAAGTCTTTGTTGATGGCATTATTTTTGGTGGTGATGATGATATCAGTATGAAATTTGCTGGTGATATGCAAAAAGAATTTGAGATGTCTATGATTGGTGAGATGAAATTTTTCTTAGGTTTGCAGATTGCATAGACAAGAAAAGGTATCTTTATATCTCAAACTAAGTATGTCAAGGAACTGTTGAAGAAGTTTGGATTAGATGATTCCAAACCGGTTGGAACTCCTATGGTGACTGGTTGTAAGTTGTCTAAAAATGATGAATCTCCTAAAGCTAATCAGAGTTTGTACAGATCTATGGTTGGTGGACTATTATATCTCACTCAGACTAGGCCTGACATTATGCATGCTGTGTGTATGGCAGCTAGATATCAAGCTAATCCGAAAGAAAGTCATGTCATTGCTGTTAAAAGAATATTCAGATATCTAAAAGGAACTGAATATTATGGTTTATGGTATCCAAAGAATAATGATTTCATGTTGTGTGCTTACATTGATGCAGATTGGGCGGTGATGTTGATGACCGGAAGAGTACTATTGGTGGAGCATTATTTTTAGGTAAGAAGTTGGTTTCATGGGTCAGCAAGAAACATGATTCAGTATCTTTATCTATTGCTGAAGCTGAGTACATTGTTGCTGCTAGTAATTGCACTTAGATAGTTTGGATGAAGCAAATGTTGAAGGATATCAGAGTTATTTATGATGAGCCTACTGTTATATACTGTGATAATTTCAGTGCTATAAACATGTCTAAGAATCCGGTGCAACATTCAAAGTCTAAGCATATATCAATCAAATATAATTACTTGAGAGAGCAAGTCGGTGAACAAAAGGTGAAGCTTGAATATGTATTTACAAATGAACAAATTGCTGATATTTTTAGTAAGCCCTTGCTTGCAGATACATTTGTCTATCTGAGAGATAAGTTAGGGATTTCCACCCCTTCTGATGAGAACTAGATGCATTGAGTTGCATCAATCCTATGGAATTCAAAGCCTTACTCTTTTATCCGGATTGATGAGTTGGTGTTGCTACTCTATTGGAGTAGTTTGTTGATTTGGTTGTGTACCCTTGGGATAGAGGGATTCATGTTTCTATGTTTTGGGGAGAGAGATTCGCAATTTTGTTTTGGGAGATTGATTTTCTATTTTGGTAATCTTTGGCATTGCTATCAAAGGGGGATAGAGATCATGTGAAAAATTGCTTTATCTATCTTGATCTTATGGGGAGTTTGTTGGTGATATCTTCTTTCTTTGCATTGACTGTTTTTCATATTCACATGTTGCCATCAATGCCAAAGGGGGTGTAATGTCCCCAACTAGGGATTACCTGAATTTTGTCCTAAATTAGTAATTCCATAATATAGTTTATCATTTTTTCAAATTATGAGTGACTTAATCTATTCATTAAATAAACTTATGAATTGACGAATAAATAGATGGATTAATAGCACATATATTGCAAAGAATGATAAACATGCCTTTCTACCTATAACCAATCATAGTTTAGTCTGGTAGGAAAGCTTTGAGAGGGTGCCTGTAAATTGCTCAACCTAACTAAGCCCAAGAGCATGCAGCGTCCCACTATGACAACTCACCTCTTGGCCCACAAGAGGCAGGAACGTCCCACTATGACAATTCCATCCCTTGGAGTGGCCTACTTAGCTTGGGAGAACCAGTAAACTGCAATTCCCTAACATACTTCCTCCATTCATTCCTTTGATTGATTACGAGATAAGACACACATATATAAATAATCTAAGAAAATATAATCAAGAATATATATATAAATATAATATCAAGCCAATATAAATCTTGCTAACATCATTATCATATATAAGTCTATTATCCTTATTCTAATTTGAATGTATATATATATATATAATTATATTACCAATATATTTGGTAATTACCTACTATATAAATTATTAACACCACTTCTACCTATTGTGGCTGTAAAAGCAGACAGATCTGACATGCGTCAGATTTGGTCTGCCACAGTAATGAAATTAAATATGACTCTCATCGTATTGCAGTCTATATTAATAGTATTATTAAATTCTGCATAATAACATTATCAAGCTTCATATATTAAGCATACGTATTAAGCACATCCCCATGCATACCACCAAGAACACAAATGTTATCACCATGCATACCACCAAGAACACAAATGTTATCACCATGCATACCACCAAGAACACAAATGTTACTGCCTGTAACTTGATAACAATTCTGATCTGATCTGATCAATGGTGATGTCACTAGATGCTTTTGATTCCTTCCCTTTATATCTCTCAATTTGAGGGAGAGGTCACACCTCTTCATCATGTATGCCCTTTGGCAAGAGACATACCCTTTCACCATTAGCACCCTTTGAAAGAGTGCAACTCTTCATTATTTCTACCCTTTGAAAGGGACACAACCTTTCATAATCAGATCTGCACTTATTATTTAAATCAGATCTACACTTCTCATTTCCAAATTATTCCCCCCTCTCAAATGAGGTTTTCTTCTCCGTTTTATATCTCTTTTTCGAGGGAGTCACAACTTTTCCTTTCATGTCTTTTGACTTTTCATTAACTTAATTAATCTTTAATTAATCATATATAATTATATTATTTTATATTTTAATTTAATTTTTAATGTTTTAATTTTTTTATTATCATTTATTATTAAATTCTATTTCAAAGTGGGGACATTATAGGGGGAGATTGTTGGATTATTGAGAAGTTTGTTGGATTTGATTGTTCATTGCTACTGCTAGGATATGTTGTTGTCATTGATGTCAACATATTCCTGTGAATTATTTCGGTGAGTTTGGAGAAGGTTTTTGATCCGGTTTTGTAGTTTGGTTTTATTGATAACTATTTTGCAGAATCCGGTATTCCCTCCGATATATTCCGGTATAATCAGATCTTGTGCTGAAATTTTGGATTATTGTTTGGGATGATCTTGTGTATCTTCATTTCAGATGGTTCGTGATTTGGTGCTGCACAAGTCATCTTTCCTCATGACAGTTGCTGATTGGTTGTGTTCTTGAGGCTTGAGATGTTGATCGATGAAGATTTGAAAAGTGTTGGTGCAACTGTTTTGGATCATTCTAACGTGCTTACTGGTGTTCCCTAGTCGTGTCCTATTTGTTTTGGTGATCCGCATTGATCGTTGGGCGATTTTGTGGTGATTTCTATGAACCATGATTGATATGTTTTCAATGTGCATTTTATATGCCTTTCTCAAATGCTTCATATCTTAAACATAATTAATTTAGAACTGATGCGTTTTCCAAATGTTTACCCCATGTCCATTCTCTAAGTGTATCTATCATGTATGCTTTACGTGTGATTGCTTCCTATCTAGTGTATGCTTGTTCTACAAAAGTACCTCTCTCATAACCACATACACTCACATATATGCTTCGTGACTTAAGAGAATTTGTGTGCATGCTTCATACTTTATGGGCTTCATAACTTAAGTAGACTCATGCTTATGCACTATATGATTCATGCGTTACATGTATTTCACTCGTACGTTGCATACCTTAATTGTAATCACTTATATTACACGTATGCTTCCCACCTTATGTATATTCATGTGTATACTCCATGTTTTATGTAAATGCTTCTTGCTTTATATGTTTTGGATTTACACCTTATGTATTCGTATGTATGACTCATGTCTTATGTATTAATGTGTATGCTTGATGTATTGGGTTTGTACATAGAGTGTTTACTCTGTGTGTGTTTCGTATACATGCGTTGCACCTCCATGTGACATGTATGCTTCATATCTTATGTGTATTTGTGAATATTGCTACAGGTATTAGTTTTGTTCGAGCCTTGCATGTGTTTAAATGACTTCGTGTATTACTTCACGCCATCCATGTCTTACATACTCTTAATGCCACATGCTTCATGTGTACTAAATGTATTAAGGCTTCATGCCTCATTACCTTACATGTATTCATTAGGAAATGACTCAGTGAGAAAATTGTCAATTGCTTGAGGACAAGCAATTTCGGGAAGGGCGGACTATCATGACCCCTCCCTAAACATTATATATATAAAACCCACCAGATCAACTGATGATATAGCACGAAGAGATCATTCAGGATTACCGTGGATAATAATACATATCGTAGCTATGGTGCTACCAACCCTTCATTAATCACTGATTACTATGGATTAGTCGTGGGAAAGACTTAATTTAAACCAAGGCTGTCATTGTCTACATAAAAGAATATCCAAACAGATTGGAAGAATATTAATCGTTGGGGAAATAGGAACAGTATGGAGTGGTTGTAAATAGGAATCGATGGATGAATAAGCGGTGATGATTACAAGCTATATGTTCATGGATTGATTAGTCATGTTCACCAATCATAACAGAATAATGAAATCATTTATAATAGACATCTCTCAACATTATTGTACACAATAATCAAAAATATAAATTAGATTAACTACACAAATAAAATTGACATTAAGAGTTAATGGACAATGATCAAGTCTTCAAACAGAATTACTAAGAGAAGCCATCTTTAAAGAAGATTGATTATCAACCAAATTGCCGGCGATCACTAAGAGTGTTATTGGTATAATGAACTGATGTGAATGAGGAAGATGTGACTTATCAAATAGGTGGGACCGTTAAGAGATGATGAATAGATGAAGAATCAAATACCTTCAATGGGGGGCATAAGAGGTACGGTGGAAATAAAGGAGGAGAAATGTATATTATCTGTAGCACCGATCAGAGCGGATCAGAACTGTTATTAAGTAACAAGCAGTAACATCCCTGTTCTGGGTGGTATGCATAGGGGATGTGTCTTAATAAAGATTGCTTAATATATGTAGCCCGATAATGTTTATATGCAGAATTTAACAATAATAATAGTAATACTGATATAAAGGCATTCCTACTTAATTTCACATAATGTGGCAGACCAGATTTGACGTATGGCAGATTTGTCTGCCATCACAACCATTAGGTAGAATAATGATTAGTGTTTTGGTAAATGGCAGTGCTAGTAATTTATATTATAGGAAATATAATTTGATATATATATATATATATATACAAACAAGGGTTGATCAAACAAATAATATTTTATAAAGAACTACTCTGCAGTAAAACATATGGTTTAATACTATCTAAATATATATATATATATATAGAATTAGTAATTTAAATGAATAAAATAAATCTGAAACTATGAGTTAGATTGAATTATCAATTCAATAAATAGAAAAGATTATGTTATTACTGATTTGATTCATGTTAAAATAGATTTGTCTCCTACTCAAGTTAGTTTTTAAGTCAAAATGTATAGAAATAGATGAATTATGGTTAAAACAGGCCTAAACTTAGTAGGGGACATTACAACAGTATTTCTGGTGGTGTAGCGTGTTGTGGTTGATCTTGGCGGGATTTTCGGTGAATGCAATCATTTGGGAATTTGAATTAGGTCCATGCTATGTAAAGTAAATCATAATATTGGTTCGATGGTCGATCTTTGTATCATGTAATGTAATTTTTGTAAATATGAGTTGAGGGTTTAGCCGACTTTGTTATCAAGGTTGATGATTTGTATATATAGATGAGATACTTATGTAATTTTGGTGTCAGTATTGTGTCTGCATTATCAGAGAGAGGTAAATGTGCGAACAAATGATATATCATTCAGTGAAGTGTTGTGGTGAGTTTGGTGTTGCAGGGTAGACAACTGTGCTTAACCGGAACTGTCATCAGGCATTTGTAGATGCGATTATTGCAGTTCATTCCTTCCAGATTGTAGTCTGAATCATATTGTAAGTCAGTGAGACTTCCCTGAGGGTTGTAGCCTTCTAGGCATATATCTTTTTAGCAGTGAGCTCTAGGCAAGGTGCTTGAATGCTTTTGCATTCCCCATTGTAATATTTTCACATACTACTACAAAGTATCATCTTATTGTGGGTAGGTTCCCATCGTTGTTTTCCCCTTAACCGGGTTTTCCATGTCAAAATCTTGGTGTTGTGTGTTGTGCTGTTAATTTGCTTATCTGTTATTGCTATGGTTTATTAGTTTATGTTTTGGAAGTTTAATTTGTTATGAGATCCGGTGAAGATTGATTCACCCCGCCCCGCCTTCTCCCCTCTTTGTCTTCCTTCTTGATTGCTGCTAACAATTAGTACAGGTATTCTAAATCTCTCCAAACCTAGGAGAGCCTATATTAGTACATTTAATGATCTACACAATGGATGAGATGAAGGATTAAATGTATTTGCAAACAAAAACTTCAAAAAACAACCAAGACTCATATGATAGAGAGAATACTGATACAAAAATGAAAATAATTTGCAAGGTACAAACTTTCACAATAAAATTTGTTTCCTCCTAGTGGACCACCAATTATCATCGAGAGTTTGCTTAACACTTCTTCCTTTAGTTATCTTTGCTTTTGCCCATTTATCCCACTTTCGATAAATCATCATTAAATGTAGAGGCTCCTACACCTCAAGCATCCTCTCTAACAAAATTTCGTAATTAACATATGTAGCCTCCACAAGTTTGAGGAATTACTTCCTCAAAAAAGGCTTGAGGATAGTGAGGTGTGATGGTTGTAAATGAACAATTGTATATATGTTGCTTCACTCATCACTCTCTCCACTCAAACTATCTTCCCTAACATATAGAAACATGGAGTCCAAAAACTATAACGTTTGTACATGTTAGCTAACTTACAAATGTGTGCTAAACTGGTGACGACTTGTATAGCATTTGAGTTCCCAACCTCCTCGATGGTTTCCATGAAGATTCAAAATTGGAAATCTACATCATTTTGCTTTCATAAACAATCAATGGATCAATGAAAATAAGAGCTGGTTGCACATGTGACTATGATATCAAGGAGTGTCTAATGTTTAATGTTCGTCCATCCATCCATATTGAGTAGCACGTCCTTAGCCTAGTTTGCTTCATATTCTCCACCAATAAACTCATGCTTGAATAGTTTTCTCCAACATTTGTTTTTTAAACTTGGATTCAAAATAATGATGTCGTGTCACTGAAATGGGATGATGTGCATATTTTTTTTTGGCAATTGAATAATTGAAATGGGATGATGTGCCCATTCAACACCGTTGCAACTGCCCTTTGCCTCTCGCTAGTCTTCCTCTTTCCACGGGTAAAACCCTCAACACTAGCAACCATGGTCAGAATGGCAAATTGTGGGCTCTATTGATGTATTCTTAGATCTGGCTTTTCTTCCATAAACAATTTAGAAACCTTGGCCTTCTCAACTATGAGTATTTAAAAAAAATTTGAACCCTATGCCTTATCATGCACAAAAGGTGGTTAGATACCTTGGCGTAGCTCCCTTTGAAATCTTTGTTGCCAAATGGTACAATCAATGTCTACTCCCCCCAAAATTTTTTATTTTATCTTTGTCTAAAGTTGTTGCAAATTGCATAAATGGTTTAGAGGCATTGAAATGGGCCCTCTGTAGAAAGTCTTAAGAGGATAGAAGGGCAGGTTTGGAAGGCCAACTTGGGTGACCTAGTCTTGCCAAACTAGGCGATGTGGCTTTGCTGACCTCAGCGACCTAGGTGAGTTGGCCTTGCTGATTTGGGCTAGTTGGGTGACTTGGGTGACCTAGGTGACTTGGCATTGCCAACTTGCATGAGCTGGCTGTGTTGGGCTAAAAAACTAAGTTGTCAGTTTTGGTTCGGGCTCGGGTTCAGGTTCGACATTCAGGTTTGTGGGTTTGGCCAAATTTTTTTTTTGGTTTTGGGTTCATTAGTAACAAAACCAAGGTTGCATGGGTACTCGTACTGGAGACTTGGATGCGTATCCCGCATTGGAAACTTGGTTGGAAACGTCTCCATAGAGAGGAGACTTCCTGCTAACGTATCTGCCCGTCTCCCACTGTCTCCAAGCCAAACAAAAAAAAAGGAAACCTTAAAATGTTAAAAAACAAAACAAAACACAGGTAACAAAATAATCAAAATGTAGTACAAACGAAAAAAAAACAGTGTTCAAAACAAATACAATTCACAAGTATTTCTTAAAATGTTGCAACAGCCATTACTAAATTATTATATTATATTTAATGTCATTATATTTAATGATCAATGTCATTATATTTTCAGAATTTCTATAAATTATTAAATTATATTTAAAAAAAATTGGTGTGTCCAAGTACCCACGTCTCCTATTTTGAAAAAATAGCCGTACCAGTACCAACACCAGTCTCCAAAGTCTCCAAGTACCCCTGTACCCGTGCAACCTTGACAAAAACATATAAAAATAAAAAATATATACATATATAAATAACATAGCAAAGTACACCACCATATTAAGTTTAGAGAACCAGATTCCGTTATTCAGCCAAGTATTTTATCATAAGATCTTCGTTTCTAGAATTATAAATTACATACTTGTCATGATATGCGTAGATCCAGAATCCTGGAAGATAAGTTCAGGCAAAATGTGAGGCAATGTATACCTGAGATTAATTTCTAGCTGTTTCTTAAATCTGTGTAAACTCAATTCTTTGTAGTAATTTCTTTTTCATGGACATTGTTTTGTATAAGACCATGGTCTTCAGGTTTGTAATCCAAAGGTGTTGACTGGAATTCAATTGTGCTTCTGTTGTTTCTGCTGAGCTAAATATTTACTAGACAATCTCCCATGATCTCAATACATTATTTTATTTTCCTTAAGTTTCTAAGATTGTTTTCCTAACTTTATCTCTTTGCTGAGGTGTGTTTACTCTCATTGGTGAGGTGGACCTTCCAATCTGGGCTGCAAGATATTAGCACACATTTTGTAATAATAGCTTTCAACAAATGCATAATTCATTGCTTTCTGTTTATATCTGCCTTTTAGGTAATTGCTTTTTGAATTTTCGCATGATTTTTCGACAAGAAAGAAAATACACCGGTCTGGTTTCATTTTGAGTGCTCGATCAAGTTCAAAGCAGATAAGAATATTTCTACTTAAAGATTCTTTGGTTGCTTAGTGTGGACCTAACTTTACCAAGACACAAGCTTTTAAATGCTTTTTTCACTGGTACAAATCCAGGATTCCATTATGGCTGGTTTGAACTAGTCTTATATATTTGTATTTGGTAAAAAAAACATATCAGACATTTTTGGCAAAAAAATAACACTTAAAAAAAATATAAAAAATTGACTTCAGTGCCAAATTCCTCTTGGGTTCCTTGAAGTTCTCTAAAATTCTGCCCAGGTTCTTCTCGGGTTTGCCGGGCCAAACCCACAGGCTGTGAGCAGGACCCTGTCCGAACCCTGAGGGAACTGGACAAGGACCAGGACCGGGGGGGAAACCAGACCAAGACCTGGGGGGTTCCCCTGCAGAACCCGGTAACTTAGCTAAAAAAATGAAAGTCACCTTATCCAACTGTTATGAGACATTTGGACATAATAAATTATGTAGGGGGGTGGTTTGTTTGGAAGCCTCCTTAGACTGTGCCTCCTGTGTACACTCGTGCTGATATGTTCAAATAGTTTATCAGACTGTCCTAATTTACCTACAACCTTCTCACACCCTGAAGAACCACCAACTTGTCTTTGGTTTGTTTGTTCCATGCCAACATTTTCACCACATTAACTGCTGTTCATGATGTTTGAAAAAAATTCAGAGTGCAAACCGAATAAGGAAAACCAAAAGACTGTTAACTCTTGAGCTTCAAATTTTTGAAAATCTGAAAGAAAAAAACTCTGAATAGAAAAGCACTCTTACCTCACTGCTGCTGCTCTTCTTCTTCTTACAGCTGTAATTTTCTCCTCTCCTTTCTGTCACTGCTCAAAGCGCTTGCTCACAAATGTGAAAACAGAAAAATGATGTAATGCAAATTTGCATTATGGCTGTGTTTTCATATTTTTGAAGGGAGGGCTGCAACTAGGTTTAGGTTTTTTAAAGGGATGTAGGGCTCTTGTTGATCTCCCCACATTGCTGTTACATTTTCCCCCCAAAAATCATTTTTTTTATTTAAAGCTCTTTTCCCTCTGGGACATCTGGATGACCCCAGAGGACAGACAGCTGTTTCCAGATAGGCGCAGGGGATAGGATGGCCTCGCTTCCCAGTTTTCCCAATACATCAGAAGGATGTGGATGAGATGGGCTGAAAAATCCTGGGGACATGTCTCCATGTATCCTTGAAAATAATGTATACCTTATACTATGTGTACCTTTTGCCATTTGCAGAGATGATTATAACTAGAGTATGTTAATTTCTGATTAAAATAGTTTTTACGCTTACCGAATTGCTTATTTCTTGTCATGTGAAGATATGGATACGAATATTTTAGTTTCTGTGCTGTATTGAGTTTGCATCATTTTAAAGCAAAACTTTGTTTTATGTTTCAGAATGCTTTTGTTTCTAAGAAGTGATGAAAGTATAGTCAATTCTTTATAAATTTCTAGGTTGTAATTAAACTAGTGTAAGATCTATTTTCGATATGTTAACGACAAATGGTGTGGTTGTTAATTAAATCATTTGTTTTTGGCAGCAGACGTTGGATGACATGGAAGCTGGAAGCATCCCTATGACAGAGCAACAAGCTACTAGTGAGGATGAAAGCGTCAATTGTCGAGAGCTTGAAGTGCTTCTAGAAGAAAACAAAAAGCTTCACGCACAGTATGCCAAATAAACTTATATTTTATCATTAAGTTTTAAGTAATTCATGAAAATGAATGCGATGTATCATACAGTGAAAAACATATCCTTTTCTTAAAGATTGAACTTAGATGCTCAATGAAATCCACTATCATGGACAATTGGTACACCTTTAAAAGATGAGTAAAATATTAAAATAGAACCCAAGAATTGAATTATTGACCCATCATAAACAGATATAGGGGTCTTTCCAAGATAGTAAAGAAATCAATCATGCTTAAAATTATTACAATAAAGTAATCAATCAAAATTAAGGGAAAATACCAAATAACAATATTCAAATGTTTTCATGTTTACTTGATATACTTTGTCAGATGCCTTTTCATGGAATCAAATAACAATTTGCATCACTGGCCCAATTTTCCTGAAGTTTTTTTTTTCATGTCGTATTTCTCCAACAAACAAAAGAACTATAGAATTTTCCATTAGAGCATCCAGGACTATTGAGTACTCTCTACTTTTTACTTTCTAATATTTTATCGTTCCTTATATATGAGGTTTGGTATTCTTAAGTTTATAAAGCTATTTTTCAGTTTCCAATTAGAATATTAGGATCACCTAGCTATGTTTATTGTCCTATATTTTAATAAAAGAAACTTGTCGTAATTTGTATTTTCTGTTATGTTTTACGTATAGTCAGGTACAGATGCTTATTCATGCTTTCTTATAATTCATGCCTTTCTTCTTTGCTGTTGTTCCTTCTTTGATCATATAACCAAAGCTGGGTATTGATGCAGTACTGTGTGGTGTCTTGTTTTGAATATTTTAGCCTTTTTTTGTCATTATTTTAATTATTAGATTTTGACAGCAGTTTTCAGAATATATTTGTCTTCATGGTGATCTGCTATATATATATATATATATATATATATATATTCATTTTCATAATGAGCTTTATAGATTATTTGTCAAGTTTTTTCTAATTTCTATATTTCCTTTTGTAGTTTTTTTATTGTTTTTCAAATTGCAATGTAGATTTATATGTATGGTCTGCATACGCTTGTTTATTTGTCCAATGCTTATAATTTTATTATATTTGTAGTGTATAAGTGTCCCATGCTCATGAATTTTCATAAGTTTCTACTGTATAAATTTTCCATGCATTTAAATTTTGTGTTTGTACAACCATTGGAAGGAATCTGAACAAATTGGCATCTGACTATCCATTTAAATCTTTATCTGTTTATCGTATATATTTCAAAATATTGAAGGCAAATCATAGATCCTACAATTTCTATGCATTGCATTTTTATTAAATGCTGTTCAATCTGACAGATTTCCTTTCATCAATATGTCAACTATTTTATGTTCATCAAAGACAATATCCCTTCTGGCAGTGCAGGTTTAAATGCACTGGTTGAAGCATGGTTGCAATCTTGAACTATTTTCAGATAATTCTAGAAATGGAGAGCATCCAAGAAGAATACTGTTAAACTTCTGCATTAATTTTTTTACATTCCGATGGTTTTGGATTGGTTGGTTCTGTGCAAATTGGTTTTTGAATGCTGTACATCGAATAAAAGGTTGAAAAGCCTATTGAAAATTCATCATTAACCAATTTCTTCCACTTTCCCTCAAGTTCCATCAATTTCCATTGGACATGTTTGCAGAGTGCCTATAAACTAAACAAGTATCTACATTTTGTTCGCAAACACAGTAACATGAAAGGTAGGTCAATGTGGCGGCAGAGTCAGTTTATGAACTGGGCTGTCTATGCAGAGCATGTGCTGATCAGGATCCACTAGTTTGAACTCTTATCGCCCTTCTACTGTTCTCATTGCATATAGAACAAGTCAGATTTTGTGTGCCATGCATTCAGATTTTTCTGATTGTTCTGGATTCTAGCTTTGAGCAAGCCTTTCTGGGAAATAAAATATCTTCCACCGTAGATTATCAATCATCTCCAAAATGCCTTTATTCTCCCCTTGCTTGTTATCTTGACTGTTGTAATCTTATTCTCTTCCTGTGTGTATGTCGCAACTTTTAAAGATCATTGAAGTGCATTAACATAATTCAAATTGTGACAATCTACTCAGTAATATTTTTTAATCTATTATTGCGGAGGAAGAGAGAAACACCAACCAACCTTATTTACTAAAGGGTTTATGGGAGTTCTGAGTAAGGTGGCTTTCTTTGACATGTTTAGGATTTTTATATGAAGTTGAAGATACACCACAGAATTTCTCTGTGGGGATATTCTTCTAGATGCTCAGATGTTATAATTGGAAACTTGAGTGCTCATATTGAAATCCTTGTATGGGTTTTCTTTTTTTTATTTTCAAAAATCTACTGGAATATAATACATTTATGCCCTTGTTTTACTAATACCAGAAGAATTGTTGGTTATGTTAGGGTAAAAGTTGTGTGTTTTTAAATTTTTTCTTGATATGTCCATAATTTATGCATTCTTTCTTTCAGGTGCCATGAATACGAAGCTAATGAAAAAGAACTTCAAGAGAGGGTAAACCTAACTTCTCTTCACTCACTATAGCTTGCTGTCTTTATGGGATGAGACTCCTCTAGCTGGAAATTAAAGATATGGACTGATTATATCTATTGTTCATATTCTACAGGTTAGGGATTTGGAGAATGAGCTCCAAGAAGTCCAGCGAGAGTATGCAAAACTATTAATTGAATCTCAATCCCTAAGCATTGTGAAAGAGGAAACTTAGCTGGTCAGCAAAAGCTTGGTTTAGTCTTTCATTTTTTCCATTGGAAATGTTGCCAACTTTTGTCATCTGGCATATGGTTTTTTGCTATTATTTGTATATGGAAAATTATGTCATATTGTTGAAAGTTTGAATAGATTCATTGTTTCTCAATTAGTATCAGTTCACATGGTATATAGCTCTATACAGGATGACGTCCACATGACTTGTTTCCTTTGGGTTTCTTTATTGGAATCCTAATAAAGTTGCTTTTTTCTTTGTTTTCTAGATTAGGAAAAAAGAAGTTGTTTTGAATGTTATTATCCTATAATTTCCACTGAAAAGGAATTTATAACAAGCAATGTCCCTTGCTTATAGTGATCTTCAGCTGTGAAATGGCAGCATATTGTAAAGTATTTCTGAACTATTTTGGTCAGATATATATAATCTTATTCGTGTATTTGAAGATGGAGGAACTGTTACCTGTTTGGCAGCTTAGCTTCATACCAAAGACCAAACTGTAGGTTCCTTTATTGGCCAAGGGTCCAATTGGTACAGGTATTGCTATGAACTGTTGACTTGAGAGTTAAAAATTAAAGTGGAGTTGAAATCCGATTGTTGAGTCTTGCTGGGTCATGTGCGTCTCACACATGAATGATGGTTAACTCTAAATGGTTGAATGAATCTACACAGTTTTATTTACCTAAAATTTGATATTAAATTGAGTTTAACTACTTGAATTTAGAAAACAGAAAATTGAGTGTTTTTGTACTACTTGAAGTGCTTTCATGTAATGTGTGTTTAATTTCCCCTAGAAATTCATCGATTAAGGAAATGTTAGTGCCAATATATTTGGGACGGAATGACATCAAGTCTATATAGAAGCTAAATACACGTTGTGAGGTGTTTTTGGCCATGAATTACCTATTTTTTGAAAATTAGTTCTAGACGGTGCTTCTATAGGAAAGTGAAAAATGATGATATGCACAACTTTGATTTCCTTTGATAAATTTCATGCAGACTCAAGAGGTGAAGTGTATCTTTGCCAATTGATAGAAATGCATGGTAAATCTAAACATCTGGAAATCCAAGCCTTCAAACGCCATTCAAACTGTTTTGTTGCTTATCAATCTTTGTATCTTTCTCCAATAGAATGCTTTAAACTACAGTCCAATATTTGTTGCATCTTTAATGCATATGCAGTGTTCAGAGAAGCAAACTGTTATGTAATATCTGACTTCTAAACCTTATATAACCTTTTTGAAAATATTTTCTAGTTTCTCCGTGTGGCTTCCCACAGCAGCATGGAATCATGTATCTCTTTCTCTAATCAGTGAATTCTTTAGCTGATTTTAGAAATTATATTTGAAATATTTTGAGTTAAAGTAAACCTATTGTCCTAGCCACTCCATGTCTTCATAGATTTGTTTTGGAACCTCCTCACGGTGCCTAACTTATTGAGGATCCCAAATTTTTTCACAGGGAAGAGATTTAGAGATAGGGATATCTACAAGTATTTTCTTGTAAAATTGTCTAGAAAGAGAGCCATCCAATTTATAAACAATTATTGCATATGATAAAGATAACTAGTCATCATTAGTCTGTTTTTAAAAAAATTTAGATGTGGTTTATAATTTTTTGAGGCCGTGGCTTTGCAATGAGGCTTGATTTTTGTTCCAGCACTCGTTGTCAGCTCTAATTTTTGTTCCACTATAGCTATTCTCTTTGCTAAATAGTTTCGTAGGTGATAACTTCGAAACGACTAAAAAATCAGTGAGCATTTCTTGTTTTTTAATGGGTACGTTATTGGAAAAAGTGTTGTATTTCATTTTTTTGACAGAACTTTTCATTAATATTCAATGTTTTTCTTAATATTTTTTGCATCTTGAGTAGTTGAAGCCTATAACATTTTATATCTTCTATAAATTATAATTGGGATCGGATCCACTAAGTTATGCGGACATCTCTCATCCTTCTTGGTCCTCATCATCTTCGTTCGCAGAGCTTCTACCATAGATATAGATGAAGTGTAATTACCATGATCAACTTATTTGATGCATTAAAATATTAAATTAGCATATTAATTAACAATTCCATAAATGCATTAGTACTCGTTACTTTCAGTCCACAAGTCTCAATATTGTGCAACAGTATCTTTATGAAAAATAATAATATAGATTTAATGTGTTTATGGTTGTTTGTATCTAGTTTCATCATCATTCATGCCTTTCTTGCTCTTATAGATTGAATAAATCATTTTATGAGCTAACAAGATCTGATGAAGAAGAAATTATTTTAATGCCCACGAGGCTAAATATAGCCTACAAAAATAGACTTTTGCATTACAACTCTTTTCTTGTGGAGTGATGATGAAAGCCCTAGCTTCTCCACAAACCCCTCACTCAATAAATTATCCCAAGAGCTGTCCGCAGGAGTGTTTTCATAACTGTCTTTGTTGGCCTTGAGAGCATCACGTTCTAAAATGAAGTGTTTTTTGTTTCAACTTTACTTGGAAGTGCAAAAAACACTCTTTTTCCTCCCACGCTTCTTTCGGTATTTTCCAACATCTAGTTTTGCATCGGAGCTGATGAGAATTAGTTCTTAATTGAGTGATGAGGAGTTTGGCTTTCCACAATATATTGGCCCCTATTTGCGCTTTTTGATGATGGTTACAAGAGGGGTTAAACTCTTCAATATAGTATTTTTTCTCTCTCCCCAGCT
The DNA here is from genome assembly GCF_030272615.1 of Cryptomeria japonica. Taxonomy (NCBI): domain Eukaryota; kingdom Viridiplantae; phylum Streptophyta; class Pinopsida; order Cupressales; family Cupressaceae; genus Cryptomeria; species Cryptomeria japonica. Next base: position 716,614,458 of record NC_081412.1, read on the forward strand.
CCTTACCCCAAGTACACTTGTGGAACTTATCTATAACATAAGCCTTTATCTCCTTATTATTCGTAGGGCACAAGTTCAAGTATATATTTTGTTTTCTAAACCATTTGCTATTTTGTCGTATCCAAGTCTTCTTTCTTTTGCATAATGTGTCATTGAATACAACCTTAGGCCATCGACCCTCGTCCATTTGCTCAATTCTTTTCAAATAACTAATGAGTCTTGCCAAACCGATTGCTTTCATATGCACAACCCCTATTTCACTCAACATGATATCATAGGGGACTGAACTTTTGAGTTTGAACTTGTTTGTAATCAAGCATTTTTGGATCTGCTCAATTTGTTTCCACTGACGTCAGAGGTGCTCTTGGCCCACACTTCGCAACCATAAAGTACAATCAGAATCACTAAAAGCCCAAATAGAGTTTGGGTAGTCTTCCAATCCCATAACTTTGTCTCTCTACACCTATAATGAAAAGCATACAATACTTTCCAACCTCCCAACATTCTCTTCTTTTTGCAACATTCCCAACTTAGATTTTTGTTGAAGTCAATTCTGAGGTACTTGTAGTCTACCATTTCAAAGAAGAATTTATGCTGGTTATATTTTCTTTTGTAGGAGAAAACCACCACTTTCGTCTTGCTAATGTTGACTTGCATATCTACTATTCTACAAAACTGTTCAAGAGAGTGTAAGTGCTCTTGTAAGCCAAGAGAAGACCTAGCAATCAAAATAATGTCATTTGCATACAAAAGGAGCCTTATCACAAACTCACCCAACTGAACACCATCACCTTCTTGAAGGTTTAAACATTCTTCAAATTTGTCAATGTATAAATCAAAGAGTGTAGGGGACAAAGGGCACCCTTGCTTGACCTTGATATTGCTCTTAAAACTTTTGGAGATGTCAGTTGAAGTTCGGATTTTGACTTTAATTTCCTCATGCAACAAATGAATAGTTGCTCTAAGATGTATAGGAACCCCTATTTCTTCCATTCTATGCCAAAGCTTATCTCTAGGGACCGTGTCAAAAGCCTTTTTGAAATCCACAAAGCAACAAAAAGCTTCCTCTTTTTGCTCCCAAACTATTTCAATGATGTGCCCTGGAGTAATAACATGATCGACCGTGGCATGCTTAGGTCTAAAACTTGCTTTCCCTTGAGCACATTTATCACTTTTTTTTGCCCACTTGCCGATTCTGTTTTCTATTATTCTACCAAATAACTTCGCAAACAAAGGATTTGTCATTTAATGGTTGTATAATTGGAGGGATTATTAACATCACCGCTCCTAAGAGGAGGTATTGCTAAGCTAGTTGTCCAATCATAAGGGAACCCTTGTTGAATGATGTTATTGATTTTTTTTGTGATGTGAGGCACAAATTTTTTTGTACCCTACTTTAGATACTCCGCTTGAAGTTCAACTAAGCCTTTTGCTTTACTAACACCCAACTTCGTGATATCCATCTTGATCTCTTGAACTGTGAAAAACTTAATGGTGGTGTTGACCAGAGGGGGGCAGGGAACATGTGAATCTTGCTCTTAAAGTTGCTTTGCATAATCGAACCATTGAGATGATGTGAGTGTGTTTTTAGTTTGCCTCTTTTTCGAATGAAGTTCCTCCCAAAATAGCTCGAGGTTCTTTTTTCCAAGGAAGATTTAACTCTTCCCTCCTTATGACCATGAAATCAGCTTTTTTCTTTCTTAAAATCTGTGTGTAAACTTTGAGATTAATTTGTTTATTATTTGTCTCTTTCAAAGTTCGCTTTGCCTTTTTGCATTCTTCGTCAAACCAAGCATTGATTGGAAAATAATTTGTTTCCACTTTTCTATTCTTAGCTCTTTTACATTCCGCAAGTGCCTTATGAATTATATTTATAAGCTCAACACTACGAAGTCGATGGATAGGAATTTTCTCCTTAAAAAGCCTTTCAAGCGCTATTTGGAAGGTATTACAATTTTTTGAGTACTTTTCTATTTGGAAGGTATTACAATGTTCTTTAATGCATTTGTTGCTACATTGCTTTAATCTAGCAAATTGTAGTACTTAGAGGGATTGGTTTCAATGCATCAAATAATTTTGTGTACTCTCTTGTGGTACAAAGCTAGAAGCTCTTTACAATCTTTTGGGAATGATCCACCTTGATATTCATCTAAACCTCAATTTTCTTTAAAAACTGGCATAGTGACTACATTTTATAACTTCTTTTGGATCCTTTTCTTTTGCATGTCCATATCATCATCCTTATTGAGAGTTGAAATAGTTTCTTCCTTTTCATCATGCTCTAGCTCTTCATCTTCTTTTTTCAAATAACATGGTTTTCAATTATTTCATTTCTCTTTTCTTGTTTATTGTTTTAGGTGATTTTTTATTTAGAGTCTTTGGAGCCTTTTTATCATGTTATTTTTTATATATTGATGAAAATGTTTCATCCTTTTCCATCTATTTTACTCCACATCCATTTCAAAAAAAATAACCTCCATTCTTAATACCCCTTGGAGCTTCTCTATGCTAACCATCATTCAAACATGGCTAAGAAGTTTGTTTGTTTGTTTTTTAATTTTTTTTTTATTATTACTATGTTGTTATCCTATCCTTTGTTTACTTATATGCCATTTTTTTTTCATAGTGTAGTAACCTATGAATTTTACTACTAGGGTTTCTTAGTTAGGAGTCTTTAGTTTTCCTACTATAATATTGTTGCTTATATTTGTCTTCCTTTGTAGTCACACTAGGCCCACACCCTTAGTAAAAAAATTATATAATTACTAAAAAGTGAAGTTTTCTATGTTACACCTTCATATTGTTACCAAAAATTGGAAAGAAGAATCTTTCTAGGCCAATTAGGCAATAAAAAAATGTAAACCTAATTAACATACCATGAAGGTAAATGTAACATTTCTAAACAACTATGAATCATAATAGATTGAAGAGCCAACATGCTTTTAGGCCCAATCGGCTAGAGCATTGCTCGGAAGAAGATCAATAATCCTAACAAGGTATATAATGGTCGATAGCTTTCTTTGCTTTAACATGTTCCATAAGGGGACAATGGTTGGAAGGAAGCATTTAGATTGCTCATCATGCTAGTAGGTTCTACCAAAATTATTTCAACTCTCTCTTTTTGAATTTCATTCAGTCTAGAAAGGAATCAATATAATGCAATCCACATAATTCATAGTTGGCAGTAGGCTTTGACAAGATTCTTTAGATATTTTTCCTTAGCACATAATTCTCCATATTTTTCACTAAATCCTTATCTAGAAGAAAACCTAAGAGATCAGACACAAACATTAAAGAGATGTCACTATTGTAAGTATTAGGGGTGTATCCACCTTGAAGTCCTTTAGATTATTCTATTTAATTGTCATAGTTAGAATAAATGATTTGTGCTCTCTAAGGTACATGGGGTAGGTGAAAATGGGATGCACATGTGAGAGAGATCAATATTTAATTTATTATTATGGAAGGAATTAATACAAAGCAATCCATGTAATTTATAGTTGTCAATGGGAAACAACCTAGTTGAGGAAGAACTTGTATCAAATGATTGCAACCTCACCCTTTCAATTGACATGCCCCACTATATAGGCTCAAGCCAATAAAATGATATCTATCCTCATCAAGGTTATCTACTTTGATGTTTTTTGTGTTTGTCTGTCCAATTCTATTCAATCTTGGATGACCTTTTAAAGTCATCACTTTCATGTTTTTTCTCTAATGTGAATGTGTGAATATGCCCAAGAACCTATGTGAACTAAAGTAATAGGAGTTTTACATGCTAAATACTATGTTCTTGCATATTGAATTAGTGATACGTGTTTATCCTCAAGACACTTGGCCATGACATGGCTATGACTAAATACCTTTAATAATGATGCAAAATCAAGCTAATATGATCCAATGGTGTGAACAACCTTTAATCCTATGAAAGATCTTCCTACTCCAAATATGTACTTTGATTTATGTTGAGTCGAGAATGGAGTTCCTTATGATAGCCTTTGCCAACAATCAATAATTAACGTTAAATATTACCAAAGACAATAGGGTGCTTTGCTTTAATATCTATTTGGTGGGTAAATGTAAGATAAGCCTTATGCTTGGTAATATACAAAAATGTTATGTACTTAGAAGTAGAATATATTTTAATATTACCCTGACAAGTTAATTTTTGTCTAATAAATAATATGTTTTTAGGTTAAAATTAAATGAAGTGAATGGGCATGAGTACCTTATGAGTAATTATTTGCTTATGAATATGTATTTGGATATAAGCCAACTCATGTGGGATTAATGTTTACTTTGTGTTGACTAGTAATGTAAACCCTAAGACCTATAAGACCATGCTTACAAGTATATATATCACTTTATGTGCTATGCAACTAGGTCTTCCTACCCAATGTTCGTAAATCTTTGTGATCCCATTTTTGTGTACTTGGCTATAAGATGATCCCAAATGTTAGAATCAAGTACAATCTAAGTATAGATAGCTGGCTATCGCCAATATTGTGTAGGTGATGGATGCTAGATGTTATCCACCATATCTTAAGGATTAGTTGAATTTCACTAGTAGTACAAAGGTGAAAAATATTAAGAGTCATCCATGTTATGGTATATGTGTGGTGTAGCCATCTACCATAGTATTACACCACACATATACCATAGTATTGTGTAGGTGATGTGATTCCAAAACATACCATAGTGTATTAGGGTTTAGTCATTTGTCACTAGTAGAACAAAGGTGATAGATGATGGGAGCTACCTATGATATGATTTGACTTAGTTTTCCCATTAGGTGATACATGTTAAAAGCTACCCTATACTAGGATGGATCATCTCGCTAGTGGCATGTGGGTGATATATGTTAGGATCTAGTGACTCAAGAGGTTTAGTAAGATGTAAAAATATTATAGGGACCTCATGTGTTGTATATTCTTACACTTACACCTTAAAGTTAGTGATGACTCTAAGTAGTATGAGATGCTTGCTTATTATTAAAACAAAGGACGGGACCTGTTGGAGCCTTTTAAATTTTGTGCGAGTTGTCCCAATTTGTAAAAAAGTTACCCTAAACCCCAAATTCATTTTTTACTCGTCTCTCAAAGCTAAAAACCCTCATGTATATGGTCCTAATTCTTATAATTCTATCGATTGGTTTTGTATCATGACTTTGTCGCTTTCCCCACAATCCCGCGAGAGTTGTTTGTTGATGCCAAGAAATGTTGGCGGGGTGGCGCAACTTTAGGGTGAATTCACAAAGTTGGTTCCCAATTTTGCCAACGAAGGAATTTGGCGAAAGTGGGAATTTCGGATTTGCCAGTGTTCGAGCGAAATACAAATGTTCGCTCGGACTACCCCTGGGAGTCCGAGCGAACCAAACTGTTCAGTTGGGTTCGCTCGAACATCGAGTGGGTTCGCTCGAACATCGGGCATGCCAAAATCGAGCTCACTTGTTCGAGCGAATGGGGGTTCGCTCGAACCCATTTTGGTTCGAGCGAACCCAATCCGATCGAACTCGTGTTCGTTCGAACCCCAAAAATTAGAAGTTTCTCCCAAAATATTTCAGAGTTCTCAAGAATTAATGACTTCGGAGCTCTGGTTCAATGCACGAATGAAATAATCTTGATAACCCAAAAATATTAGATGGTAGTACTCGAAGCAAGCTTTCCAATGAATATAATTTTGTTATATTTTGAATTTATTATGTTCTTGATTTTTTAATTTTATTAAAAATTGGTTTTTCACCGAACATGAACTTCTCTGTTCAACACATTGGGAAAAATAAAAAACTAATTCAAAAAAATTCTGAAAAATATCTATGCCCTTGGTATTGATGTCTTCTTTCTAACAAAAAAAAAAAATTGAATTTCGATTTATATAGAACAAGTTATGTGTTCAAACGCAAACCTATGTTTGAATTATGACTAGTCGGACTTCAAAACTTTATAAAATGAAAAATATTGAACATATCACTATAAAACCAAATGCAAGCCCTGGATATTGATGTTACACACCAAAATTCGAAAGAATTGAGTTTTTATCATTTATAGAAAAAAAGTTATGTGTTTCGGGAGGCACATCACTCTTAAAAAATGTAGTTTGTTGTAAAAAACTACTTTTCGAGGGAGATGGAAATTTTTTTAAAAAATCCTTCAAAAAAATTTGAAAAAAATGTATATAGAATCTACAAACAAAATGCTAGAAATCACTAATTTACATCATCTTCAAATTTTTAATAGTTTAAAAGTTATAGTTCTCGGAAGTTGAAGATTATTTTAAAAATGTACATCTCAGTGTCAAAAGTGGCAAAAAAGTGGGAACCATTATTGTGAGTTCACCCTTTATAATTACTCTCACCACAGTATCACACTCATCAACACACAAGGCTTGAGCAACCTTGCGATAGAGCGGTAAAGACGCTAACCCACATTATTCACATGGAAAGGAGTAAAGGCATCTTGCGAGGCAGTAGTAAGAATGAAACAATAATCGAAAGTAAATCTTGTCGTCCAGCAAAGGGAGTGAAAATTGTTCAAAGGAGGGTTGCGGTGCACACACTTGAGCTTACTGTTGGCCCGCTATTGGGACAAAGATGGTTTACAAGAACATTGCGGGGGGTGGTGAACTTGCTGAAGTTGCAAACATTACAAGGCTTGTTCAAGGGAGGATTGTGGTAAGGCGGCAAAGGCATCTATTGTTATCGTAACCTTACAAGAAGGAGAGGCAAGATTAAAGAAATTGTTTTGGTAGAGCGGCATGGATGTGTGTGGTCACTGCTAACTCACAAGAATGAAAGAAGGAATCAACAAACATGTAGTGGTATAAGGATGACCTAGAAGTACGAATGAAGGGCAATCACACCAGAGGGTAAATAAGCTTGATTATGAAAATCTGAAATAGAGATTCAAATTTAGAGGTTGATCACTCTAGCATGAGCGTGCATTAATGGTGAAGAGATAGATTATAGAAGTGCTTAAACATAGTTGCAACCCAATTGTTGTCACTTTGCATTCAAAGGAATTTGGAGTTGGAGCTCCGAGCAGCTAGCAGAAAGAATTCAATGGCAAGCCAAGGCCTTGAAACAAGTAGCTTTCTTCTAAATGGTGGAAATAATCATTTGCATTGTTGATTTCAGTTGTCTGGTGAATTGGAACTCAAGTAGAGATGGTTTAAGTAAGGTGGAATCATCATAACAAAAAGGGGAGTATTCTACCCCTAAAGAAAAGAAAAGACCATTGCAACAATCACTGTTAGATATATTGCCAAATCTGATGATAGAGCTCCTAAAAAGCTTTTTAAGGATGAAGTACAGGGATGTAGAGATGTTGCAATTCCCATTCTTGGTTGGGATTTGCTTTGGCATTTTTATGATAAAATAAATGGCAAATTCCCAATGTCAAATCCTTGGGTGTTAGACCTAGCCAAATTGATAGTGTCTAATGTTTTCATAGATGTCAATTTTATTAGGGTATTGACACAATATTATCATCCAGTGACTAAATGGGTCCCCTATGATGGAAGTGACTAAATTTGCAATTACTGAGTGTTTTATGTTGAAGAAACAAGCTCTCACCAAAATTGATCTAGAAAGGCTTGAGCAAGATTGCAAAAGGCTAAGAAATACCTATAGGTGTGATGAGCTTCTATAGCATAGGAGGAGGGGTTTGAGTAACAAAATAGTGGCAATTGTGGACAGTGAGCCCCTTGCAGTAGATGATTTCTAAGTATATTTCAAAAGGACATATTTTGATCTGTGCCAAGTGCTTGGAATAGGTGTAGGGAACAAGATGCCAACTGGCCTAATGATGATGGCTATGAGGATACAAAATTCAAAGATAAACTTGGAGTTTGATTTTGCTTCAAAAGTAACAAAATTGATACATGAGAAATTGATTGAAGGAAGGGAAAGGCCTGATTGAGTTCAAGCATTATTCTTTTCCGTGTTAATTAATTTTGTATCAAAACAAAAACAAATGGAACCAGAAGCTAAATTTGGTAATGATCAATAAGCAAAGAAATAGGTTGCATGTCTAGTTGTGGTGTTACATATGGGATAGAAGATGCAAAAATAAGGATTATGTGGCTATTCATGACTATTTCTCAATTACCATCATGGCTACCTTGGGTCATGCTTCACCTAGATTACCTCAACAAATAATGGAGGTCTTGAGGCCTTTAACGTTGAAGCCAAAATAAGGTCTTACACATAATTTTGGAGATTGTTTTTTTTTGTCTGATTACATACTCATTAGAGTTTATGGATGCCAACAGGCCCCCCATCATTTGCCAAAAAATATTTCTACAAGGGTAGCTTTCCTAGAGTTTACGTGACAAGTGATGTGGATGAAGAAGGATATTATGAAAAGGAAGAAAAAGGGCACTTTTCTACCACGTGTAACTGAGTGTGCAGGGTTGTCAGTTGGTTTAGATACTTTAGAAGAAATGCAAAATTATTTAAAATGTATGTATGCTTTGAGGTCTAGGATGGAAAGGGTCTTTGACCCTGAAGATCATAGGAACATGGTGAGGTAGACAATCCTTACCAAACAAGCAGTTCCACATGAGGTGTACTAGAAAAAAGACGTAATGAGGAATTGTGTCACGACGTCTAAATTATTTCAAAGGATGAGAAGGTGGAATATCCTCACAAAGCTTGAGGAGGAAAAGAAGAAGAAAGACTCGAGTTTCTTAGGGTTCTTTATGGAAGAAGGAAAACCTATTAAAATGATTGATTTGATCTTGGATAATTTTGAAACGATATATGGAAAGACTATAGTTGAAGTGGAAGGAAAACCACTTAAGCCCACTAAACTTTCAGTCAAAAGATTGAAAGGAGTTGTGATCACTGGAACCCCTCTAGATGCAATCTCAGTATACGAGTCTTCGCTAAGCCCACTGCCTGATCAACTTGCTTCTAAGAAACAATAGATTGGTGATCCAGACCTCCTTGTACCATATGACATGACTAAGGAAATAGGGAATACAAAAGAGGTTGCAAGTGTGTTAAGAGAAATGAGGAATTATGTGGAGATATATAAACCTCCAAAGTCACCCCCTAGGGTTGAAATCAAGGCTCACCAACTTCAAGTTAGGGTGGATATTTAGGTACAAGAAGAACAAGAGCCACACGAGGATGAGAGGCTCATATCCTTCCTCAGGTTTATGGAGGATGACAATTTCATCAAGACTCCTAAATTTAAAGATTTTTTAATTAAGATGAAGATGAGAAGATATGAAGAAAGAGTGCAAATGAACAAGATGGGGGGAGATGAGTCCTAGCATGATGAAATTGTAGCACAAAATTTTAGAGAGATAAGGATAAATGAGATTGATGGAAGAAGCTAGGGAGACGGTGTTAAAAAGTGACATGCTAATTATCCCAGGAATGACAATGCAAAAGATATTTTTGCTGGATCAAGTGAGGCATCAAGAAGATCAAATGTTAGCGATAGAATTTGATTTGGAGCAAGGGTTGAGTGGTATAGGATACAACCCCAAAATTGAAACATTTTCTTTGTGGGTGAAATGTAAAAATACTTAGAAACCAAAGCTGTTGGACATTGTCCAGGAGATGAGAGGATCGACCATGGTAAAAACACTAAATGGTACATCAACATTGGAAGTTGCTACCATGACAATACACTCAACAATGTTTACTTAGGTCATTGTAAATAATATGGAGAATAAATTGGCAGAGTATGAAAAGTTTCAAATTCACATGAATGATGAAATAAATAGGTTATTCATGGAAAATGTAAAGTTGAAGCAACAACTAGAGGGAATAGTTTCATTCCAAGGGAAGGAGCTTGTCCTTTTCCACATTCAGTTCAAAAAACTGGTGATGATAAAACTCCCATTGAGCATAATGATTCCTTGAGAAAAAGTTAGAAAAGGAGATTGAAGAATTGAAAAGGCTAAATGACATGACCCAAAAGGAGGTTGGCAAACAAGTTTTTGTTATTTTTGAGAAGATCTTGGAACATAGGGTGAAGTTTTTGTAAGGAAGTAAAGTAGCGGAAACAACTTCCTACACTAACCTTGAGAGGAGGGTAATGCAAAACTTTTTCAGATCGTTACAACAGTTACAGAAAATAGAAATAGATATAATAGCATTTATACCACAACACAGTGATTTACGTGGGGAAAACCCTTTCGGGAGAAAAACCCCACACTCCAAAAGCAGCTCAATATTTTATTCAGCAATCAAAAACAGATTACAACATACTTGCAGAGCAAGCTCTTCATAGGAGTACCACTAATCAGAGATTCAGAGGCAACTCAATAGCCATAAGACTCTTACACCTAACCTCTATCTCACACACCTCATAAATAGGAGATACAATACAAGAAACCGTCAAACGGTATTACAAAACCATGGGCTAAAACCACCCAATAAGGTGTAGCCGATCTTATCTCCCTTCTAGATGCCCTATGACATGTTAAAGCACACATCAACATGTGTCGCTCCCTTTTACAACTCATTTATGTATCCGATACAAATTATTTTTCCTATTTCAGGAGTACAAACTTCCGGAGGCCATAACTTGAGAACCGGGTGTCCGATTGACGAACCGTTTGAAGCGCCGGAAAGCTCGCGAAGTGCTCTATCACCTCGTAACCTGCTGCGCCGATTACAATCACTTTTCAGGGCATTTCAGAGCCTCTAAAGCCCCCAAAATTAAGTTTAAACATTTTATCGCACCCCTCCAAGATGAAAACTTTAATATCTTCAAAACTAGCTGTGACCTTGCGACGCAACTTTACCGAAATGCTTATCTAGCCAACCAGAAGCTTCAGGGAGAGTTTCACACCATTTCGTGCTCAAATGAAAACTTACTATAAATAGTAACCTCGCATAAATGCAAGGTTGAGACACCATTTTTCCCAACAGTTTTTTATGAGTAAAATTGAGGAGATGCATTGGAGTTATGGCAATTTTTGCAAGCTTTACAACAATTAAAAGAACGCGTGCCTTTCTTGGATCCATTGTTCAAAAGATGACAATTTGTCCGTCACACATTAATTACTTTATGCAAAGTTCTTTAGAGAGATCCCAATGCTCCAACAACCTTGAAGCCTACTGAAAAAGCAGTAAGAATGGTCATTGAGGAGAATTGATACATAAATGAAGAAGAGAAAATAATGAAAACAAGAATCGAATCCTTTCACACGTTTAAGCATTGGTCAATGCCAAAGATACTTGGGAAAGATAGCTAACCTAAGGATTTTGAAAAGTGGAGGGGGGAATTCATTCAAATGATTCCCAATATCATTGCTCACTTGAAAGAGGAAAAGGACACAATTGTTCAGGGTTTTAATATTTTTCTAGACAAAAATAATTGCACTTGATACAGGCTATTCCAAAATCATTGTATATATCAAAGGAATATTGGGTAAACGATGGGTAGATCACTTGGCAAATGCAACATAGGTTTAAGAATATAAATGGCTCAGTGATGACACATTACTTCAATGGGAGTAGAAGTATTTGGCCTCTTCTGATGAGTAGCTCTGTTGCAAAGGTCGTTTGAGTTTGACACCACTGTTTTCAAGTTCCTACTATTTCAATATCAACATCATCCTTCTTGAATGGTTCGTTGGTGAAACATGACACACTCCACATAGAGCCTTGCCAAGCTAATGGATCATGTGTGTCAATTTGAAAAGTGAAGAAAGGTGAGTTGTGGTTCGTGTTCACCAACTTTTATCATTTTTAATTTTTTTGTTGTTCTTGACTTTCATGCCACGTCATTAAGTGACACTTTACTATGTTGTAAAGAAAATTAAGTGATATGTTAATTAAATGATAAGATGTGAATTTTCATATTTGGGAAAGGGTATCCAAATGATTTTTTGAAATTGTAACAGTTTGAAGCTTGTCGCTTCCTTCGTTTCCTATAAGAGGGAAGCCAAGATCAAAAAAGGGTGATAGATAATTTTTTGGGGGAAAAAGAAAGGACTCGTATTGTACATGAAACTTTTTCCAAGTGGCAATAGAAATAATGCATTAAAATTTGTACCGAATCTTTGGTTTCAATTATTTTTTTGTGTTAATTGAGAAATATTGTTTGGTTGTTGTTGACCATTTTTGTGTCAACCTTAGCCATGTAGACAACCAATCTGAGATATCTTCACTGGCTACAAATATTGTTAAAACCCCTAAGGCCTAAAACCCTAAACCCTAAAGGCTTTTTCCTTAACCTTTTTTGGCCTTGTTCTTTTCCTTCGTTGACCAACACGGGCAACCATTTCACTTAAAGTTTACCGGCTGGAGGGTCCCTTCTTCATTGTAGGACCGATCCCTTTCACCCACTACTGGTTGGCGAGAGTTCTTTTTCATCACTCATTGCACAGTCAGGAACTTACCACTTTTGTTCCTTACTGTGACTGTGTTACTTTCATGCGACACGACAATGAGGGATGTTGGCGGGAGTTATAAGTTGTTATTGCTTGGTAGGTGGTTATCTCTCTTTCCCCGCAGACAGGAGCTATGCTACATTCAAGTGACGTGACAATGAGTGATGTGGCTAGCGATATGAAGGCAACAAGTGTTATCGTTGTTTTGTAGCGATCAAGATCTGGGTCCCACCCTTGGTTGTGATACAACGATGAGGCTTTTTTAGCTAGTGGGGCTAACTGGTTTTCATAGGGTAATCAAGACCGTCCAATTACAATTAAGGGGGAGATCGATGACCCTATTTTAAAACTCTTTTATGAGCCCTTTTGGAGTCCTCTAGACGCATCTCAGCCATTCACCTGCATGCAAAGAGGAGGATCAGGTGGCTTGAATTTAAACCTAAGATGATTGTTGGAATTCAAACAACTGTCCAGTGGTGGTTGTCAACTTAATAGGTTAAAAATTAGTTTTTGACCCCATCGACTAACCAAATCAAATCTGATCTACTCCAACCACTTTCAGAGGGCTGAGGGATGAGTGCCATTTATTCCACCGTGAGTTTGCAAATGCTTCTCTCAGGCTACCCATGCTCATTTATTGCAGATTAAAGAGTTTTTGGGCTTGGTAGAGGACAATCAAACACCATTCATGCAAGGATTCTCCCTTTTTTAAGGTTTGTTGTTCTTTTCCAGTTCTGGGAGATGTTTTCAAACATGCAACCATCAGATCAATTCGTCTGATCTGATCCTCTATTTTTTTAACCTAACCCTAGCTGGTTAGGGTTTCTGAATCTAGTGTTCCATCTGAGTTATGCCTGATCTATAAAGGCAAATTTTGTAACTCTTTCTAAGGGTTCTTCTTCCTTTACTCTTACAGAATTTCTATGTTTTTTGCAAGTGTAAATCACCTTGCCTTTATGTTAATAAACTATTTGTTCTTACCTTACCTCTGTTGTCGAATATACTGTGTGTTATTCACCTCTTATTCTGCAATCTTTCTTTATTTTGTCTCTTAATTCTAGTCCATGTTAATTTGCCTGTATTTGTTGTCTATGGATATCTCTCAATCCCTCTGAATATCTAGCTAGGTTCTAACCTCCCTGCTTTCTTTGGAGATATTTGTTAAGATAGAGATATGTGTATGTCTTTTGGGTGGTTTATTGATGTCTTGTGCATTCACAGGCAAGGAAAGAAACATATTTCAATCTAGGTGCATCACCTCATTTCCCTTTCAACATTCCTTCTCCCCTTTTCGCCTTAGATCATTAGAATAGATTTTAGAAGTGTTGGGTTGGTCCAACATCCCACACTAATTATTAAGGAAGCCGACCTTCTTTGGAGAGTCAACCTCACATGCGTAAGGTCCCACACTTGGAGGTTGTTTCCATGTTTGAAAAGGTTGTTGAGCACTAGTGTTCAATAAGGGTGCAAACTTTTGTGACAACAATTTCTGGCACACCCTGTGGGACATATTTTCAACTTATATGCCAAGGATTCAATGATGTTCTTAGTATTCTAGCCTTTGGAGGCAGTTTACCATTCAAGCACTTGGTGGTGCTGATAACATATCCGGTCTCTTGTTCATGACCTATTGCCATTTTTATGTCAAGAACTCAAAAAAGAGCATCTTCTAGAGGTATTTTTCAATATTGTGAACTTTGAAATTTTAGTTCTAGAAGAAGGGGTAGACTTTCATTATTACCAGTTAGGGGTGCTACAACATATACATTTACACCTCATAGACCTCATTCTACTCCTCCTTTCACAAGACCATCATCATCTAAAAGCCCCACTATTCATATTAATAGGCCATTATTTCCTATGGCTGTCCCCAAGAATCATGCTTTTGTCACCTTTAATGGAGGCAATCTTCTGGTTTTAGCCCAAAAGGATAATATACCAATAGATTCCCTAAAGGTTGTCCCCTTTTTCATTGGTGAAAACTCTGTTACCCTAGCTGAACATATCCAGGATGTTGCTAGCATTTGCACTGTATTTGATGTAACTGAGGATAATGTAGAATTCCTACTTTGGTCAAACCATCTTCTAATCATGCTTTCTTGTGTTTCCTTAGGGCCCTCAATAGTGATATTGCTATTATGATACAATCAATGGGAGGAGAAAACCTACTAGGTGCATATGACACAACCACAAGGGCAAAAAATTGTTTATACAAGCAGGGAAGATATCTCCTAGACCCCCAATGCCCTTATTCCCAGAGGCTCCTACACAACAACCTATATTGGCACCTCTCTTAGTAACATCTTGTTGCCCCCATATTTGGCCTACATAAAATTTGAACTTTAAATTAGTCTCAGTGTCGAGTAAAGATCCAATAGTTATTTTTGCGTAAACAGTGAACACGCAATCCAAGGTCCTTACTAGTCAGAATATGAAAAATGAAATAATTTTGAAAATTATCACAAATTGAGGGAAATCACTTGACAGTCAGGATCTAAACGTCATTTTATATCGCGTCGCCAACTTTCACCTGAACCTAGTTCATACTTTGTCATATTTTAAACTTTCAATTTTTGGTGTCTGTTGCCCCAAAATGATTAAAATATCTCATCCAAGGATTCGTCATGAGGTGTAAATAATTGTGTGGACCTATTTCCCTACCATTGACATGTGTTTCAAATTTCAAGACCTAACTCCCTATCGTTTGAAAGTTATGCCATTTTTCCCAGCCAAAGCAATAAATTTAAAATATTTAAATTATTTTTCAAATAATAATTTAATATTTTAAATTATTTTAATATGTCTGGTCATTTGTGATAAAAAGATGTTTAAAAATATTTATTGCATTCTTCCTTGATTCCTCTTAGTGGCCAATGGTTTCCAAGATGTACTCGATTGTTCGTTGAAGCGGAAGGTTAGAAATGCTCACTTTTTGAGCAATCTTAACCTATTGTTAAAAAAGGTTAGAAATGCTCACTTTTTGAACATTTCTAACCCATATTTATAACTTTTAATGAAAAAGTTAGAAATGCTCACTTTTTGAGCATTTTGAGCATTTCTAACCCATATTTATAACTTTTAATGAAAAGGTTAGAAATGCTCACTTTTTGAGCATTTCTAACCTCATTTCTTAACCTCTCGGGTCCCACTTTGCTAGAAAGGTTAGAAATGCTCAAAAAATGAGCATTCTTAACTCTTTTTCATAAGAATTTTAAAAAAAAGAGAGGAATCATCAATGCATTGAAAGAAGCATGGACATACCTGAAATGGAATATGAATCCGAAATGTGGAAGGCGTAGATAACGTGCCAATCATTTGACAGAATGTTTTAAAAGAGATGCCATCTCAAATAATGTTTAGTTCCTTGGGGGCAAGATCTTCAACTGGCCCAGATGGAAATGAATTTTGTATGACACTTTGTGCTGCTTCCCTTCTGCTTCACATTAGCAATGCAAAGTTAAAGAACAATTTATATAAATTCATCAAGGCATAAGAGGATAGAGGAATCACATCAGATGTTGTAGTCGCAGCTGCTCTGATAAACAATACATGACATGCTTATGAATGCAAACCATTGAACCATAGCTTAAGTCGTGATTTGAAAATGAATGCGAGAGAATGAATGACTGGTGAAGACTAGCTTGGAACTTCGGGGGGGAACTCATATGTGTGGACTGCTTGAATAATAGGGGGGGTGATAATAATAACAAGGGGTGTATACCCCACGGCTTATATAGACGTCCTGCTTTTCCTTATTCCTACGCTAGGCTAGGCCACTTCCCCCCTGCTATCGTGAGTCTTTCAGCCACCCCAAAATGATGAGGAACCACGGGGTTTCTTAATAGGATCTACCACTACATGGGTATCAATCTGGAATAGATTCCATGGGTTTTCGAACGGATTATGAAATGGGATGTTGCAACCGCAGATCATGCAGGCACAAACAACGCACGTGAATAGTTTGACAGAATTCCTCAAAGAAATGTGGTCTCATGAAATGCGATGATTGCTGGATATCCACAAAATGCAGACCGTGGGCATAGGGAGAGCACAAACAACGCATGCGAACTGTTTGGTAGGTTTGAAGGTAGCGTAAAGTATAGACAACGCATGTGAACTGTTTGATAGAAGTTAATTCTAGCAACATTGACATAGGGAATGCACAGACAATGCATATAAACTATTTGACAAAATCCCTCAAAGAAACGTGGTCTCATGGCATATATTGAAGAGACTTTCATAACTATCCAACACCCTCCCTGCCAATGATAAAGTAGAAGCATTAACAAGGCATGATTAATTGTTTGATAGATCGCCTCAAAAAGAGATGTTTCATGAAATGCCATTATTGCGGATAGGCATGCTAACTGTTTGATAGAAAGCTTTAAAAGAAATGTAACTTAATGGTATGTAATGATTATTGAATCTACACAAGGTGGATTTGTTGAACTACATTAGAAACTTTGAATGCAATGCAATTAGCAGTTGCAAAGCCAAAATCCTCAACGTTTGCTATCGTCTTCAAATTAGAGTTGTGATAAACAGATTTTTCTTCATATTTTGTACCCATAGTTGTCGTAGGATACATGTATGCAAAATGGCCGAGCATAGACAAGATGTCTGAACTCCTTAGTTGAACGCCTGAAAGAAATGTGTTTCCTGGAATGCAATGATAGTAGGATACACACAAATTCAGTCACGGTACTTAGCAAAGCATAAAGGATAGAGGTGTCAGATGTTGTAGTTGCAGCTACTACAAACAGTGGAAGTATAGCCAATGTTGTGTGTTGTTTGATAGCATGTCATGTTTACAAAGTGCAGAAAGCCTAGAGCAACAGGATGGCCATTCATCAAAACCTAATGTATTTAATTTTGGTCAAAAGTTTATTGAAACTGACCATCTCTGTGGTAAACACACATTCAAATGAGAAGCATAAAACAAATGATATGTTTATCTTGATGGATATGCATGTGATTCTGGAAGCTTGGATCAGACATGAGCATGAACTTTTTATTCAAGTATCTCAAAGGAGAATACATCATCTCAAACAATGAGATGAAATGATTGCAGAATGAGAAAGGCTCTATAACTCCAAGGAAGTGTGACTGACATGGAGAATGTGATATGATGGCCAAATTTCTCAAAGAGGATTCACAAATATGCAAGATGACAGTAAAGGATTCTTATTGATGTAATCACTATGGGTGTGTCCTCAAACAAAGATGTTGGCGAACGAATAATTTGTTTCAATGATCAAGATAATGACCTATGGGCCAAATGGTGAGATGATTACGAGATCAAATGAAGAAAATGAAGATGGAGGCCACCTTGACAAAATCAACAAACGAGTTATTTCTTCAATGTAATGGGTTTGAAATTATTTTTGTAAAAAGTGACTTATGTCGCTTATTGTAGCCAAAGGTTAGAAAGTTCACTCCTTCCACGCATAAAAGTGTAAGTTATTAACTCTTTAAAATTTACATAGAAAAGAGTTAGTTAGTAACCCAGGATTAAAGTTAGTTACAAAGGTGGTTATTCTAGGAAGCCTATAAATACAAGGCTATTTGTATTATCGAGGGGGGGGGGAGACTTTTGACAGAGGGGAAAACTCTGCTGGAATTCTAGGAGAAACTTGTAATGAGATTTTGATTTGCACTATGTATAGAAAGGATTTTGGACTTGTATATTTCCAAAAGGATAATAAAGAATACATCTTAGTTCGTGTGTTCTAAATGTATTCATGTTTTATCATTGCCGATTTCTCGTATGTTAAATTGGTAGTCTTTATATGCATGTGTAATTTGTACAATTGATGTGATGACACACAAGCAACCTTTGGTATCTCAGTTTGAATGTGTTGAAGTATCTTATCTCTCTGTATGTTGAGATTCAACATTCTTCTTTATCGTCATCTCATAACTAAGCATATAACCTTACAGACTCCCCTTGTAATTTATTTCTAATATTGAGAAATCTCAGTTGATGGTTGTATGTCTGTTGTTGGGGTTTCTATCTTTATTTCTTTTTAGTTTTATGTTTTCTCATTTATGTACTTTCAGGTTAAATGTACACAAAAATCCTAAAAACCCCTATCATACGAGGGACTTGCCCCTCTCAAACGCAGAGGAAGATCGTGTTTCACAGAACGATCTGTCCAACTGCTAGAACATTTGTCACTGCTTATCGGGCAAATGGGGTCAGTTTCAGGTAAACGACCGCAGTGACAAATCTGTTTACCAACAGATTTTTGGCGACTCTGCTAGGGAGTGACATACTAGTGTGCTTTGTTCCTCAAAAATTGTAAGGTACCTTCTTCAGAATGAAGGTTGGCGACTCTGTCTGAAATATTGAATTTAAAATAATGGTTTGGTACCAAGGAAAGTTGGAAAATGACAGTGATAGTGATGATGAAGATTATATATATCCAAAGAGACCAGTTCCCGATGAACCTATACAAGTTGACTTCTTGAAGAAATTTTATGGTGGCATGCAATTTACTCCGGATAAGATTCATCCCTCCTTATGTCAAGTGTTGCAAGACATTGAAGAAAAAGATGGAAAGGATATTGGTTTTCTCGCTTGCGATCATTTGCCCAAGTTAACAATCAAGAGAGATGAAGAGAAAAGTGACCTTTCTCCTGTAAAAATTGTTCAACTGAATCAAAGTCATGATGAACCTGAACAGGTCAACTTCTTGAAGAGATTAAATAGTGGAAAGAAACTTTATCCTCATAAAATTAATCCTTCTCTACTCCAAACTCTGCAAAAGATTGAGGAAAAAGATGGAAGAGAGAACCAAATTTTTGCTCGTGACTGTATTCTTGAATCAACAATGAAAAATAATGATGATGCTCATTCCCCTTCACCTATTTCTCGACAAAATCAGGTTCTCACTGATTCACATATAAAGTTTTTGAAAAGCTTCTATGGAAATAGGAAACTTGATCATACCAAAGTATATCCTTCTCCGCTCCAAACATTGCAAGAGATTGAACAAAAAGAAGAACAAGAAAATTGTTTTTTTGAAGATGTACACACTCCTAATGAGATGTCTCATGATCCAAGTTTTGAAAAAGATCCATCACATTATGCATGTGTTAAGGAAGATGAAGCCATATTAGCTCGTAAAGATACATGTCGAAAGAAAGATCAAGATGAAGTATATGAAGAAGAAAAAGAAGATTGTGTTCCTGTATGCCATGAGCACTATGAAGATTTTCATAGTAAAGAAAAAGTCTTCTATCAACTTGAAAACAAAGAGCTTGAAGATGATGAATCAAATTCTTTTCAGACATGCATGCAACCAAAGCTTCAAGAAAATGTTGAAGAGGAGAAGTATAAAGATGAATCTCCTATACTTCTCATTCCAACTTGGTGTCTCAATTCTTCTGATGATGACTTTCTATGTGGAGAGGATATTCTCATTCATCCATCACCAATAGTGGAAGATGAAAACTTTTCCGAGGAAATCAAAGGTATGATACCTGGTGGACAATCTTGTATGGATATGACCAATGGAGAGGCAACCACAAATGAAATTTTGCAGATTTCTTCTTTTCTTTCAAAATTGGAGACCTTTACTGAATTTCTAGATCAGCCCCAGGTGAAAGAAGATGAACCATCAAGAATCCACTCTTTATCATGCATGCCACCTGAGTATGAAGTTTTTAAATTCCATGAAGAGTGTGATGAAGAGGAATCATATGGATAGGAGAACACAAAAAGTAATACAGATGTCTATGAACATGTTGAAAATGAAATTTATGAAGGTTTATCAACAAATGTCCCTATCTTGATGGAATTTCAATCTATGCCTTATGAAGTATGCAAGGTTCAAAGCAATCCTCCTTTTGAATCTTTAGATAAAGAAGACACCCCTATCAAAGAGGATAGTTTTGGGAACTATATCAGGAATGTAGAGATAAATGAGGTAATGGATGATCTAATAGAGGAAGCCCATGAAGTTGATTCTCATCATGTTTGTATTCCAGATTGGTGTTTGAAGGCTTCAGATGATGACTTCTCTTATGGTGAAAGTCTGTGCCTCAATCCTTTGTTTTCAGATGAGTGTATTTCTACAAGTGATTTTCAAAAATAAACTTGATTCAATGGTTGCGTCTACTCAAGTTTATTCACATCACAAATTATATGAAGGTTGTCCAATTCATGGATTAATTTATTTCAAACCATACTATCAGAGGGATCTTCAGATAGAGGATATAGGTATACTTGGGAATATTTCACAAATTGCCAATAATGCTCAAAATGGTACCCAAATTTTTCAAGAGAGCTTGCAGATTTATGATGAGAGGGTTGTTTGGTTCATTGCTCAAAGATATTTCTCATCTTATACATGTTGATTTTGCCAGCTTGTTGAGCCTATAGGTGCCACATGGATGCACACCACTTATCCGCAAAGGTGCCTATTTCTCTCAGCCTGTGAATGGTTTTGTACGACAATCCTAGAGAAGTTTGAGGTAGGCTTTGCCTACCATGTACATACTTTAGTTAGAAGTTTTGTTGTGTTCATCCCATTTTTGTTTTGTGTCTAGTTTCTCTAGATTTTCCCTGCGTTGTTTCCTTTCTAACTCTGTTGCCCAATGCATAGTGCACTAGCCTGCGAACTAGAGCTTTTGAGTTCATCCTGCATCCTTTGCAGTCCTTGTCCCCAGTCAGAGCTAGCTATTGCCCCCATATTTGGCCTACATAAAATTTGAACTTGAAATCAGTCTCAATGTCGAGTAAAGATCCAATAGTTGTTTTTGTGTAAACAATGAACACACAATCCAAGGTCCTTACTAGTCAGAATATGAAAAATGAAATAATTTTGAAAATTATCACAAATTGAGGGAAATCACTTGATATTCAGGATCTAAATTTCATTTTATATTGTGTGGCCAACTTTCACCTGAACCCAGTTCATACTTTGTCATATTTTAAACTTTCAATTTTTGGTGTCTGTTGCCCCAAAATGATTAAAATATCTCATCCTAGGATTCGTCATGAGGTGTAAATAATTGTGTGGACCTATTTCCCTACCATTGGCATGTGTTTCAAATTTCAAGACCTAAATCCCTACCGTTTGAAAGTTATGCCATTTTTCCCAACCAAAGCAATAAATTTAAAATATTTAAATTATTTTTCAAATAATAAATTAATATTTTAAATTATTTTAATATGTCTGGTCATTTGTGATAAAAAGTTGTTTAGAAATATTGATTGCATTCTTCCTTGATTCCTCTCAGTGGCCAATGGTTTCCAAGATGTACTCGATTGTTCGTTGAAGCCGAAGGTTAGAAATGCTCACTTTTTGAGCATTCTTAATCTCATTTCTTAACCTTTTGTTAAAAAAGGTTAGAAATGCTCACTTTTTGAGCATTTCTAACCCATATTTCTAACTTTTAATGAAAAGGTTAGAAATGCTCACTTTTTGAGCATTTCTAACCTCATTTCTTAACCTTTCGGGTCCCACTTTGCTAGAAAGGTTAGAAATGCTCAAAAAATGAGCATTCTTAAACCTTTTTCATAAGAATTTTTAAAAAAAGAGAGGAATCATCAATGCAATGAAAGAAGAATGGACATACCTAAAATGGAATATGAATGCGAAATGTGGAAGGCTTAGATAATGTGCCAATCATTTGACAGAATGTTTTAAAAGAGATGCCATCTCAAATAGTGTTTAGTTCCTTGGGGGCAAGATCTTCAGCTGGCCCGGATGGAGATGAATTTTGTATGACACGTCGTGCTACTTCCCTTCTGCTTCACATCAGCGATGCAAAGTTAAAGAACAATTAATAGAAATTCATCAAGGCATAAGAGGATAGAGGAATCACATCAGATGTTGTAGTCGCAACTGCTCTGATAAACAATACACGACATGCTTATGAATGCAAACCATTGAACCATAGCTCAAGTTGTGATTTGAAAATGAATGCGAGAAGATGAATGACTGGTGAAGACTAGCCTGGAACTTCGGGGGGGAACTCATATGTGTGGACCGCTTGAATAATAGGGGGGGCGATAATAATAACAGGGGGTGTATACCCCGTGGCTTATATAGACGTCCTGCTTTTCCTTATTCCTACGCTGGGCTAGGCCACTTCCCCCCTGCTATCGCGAGTCTTTCAGCCACCCCAGAATGACGAGGAACCATGGGGTTTCTTAACAGGATCTCCCATTGCATGGGTATCAATATGGAATAGATTCCATGGGTTTTCGAATGGATTATGAAATAGGATGTTGTAGCCGCAGATCATAGACGCACAGACAACGCACGTGAACAGTTTGATAGAATTCCTCAAAGAAATGTGGTCTCATGAAATGCGATGATTGCTGGATATCCACAAAATGCAGATCGTGGGCATAGGGAGAGCACAGACAACGCATGCGAACTGTTTGGTAGGTTTGAAGGCAGCGTAAAGTATAGACAATGCATGTGAACTGCTTGATAGAAGTTAATTCTAGCAACGTTGACATAGGGAATGCGCAAGCAATGCATATAAACTATTTGACAAAATCCCTCAAAGAAACGTGGTCTCATGGCATATATTGAAGAGACTTTTGTAACTATCCAACACCCTCCCTGCCAATGATAAAGTAGAAGCATTAACAAGGCATGATTAATTGTTTGATAGATCGCCTCAAAAAGAGATGTTTCATGAAATGCCATTATTGCGGATAGGCATGCTAACTGTTTGATAAAAAGATTTAAAAGAAATGTAACTTAATGGTATGTAATGATTATTAAATCTACACAAGGTGGATTTGTTGAACTACATTAGAAACTTTCAATGCAATGCAATTAGCAGTTGCAAAGCCAAAATCTTCAACATTTTCTATCGTCTTCAAGCTAGAGTTGTGATAAATGGATTTTTCTTCAGATTTTGTACCCACAGTTGTCGTAGGAGACATGTATGTAAAATGGTCGAGCATAGACAAGATGTCTTAACTCCTTAGTTGAATGCCTCAAAGAAATGTGTTTCTTGGAATGCAATGATAGTAGGATATGCACAAATTCAGTCACGGTACTCAGCAAAGCATAAAGGATAGACATGTCAGATGTTGTAGTCGAAGCTACTACAAATGGTGGAAGTATAGCCAATGTCGTGTGTTGTTTGATAGCATGTCATGTTTACAAAGTGCAGAAAGCCTAGAGCAGCAGGATGGCCATTCATCAAAACCTAATGTATTTAATTTTGGTCAAAAGTTTATTGAACTGACCATCACTGTGGTAAACACACATTCAAATGAGAAGCATAAAACAAATGATATGTTTATCTTGATGGATATGCATGTGATTTTGGAAGCTTGGATCAGATAGTGAGCATGAAATTTTTATTCAAGTATCTCAAAGGAGAAGACATCATCTCAAACAATGAGATGAAATGATTACAGAATGAGAAAGGCTCTATAACTCCAAGGAAGTGTGAGTGACATGGAGAATGTGATATGATGGCCAAATTTCTCAAAGAGGATTCACAAATATGCAAGATGATAGTAAAGGATTCTTGTTGATGTAATCACTATGGGTGTGTCCTCAAACAAAGATGTTGGCGAATGAATAATTTGTTTCAATGATCAAGATAATGACCTATGGGCCAGATGGTGAGATGATTACGAGATCAAATGAAGAAAATGAAGATGGAGGCCACCTTGACAAAATCGACAAACAAGTTATTTCTTCAATGTAATGGGTTTGAAATTATTTTTGTAAAAAGTGACTTATGTCGCTTATTGTAACCAAAGGTTAGAAAGTTCACTCCTTCCGCGCATAAAAGTGTAAGTTATTAACTCTTTGAAATTTACGCAGAAAAGAGTTAGTTATTAACCTAGGATTAAAGTTACTTACAAAGGTGGTTATTCTGGGAAGCCTATAAATACAAGGCTATTTGTATTATCAGGGGGGGGGGGGAGACTTTTGACAGAGGGGAAAACTCTGCTAGAGTTCTAGGAGAAATTTGTAATGAGATTTTGATTTGCACTATGTATAGAAAGGTATTTGGACTTGTATATTTCCAAAAGGATAATAAAGAATACATATTAGTTCATATGTTCTAAATGTATTCTTGTGTTATCATTGCCAATTTCTCATATGTTAAATTGGTAGTCTTTATATGCATGTGTAATTTGTACAATTGATGTGAAGACACACAAGCAACCTTTGGTATCTCAGTTTGAATGTGTTGAAGTATCTTATCTCTCCGTATGTTGAGATTCAACATTCTTCTTTATCGTCATCTCATAACTAAGCATATAACCTTATAGACTCCCCATGTAATTTGTTTCTAATATTGAGAAATCTCATTTGATGGTCGTATGTCTATTGTTGGGGTTTCTATCTTTATTTCTTTTTAGTTTTATGTTTTCTCCTTTATGTACTTTTAGGTTAAAAGTACACAAAAATCCTAAAAACCACTATCATACGAGGGAGCTGCCCCTCTGAAACACAAAGGAAGATCGTGTTTCACAGAACGATCTCTCCAACTGCTGGAACGTTTGTCACTGCTTATCAGGCAAACAAGGTCAATTTCAAGTAAACGACCACAGTGACAAATCTGTTTACCAACACATCTACAAGTCAACAACTCACAAATGCGCCAACTCCATCATCCATAGAGATTCAGGAGCTTAGGGAATCGATGTAGACCATGATGCAGGGGACTGACAATGAATTGGTTTCAATAAAGGGAAAAATGCCTAAGATCAACAAGCCCTATAAAGCACAAAATAAAAAATACTAGCATAATAGGTCACCTTTTCAAGGGTAGAACCAATGGAGTAATGTCAGGCCTTTGAATAGTTTGAACCTTGTGGCTTAAAGTAGGTCAAAGGCAATATTCCCAATGCATAACAATCTTACTCATGAGCAAGAATGGTGCATTCCATGCAGTCAAACTCACAACCAGATTGCATGCCAAAGTGGAGGGCTCTCCTAGGCTCTAGTAGCACAATGTGAACCAATCACTTTAGGACAACAGTTTCATGACTACCCAACCTATGCATAGGGAGATTTTCCCTTATGAAATGTTAAGAGGCATATTTTTGTGGTGTTAATCAATTAATTAGTGACCCTATGGATAACAACACTAGGTCAAAGAAGAGGGCTATAAGCGATGATACATTTTCTACAACAACCCAAGTTTCACAGGCTACTACACAAACTATAACTCCAAAGACCCCTGACAAGATAGATGCTCGAAAGAAGGATTAAAATTTGACTTAGAATGACAAAAAGGGGGAGCAACCCTAGGTTCCAATGGTGGCAAGACTTGACCTTGTTACTGCTAAGGGTCCTACCAAAGTTGTGGTTCCCTTCAACATTGTAGATCAAATGAATAAATCTAATCTCAATGTTTCTATGTGAGATGCACTCTCTATTCGATCTCAAAGAGATCTTCTCCAAGAGGCCTTGAGGGATATCAACGGTGCAGAAATGACAACAAAATATTGCAACTCACCCGCTCTTCGAAGTCTGGTACAACTTGTGGAGGCAGAAATTCAAAAAAGACTAGTAAACCCCCTCCTTTCTGTCTCTCTTTGATTATAGGAGATAATTTAGTTCATAACTGCATGATAGCTTCAGGGGCCAACAACTCAGTCATGCCTAAGGAGGTGGCTGACCGCCTAGGTATTAAATATGAACCTGTGACTAGGGGAGTGGCGCATCTTGATGACACTTCAATTCAAACAGTAGGAGTCATTAAGGACTTGTGTTTAACCTTGCATGCTTGCCCGGGTTGTAGTGTCTTACAAGACATTTCAGTCATTGACCTCCCTGCTCTCTTTACTATTTATTTATCAAGGGAGTTTACTACCAGGATATGATGATATCTATCTTTAGACTATTCTCATATGCTATTTAGAACAAGATATGGTACAAAGGTTACCATCAGGGCAAAGCCCATTGCAAACAACCATATTGAGCTTTATGTTTTGAGCCCCATAAATAGGAATTGTACTCTCCATGATGAATAGGAGAATGGTTTAGTCAGAGAGGCTGGTAATCTTGTGGAGGAGGTCCTCGACTGCCTACTTGATGAGTGGGATAATGCTTTTCAATTTGACCCAATCGGTGAGGTCAATGATGTAGGTCTTGGTACTTATTGTACTCATGAGGAAGACACCTTTATTCCCAATCACCAAGGAGTGCAAGGATTTCAATGGATTGTGGGACATGTTTTTTGATGGCTCAAGAAACATGAATGGTGTAGGGGATGGTGTGTTATTCATCTCTCCTAACAAGGAGAAATATTATTATTCATTTAGGCTTCAATTTAGTTGCACTAATAATGTGGTTGAGTGTGAAGCATTGATCTTAGGTCTCCAAACAACACAAGGAAGAGGGATAAAATCCTTACGAGCACATGGAGATAGTGAGTTGGTTGTCAATCAAGTCAGAGCTCAAACCCTAACAAAAAAAAACCTTCTCAAATCTTACAAGCATAGAGTTTGGGACTTAATAGAAGGATTTGAAGCCTTCAACATATCTAGTGTCCCTTGAAATTAGAACAAGCATGCTGACAAGCTAGTAGTAGTTGGTGCTTAGCATGAAATACCAACTCGTGTTGCAACTAAGAAGGAGCAACAAGTCAGGCTTGTGGTTAGGCCTGTTGTAACTGATAATCAAGTTAATTGGAAAGTTTTTGATTCAGATCAACAAATTGTCAACTTTTTACAAGAGGAGGCAGAGTTCTCAATCAAGAACAAAAACCTACTAAAAAATCAGTATGGAGATCAGATCATGTAGGTCTGTTCAAACAAGCTACCCAAAGGATTAGTCACCTTGTAGGGGATCTTCAACTCAGATGATCAAATGAAAGGGAGGGCTATGAATTTGACTGGAAGAAAAGGAGATTACAAGCCAATCTCAGTGGCTAATGGGAAAGCTCTCAACTTGGGAAAGGTATGTTCCAAAATAGACCAAGAAGTCTTTACCAACCTTTGTAAAGAATATAATGATGTGTTTGCTTTTACTTATGAGGATATGAAAGGGTTTGACCCTAGTTTATCCCAATATACCATAGAGCTAGATCTAAATGCAAACCCTGTCAGGTAGAAGGAAAGACCAACAAATCCCAAGGTTGAGCCCTTAATGAGAAATGAGTTGTCCAAGCTCATAGAATCTAATATAATTTTTCCAATAAAATATTATTCTTGGGTAGCCAATCTTGTTCCAGTTAGGAAGAATAATGGAGAAATGAAGTTATGTGTAGACTTTAGGGATCTCAATAGGGCCTCCCTTAAAGATCATTACCCCCTACCTTCCATGGAACAAATATTGGCTAAAATAAGTGGCTTAGAGAGATTTCCATTCTTGGATGGATATTCAGGATATAATCAGATCCTAGTTCAAGAATCAGACCAATTCAAACCTGCATTTACTACTAAATGGGGCACCTATGCCTATTGTAAAATGTCTTTTAGACTAACCATTGCAGGTGCCACTTTCCAAAGGGCTATGGATATGGCCTTTAAAGGAGTATTAGCAGATACCTAGATGATATAACTATGTACTCCAAGCATTCAATAGATCATTTTGGTCACCTTGAACAAGTATTCAAAAATACAGAGAGTATGGTGTGTCTTTAAATCCTAATAAATATGTATTCACCACAGATTAGGGCAGATTGTTAGGACACATTGTATCAAAGGATGGTTTGGCCATAGATCCAAAAAGAGTGGAGGCCATTTTGTCTCTTCCCCTTCCAAGTCACAAAAAAGGTTTGCAAAGTTTCCTTGGTAGGATCAACTTTGTAAGGAGATTTATTCCAAACTTTGGTTGCTATGGTTAAACCTCTCACAACCACGTTGAAGAAGGATATAGTTTTCAAATGGACTAGGTGTTACCCGCCCTTCGCAATCAACCCATTGACATGTTTATTATTACGAAGTTGACTCCATTGCTTAAACCTTCCATGTTCCGTAATTCTGGAAAACCACCGATCGACCGATAAATCCTTTAGGTGTCAAGTTACGTCTATGTTTGAAAGGGGACCCCACCTTACCTATCAGTCTATCACTTCCCAATGGAAGTTAAACTTGACTATTTCATGCCATCGCTCATTCCTTTTCTACTCGATACCCATATCCCTAATAACACATTACACATAATGATGGGTCCCTCACAAGTCTTGTATCGACCGATCGCACAATAGGGCTCTTTCTTGTACACACTTTTATTCTTGTTTAACATTTACTGAAAGGTGCGATCACTCAATGCTTCGATGGTGGTGGCTCAAAAAGCAGTGATCCGTATAATGATGTCAACCGAATACTTTAGGTTGTGGGTAATAAATGAGATAATCAATAAAAGTCATTACAAATTCTGAAGCAGTATTGTAGTCGTCAAAGTAGAAGAGTTAAGTACTCCAGGTTTTTGTATATTTGCCAACTTTGTTCATGCATTTTATATTCAAAGCTTTTGAAGAATTTAAGGGGCACTCAAGGCGGAAATGCGAAACTAGGTTTGAAAATATAAACCCATTGTGTCTAAAATTGTTGAGGTTTTTTATTTTACTATTGGAAAAATAAGTAGAGCTTATAGTTCGATATTCATGAACACTTGTTTTCCATCATAGCTCTTTCTTATTTTATAAAGAGATAGCGAAGAAAAATTTCTGGCAAAAAGTAGAGGATAGCCTCTCTATAACCAATGTAGACCCCAAGTCATTGGACTGTCTCAAAGATGCAATGTTAGTGTTGAGTTAAGCCCAAGAGGATATTTATGATGTCATTGGTAAGGTTGCTAAAGCAAATCATAAAATTTCCAAGTGGAAGATCAGGGTTGAAGCCACAACAGAACCTACGACATATGACATATCTCTTGTTTTGTCCAGTTATAGAACTTACAAAAAGAAAGTAAACCCACAGGGTAGTGCAATGGATACGACATAAACAATCCATGAGGCAGATGATGATGGCGAGGAGTTGGAAGATGAAGGTGCAGATGAGGGCATTGCTTCTTAGTTTCTTGTTTTAATTAGTTGTCTTTTTCTAATTTTTGGGCTTTTGAACTATTTGTCCTTGTGGACCGTTTATTTATGGTTTAAGTTTAAACTTCAATAAAATGGTTGTCTCCAAGAACTTGTTATTTTGATTAGTTAAGTAAAACTATTTAAAGTAGAAAGGAACCATAATTTAGGGTTCCAAATTTTTGAGAAAGAGGACATTTTTTGGCATTTGAAAGTTAATAGTAATTTTGCATTTTTAGGAAGAAAGAAAATTCTGTTTGAAAAAGACTTGGTGCTGTTTCAATTAGAGTTTCAATTTTGCTTGATGTTATCATCACTATTTATCTAAATGACCCCTTTGATATGTTGAAGAATTTTTAGTATTTCAAACTTTTTGTCGTGATTAAAAGTCATTCTATACATTGTGGTGAATTTAGATCAGATTTTCTATAGGTTGCTGTTAAAGATCTATATGTATATAGTGATCATTCTTGGTAAAAATCTTTGTATGGATACTGATGAATGACTTCTTTATGAGATATATGGTGATTGATCTTTATACTTTGTTATGAAGACTAGGAACATTTAATTTTGTGTTATTCCTCTTTATTTATATGAACTCTTGCCTTTCCTACTTTCTGATTAAAAGCACACCCTGAAAAATCTCAAAATTATATCATCAGCGAGAGTTGTACCTTCAAAGGAAAGTTGTAGGAACATTCACAACTTATCCAACTGTTGATTGGTAATTTGTTCTCTTGTGTGGGCATATAGTAATATTGTTATATTTTTGAAGGGAACAAAAATTTGTCAACCAACACTAGGGAAGGGAAAGACAATTTTGAACAAATCAAACAAGCAATTTCTTAGGCTCCCACCCTAGTTAATCCCAATTATGACAAATATTTCATCCTCTACACTTGGGAGGAGAAGCAAGTATCTCAACTATTTTGACACAACTAAATGATGTTGGGTTAGATAAACCCATCATCTTTTTTCAGTGAGGGCCTAAAGGACTATGATCTTAAATATTGCTATGTGGAAAAGCAAGTCATCACTATGGTTAGAGAATTGAAGAAGTTTAGACATATGCTTTCTAACAACCGGATTCGACTCCTAGTGCTGCATGCAAGTGTGAAGAATTTCCTCCTAAACAAGGTTATTAGTGAAAAGAGGGTTGGATGGATCACCAAGGTCATGGAATATGACCTCAACATAAAAATCACCAAGTTAGTAAGAGGCAGGGGACTGTGTGAATAGTTTGTTTCATCTTTTGAAAAGGACCTAGAGGCCGCTCTCTTTCTACAAGGAGAAGAAAAAATGGACAACAATGAATATGGACAAACTAGTTGGTTTGGAGACATGGTTGTTGTGGAGGGGGAAAAGCAAGACCGGGTGACTAGGACCTAGTCCCACTTTAGCCAACACATTTGGAAAAGAGCCTAGGGAGATAGCTCACTGTGGCTACTTATTGTGAGAAAGAGAGAGCCAAGGATTATCTCTTAGGGTTTCTATTCGTCTTGTTGTATGTGATGAGAAAATAGGGTTTGATTGATCAACTAGACTAGGAGATGAACAATGAAGCATATATGAATTGAAATTGAACAAACTTGCATATCTGAAACTAAGATACTGAGAGAAGATAAGGGGGAGGAATTTGGATGTGTACCTGATGCTGAAAACTGAGCCAAACTGACCAGGACCAGGGTGCCATGCCCTTGTCCCTGATGATCTGACAAAGAGCTACAACAAAAAGGCTGAAATATGAAGGTCCTGAACTTGCAACCTGCCAAAAATCACCTGAAAGTGGGGGGACTAGGGCATGATGCCCCTGTCCCTGACAAATTTGAGCAATTATGATACTTCTGGGTGGTACTTATGCCTCTTTCTGATCTAAAACTCCTGTTTCTGCACCTGCAACTGAAAAGAGAAGGTTTGGGGTGGCTATATAGGGCTTTGCCTTAGTAAAACCCTTGTGTTGGTGATTTACACCTCCACAAATACCTGATTTGTATAGTAAAATAGTGTGTGCAAGAATCTTGTGTTTGTGCAAGACCCTAAAATGAAAGCAAACAATCTAGAGCAACCCTAAAGAGTAAACCCTAATTGTTTATAATTGAGAAAGTAAATGCTCTAAATCAATGATGCAAAGTGATATAAAGCATGAATGTAAATATTTAAATTGATGTAATGAAGCTCATGCAAAGACATGAAAATAACATGAAACCATACCCAACCCCTAAGGGAGGGGTACAAGCCAATTGTCAGTCGGTGATGTCCTATTATTCTTCAATGTCTTCAAGGCTCATGATTGATGATGAATGCTTAATGAAATGTTGTTGAATGTTTTTGAATAATCCACATAGGCTTTTCTTTCACTACATAGAAGGCTCCTTGTGCTCCAAAAAACTTCTCTTAGATTCTTAGATTCGATCCCTTCAAATGAAGAAAGAGATCTCTTATGTATGAAACCCTAGATCTTAATTTCATCTTTAGGCCAACTTAGAGATTGAATTTCCCACCAATTTCTTGGGGTTAAGCATTATAACATCATAGAATTATGCTCCCAAAATTTTAGGAAAAAAGTCGAGGAGCATGTGCACTTTGCACATGGTCCAACCAACTTTTCACCAAATTTTTAGGGTCATTAGATATGATAATATTAGAGCGAATCTCAAAGTTACAACTGATTTTGAGGTGTTTTGATATGCAAAACTGGGCCTTAAAGGTCAAAATAGGACATAATTAGGGTTTATGATTTAATGATTTATTGGAGGAATAAAATAAAAAGGGGCACACTTAGGGTAAAGGGCCCAATTTCATGATGTGGGGAGTGGTGAAATATGACTTTAGATTAAATTAAATTAATTAATTAAATGCTTAAAGAGAAATTACAATGCAAGATGCAAACACACTAAGGCGGGTGCTAAGCTAAGTGTGGAATTGTACCACCCTAGCAAGGGTGTACAATTTACGACACTACAATTGTATTCTTGAGGCATGGTAGTTACCCTTCCAAGTTTGACAGAACTAAGAAGACACTCCATGCTTCATTCTATCCCTTATGCATTAGTGGATGACATTTTGTTCAAAAGGGACTTGAATGGAGTCTTATTGAGATGTGTCAAAGAAGATCAGGTTGCATTCTATCCCTTATGCATTAGTGGATGACATTTTGTTCAAAAGGGACTTGAATGGAGTCTTATTGAGATGTGTCAAAGAAGATCAGGTAGGCAAATTATTAGAAGAGTTTCATGATGGCCTCTCAGGTGGCTATTTTTCTGCAAGGACCATTTCCATGAAAATCATCAGAGTGGGCAATTATTGGCCATCCTTATTTAGAGATTCACACAGTTGGGTGAGGAAGTGTAAAGAGTGCGCCCTTTTCTCAGGAAAACAAAGGTTGGATTCCCTTCCTCTTCATCCTATTCAAGTTGATCAACCTTTTACTCAATGGGGCCTAGATTTCATTGGCCCAATCAATCCTTTGTCAAGCGTTGGCCAGAAGTGGATTTTGGCCACCACAGATTACTTAACAAGGTGGATAAAGGAAGTTGCCTTGAAGGATGCAACTGAGAGTTTAGTGGTTTAGTTCCTAGAGGGAATTGTAGCCAGATTTGGTGCCCCTTCCACCATTATATCTGACAATGCCACGATTTTTGTTGGAGCTCAAATAAGTTTATGGGTAGTTAGGCATGCCATATATTTGAAGACATCATCCAATTACTACCCTCAAGGGAATGGCCTAACTGAGTCCTTAAATATGAACCTCGTCAGAATCATCGAGAGGACTTTAGATGACAACCAAAGGTCTTGGCATTTGAAGTTAGGGACAACTCTATGGGTTGACAAGATCACACCAATAAGAGCAATTGGTAATTCACCTTTCATGTTAGTATATGGAAGGGAGGAAAGGCTCCCCTTATCTCTTGAATTACCCTCTTTTGACTTAGCACAATAGCTAGAGCTCTTGGATAATGACACCATGACAGTCAGATATGCAGAGCTGATAGAGCTAGAGGAAGTTAGAAGTAAGGCCATGAAGACCCTAAAATGTCCATTAGGGACAGGTCAAAAGATTTTTTTGACAAAAAAACCACTCACAGGACCTTTAGGGTTTGTGACCTTGTCCTAAAGTGGGATGCTAATCGAGCTAAACTAGGTAGGCACTCCAAGTTTGATGCAATTTGGAGTGGCCCATATGTCATCACTGGCTGCAAAGAGGCAAATTCTTTCCACCTATTTAGGCTTAATGGTGAAGCCCTCCTCATTGCAGTTAATGACATCCACCTTAAAGTTTGTGCTTGAGGTGATTTTTGGTCCGTGTAAATAATTTTCTTGTTCTCCAAGAAGTGAGTAAGCACAAACCATTCTTCCCTAGAATGAAATTTTTTTTATTTTTTGCAGGTTGCAGGGGCAGAGGATTATTATCATCTTTCAGTCTTGACTCTATGCCCAATGGATCTCCTAGGCTACTGATCATGTGCCAAGTAGGCTTGCCATCCCCTCCAAGTCACCAGAGATGTTGACCATTTTCGTGTTCACCTTATCCATGCAAATAGCTAATATGAGATATCTTCACTCGCTAAAATCCTTGTTAAAACCCCTAAGGCCTAAAACCCTAAACCCTTAAGGCTTTTGCCTTAACCTTTTTTGGCCTTGTTCTTTTCCTTCATTGATCGACACAGGTGATCATTTCACTTAAATTTTACTGGCTAGAGGGTCCCTTCTTCATGGCAAGACCAACCCCTTTCATCCACTACCGACTGGCGAGAGCTCTTTTTCATCGCTCATCGCAAGTCAAGAACTTTCCACTTTTGTTCCCTGCTGCGACTGTGCTACTTTCACACGACACGGAGATGAGCGATGCTGGCGGGAGTTATAAGTTGTTATTGTTTGGTAGGTGATTATCGCTCTTTTAGGAACTATACTACATTCGAGCGATGCGGTGATGAACGATGTGGCCAACGATATGAAGGAAATGAGTGCTATCGCTATTTTGCAGTGATCACGAACTGGGTCCCACCCTTGGCTGCGATACGACGATGAGGCTTGTTTAGTTGGTGGGGCCAACTAGTTTTCATAGTGAAATTAGGGCCACCTAATTTCACTTAAGTGGGAGATCGACGACCCTATTTTAAAAATATTTTATGAGCCCTTTGGAGTCCTCCAGACGCATCTCAGCCATCCACCTACACATGAAGAGGAGGATTGGGTGGCTCAAATTTAAATCTGAGATGATCGTTGGAATTCAAACAACTGCCCAGTGTTGGTTGTTGACTTAATGTGTCAAAAACTAATTTTTGACCCCGTCAACTAACCAAATCAAATTTGATCTACTTCAACCATGGTCAAAGGGCTAAGGGATGAGTGCCATTTACTCCACTGTGACTTTGCAAACACTTCTCTTAGGCTGGCCATGCTCATTTATTATAGATTAAAGACATTTTGGGCTTGGTAGAGGATAATCAGATGCCATTCATGCAGAGATTCTCCCTTTTTTCAAGGATTATTGTTATTTTCTAGTTTTGGGAGATGTTTTCAGACATTCAACCATCAGATCAATCTGTTTGATCTGATCCTCTTCTTATTGTAACCTAACCTTTGCTAGTTAGGGTTTCTGAATCTAGTGTTCCATTTGAGTTATGCCTAATCTATAAAGGAAAATTTTGTAACTCTTTCTAAGGGTTATTCTCCCTTTTCTCTTGCAGAATTTTTGTGTTTTTTGCAACTATAAATTGTCTTTCATTTATGTTAATAAACTATTTGTTCTTAACTTATCTTTGTTGTCGAATATATTGTGTGTTATTCACCTCTTATTCTACAATCTTTGTTTCTTTTGTCTCCCGATTCCAATCTATGTTGGATATTGTTGTTGCTAGGATAGGTTGTTGTCATTGATGTCAACATATTCCTATGTTTTGGTATTCGAGTGATTGCAAAGATTTAAGTTGGTATTTGATCCGTTGTGCTCCGGTATGTCTATATCCTTGGTTGCGGATTTGGGAGAGTGCTTGGGATATTCATGTGTATCTTTAATTTAGATGGTTTGTGATTTGGTGCTCTGCAAGTTATCTTTCTAGTCCCAGTTGTTGTTGTTAGGTGTTCTTGAGTATCAGTGTGATGATCGATGGATATTTGATTAAGTGGTGTTGGTGCAGCTATTGCGGATGGTTCTAACATGCTTGTTAGTGTTTCCTAATCATGTCCTATTTATTTTGGTGGTCTCCATTGATCATTGTGATGTTCTTCATGTTATGCGACATTTTTGGTGGTGTAGTGTGTTGCAAATGACCTTGACAGGATTTATGGTGGTGTTGCGTGTTCAAGGATTTAATTTGGTTCTATTCTATGTTGTCTATGACATTGTATTGGTTCAGTGGTTGATCTATGTATCATATGATGTAATTTTGTAATTAGGTCTTAAGGTTTGAGCCAACCTTATTGTCAAGGTTGATGATTTGTATAAATAGGTGTTATATTCATGTAATTTGTGTGTGGTGGTTGTGTTAGGTCCCAGAGGCAATTGAGAGGGGGGGTGAATTAGTTGTCAAATAAATTCAAACCAAAAACAACTTAACCAACTTAATGCTTAATACTAGTAAACCAGATTAATATGTCGGTAGACAGTTTTAACAGTTAATTTCTATACCAGTAAGGATTAGTGCATGAAACATAAAGACAAAGTCATCCACAACACATAACACCAATATTTGTACGTGGAAACCCTGTAAGGGGAAAAACCACGGTGGGAAACCTTACTCACAATCAGATGATACTACTGCAGATAGTAAGTGTACATAAATGGGGTCTGCACATGCAGAAAGGCCAAGCGCCTAGAGCTCACTACTCAATCACAAAATAGGAGTCACATTGACTACAGTTGGATGGTTAAATCCAATAAGAATGTACTACACAAAATAGCATCTTCATATGCTAGATTCAGTACCAGTGTAGTTCTGATTGTCTTCACAAAAAACCTCCTTCAATCTTCAAATGATGTCTACGTGTATAGTTCCGCTTATTCTCGCATATACCTTCACACAATTCTTTTTCGCATTCCACATTTGATCTTACAAATAAGATCTTACATTTATACTATAACTTAAGACCAATTTTAGTAGGTCGGCTCTACAAGATATTACAATAAAAACATTTTACAAACAATACAATATCTGATGCAATAACCGATTCAACATGTCGGCTCAATGCATAATAATAATTAATCATCTCCATAGCATGCCGTACTGATCTGGAAAAGATAAACCTATTGGTGTAACCCTAGACCTATTTGCCGGTAACAACAAATATGCAAATATGAATATACCAATAAACAAAACTCCAGGACAAAGTTTCCACACAATGTCTTCGACATTACCAAGTGTTTTCCATATCATTCCAAGTGCCGGTGATCATTATATTCTGTCGGTGTACCAGATACTGGTGACTGTGCATGAGTCGCTTGCCGGTGAATGTTACTGATTCTCTAAAGTGCCAGAGTTGATAAGTGTTTAGTACGTGTTGACATCAATGAAAAAACCATACCAAAATACCAACAATCTCCCCCTTTGGCATTGATGGCAACACAAAATGGAAAAACCATCAAAGTGCCAAAACAGAAATGCCAAATACCAAAGACCAACAATCTCCAAAAAGAGATGTACAGAGAGTAATAATCTCTCCCAAACAACAATCTCTCCCCCTAGGAGCAACATGTGTTTTCCTTGTGTTTTTCAAAGTTTTTCCATACCAATCTCTCCCCCTTTGACATCAAATGCCAAAGTTACAACAAAACCAAGTTCATATACAAAATACCAATCAATTTAGTATACCAACTACTCCCCCTGAGAAGTAGCTTCCCATCAAAGCCAGAAAAAAGATTTCTCTGTTAATTCTGTCGGTTGATGACAATCATCAACTTCCTAAGTCTCTACCGGTGGGGGTATGACTCCAAGCTGATCTCGGAGATATTCAAAAGTCTCCTTAGGTAGAGATTTAGTAAAGATATCTGCAATCCGCTCTTTAGTATTCACATAAACCAATTTTATTTCCTTTGCTTCAACTTTTTCCCTTAGAAAATTCAATTTGATAGAAACATGTTTGGTTTTAGAATGTAATACCGGATTTTTAGATATATCAATTGCTGCAGTGTTGTCACAATTGATAGTAATAGGTTCCTTGCATTTTATCTTTATGTCTTTCAACATTTTCTTAAGCCATAGTACCTGTGTACAGTTAGTTGCTACTGCAACATATTCTGATTTTGCTGTTGATAAAGATGTACAACTTTATTTCTTACTCAACCAAGAAACTAGTCTATTTCCAAGAAAGAATGCTCCACCGGTGATGCTTTTTCTATCATCCACATCTCCTGCCCAATTTGCATCTGTGTATGCACATAATTCAAAGTTTTCATCTCTAGGATACCATAATCCAAGATTTATAGTGCCTTGTAAGTACCGGAAAATCTTTTTTACTACTGATTCATGATTTTCTCTAGGATTACTTTGAAATCTTAAAACAATACATACTGCATTCATAATATCAGGTCTGGTTTGTGTCAAATACAGTAAACCTCCTATCATAGATTTGTATCTAGTTGGATTAACAGGTGTAGATTCATCCCTTTGTGATAATTTGTCATTTGTTGTCATAGGTGTGCTTACCGGTTTAGAGTTTTCCATCCCAAATTTCTTAAGTAACTCTTTTAAGTACTTGGATTGACTCAAGAATATACCTTTATCAGTCTGTGAAATCTGCAATCCTAAAAAGAATTTTATTTCTCCAATCATAGACATTTCAAATTCTTGCTGCATTTTAATAGAGAATTCTTTACATAATCCATCTTCTCCTCCAAAGATTATATCATCAACAAATACTTCTATAATCAAGATATCGTCATTAGTTACTTTATAATATAAATTATTGTCTGCATTTCCTTTAGTAAAACCAATCTTCAAAAGATACTTATTCAATCTTGCATACCAAGCTCTTGGAGCTTGCTTTAATCCATACAGAGCTTTTCTTAGCCTGCAAACCATATTATTGTCATCTGTCAAAGAAAATCCATTAGATTGTTCAATGTAGACTTCCTCTTCAAGATCTCCATTTAAAAATGCACATTTAATATCCATTTGATAAACTTTGTAGTTCTTGTGTGCTGCAAAAGCCAAAAATAATCTTACTGCCTCAATTATAGCTACTGGTGCAAAGGTTTCATTGTAATCAACTCCTTCCTTCTGAGAATATCCCTTACACACTAGTCTTGCTTTATTTTTGACAACCTTACCTTCTTCATTAAGTTTGTTTCTGAATACCCATTTGGTTCCAATTACATTTTTATCTTTAGGCCGGGGAACTAATGTCCAAGTGTTATTTTTCTCAATTTGTTCTAATTCTTCTTCCATAGCTTTAATCCAAAATTTATCTTCACATGCATCATTAACAGATGATGGTTCAATTTGAGAAATAAGACATACCTCTTCATTTGCCAATCTTCCTCTTGTCATAACTCCTTTAAACTTGTTTCCAATTATCTGATCTTCATAATGATTCAGTCTTACATACCGGGGTGTCTTTGTTTGCTACGGTTCCTCAGTTACCTTGGAATCCTCAGATGATACCAGGGTAACTGGATCTTCATTCTGTACCAGTGGATTTAGAGTAGGTTCATTTGCCAAAATTTCTATTGCCAGTTCAAAGTCTACGTACCTTGAAGTTCCTCTGAATTGTTCATCAATCTTTACATTTGTACTTTCAACAATTTTCTGCAATCTTTTGTTAAAAATCTATATGCTTTGCTCTTAGATGAATAACCAAGAAATATTCCTTCATCACTTCTAGGATCAAATTTGCCAATATACTCATCTCTTTTGATATAACATTTACTTCCAAAAATTCTGAAATACTTAAGAGTAGGAGTATTACCAAACCATAGTTCATGAGGGGTCTTACCGGTTTCACCTTTGATGTGAACTTTGTTGAATGTATAGACCATTGTACTGACTGCTTCTCTCCAATATACATGTGGTAGGTTTTCTTCTGATAACATACTTCTTGTTGCATCCAAGATAGTTCTATTTTTCCTTTCAACAACTCCATTCTGCTGTGGTGTCCGAGGTGCTGATAGCTGTCTTCTGATTCCATTCACTTCACAGAATCTATTAAATTCCTTAGATGTAAATTCTCCTCCTTGATCTGATCTTAGACATTTGATTTTCTTACCGGTTTCATTTTCAACCATTGCCTTGAATAGTTTGAACTTTCCAAGTGCTTCTGATTTTTCTCTAAGAAAAGTAACCCAACACATTCTAAAATAGTCATCAATGATTAGCATGAAATATCTATCACCTTGTAAGCTTTTAGTTCTAGCTGGACCACATAAATTAGTGTGAATCAAATCAAGAGCATTATTATATTTTTCTGGAATACTTTTGAAACTAGCTCTAACTTGTTTTCCAAATTGACATTCCTTACATACTGTATTATGAGGTTTGACAATTTTAGGTAAATCTCTAACTACCTTAGTGGTGCTGATTTTCACCATGCAATAAA
Source organism: Cryptomeria japonica (assembly GCF_030272615.1). Lineage (NCBI taxonomy): Eukaryota > Viridiplantae > Streptophyta > Pinopsida > Cupressales > Cupressaceae > Cryptomeria > Cryptomeria japonica. The sequence continues at coordinate 716,654,316 of NC_081412.1, forward strand.
AGTTTACATGACAGAGTCTCTTATGCCATAACCAACTTTCATCTATATGTGCAATCAAGCATGTCTTTTCACTATTATTCAAATGAAAGATATTACCTCTAGTTTGATTATTGGTTGCAATTTCCAAACCAGTTCTGTTCATGATTTTGCATTTTCCATTTTAAAATTGTAACTGAAATATTCTCAACTAATTGACCAACACTTAAATGATTATGCTTTAATCCTTCAACATAGTAAACATTGTCAGTGTTATGCTTACCATCAAGAGATATTGTACCCTTACCTTTGATTGAACAAGCTTTGTCATCTCCAAATCTCACTAAGCCTCCATTGTATTCTTGAAAGTTCAAGAATTTATCTTTGTCTCTTGTCATACTGTAAGGAAGTTAAGTAGCGGAAACAACTTCCTACACTAACCTTGAGAGGAGGGTAATGCAAAACTTTTTCAGATCATTACAACAGTTACAGAAAATAGAAATAAATATAATAGCAATCATACCACAACACAGTGATTTACGTGGGGAAAACTCTTTCGGGAGAAAAACCCCACCCTCCAAAAGCAGCTCAATATTTTATTCAGCAATCAAAAACAGATTACAACATACTTGCAGAGCAAGCTCTTCGCAGGAGTACCACTAATCAGAGATTCAGAGGCAACTCAATAGCCATAAGACTCTTACACACAACCTCTATCTCACACACCTCATAAATAGGAGATATAATACAAGAAACCGTCAAACGGTATTACAAAACCATGGGCTAAAACCACCCAATAAGGTGTAGCCGACCTTATCTCCTTTCTAGACGCCCTATGACATGTTAAAGCACACATCAACATGTGTCGCTCCCTTTTACAGCTCAATTATGTATTCGATACAAATTATTTTTCCTATTTCAGGAGTACAAACTTCCGGAGGCCATAACTTGAGAACCGGGTGTCCGATTGACGAACCGTTTGAAGCACCGGAAAGCTCGCGAAGTGCTCTATCACCTCGTAACCCGCTTCGCCGGTTAAAGCCACTTTTCAGGGCATTTCAGAGCCTCTAAAGTCCCCAAAATTAAGTTTAAATATTTTATTGCACCCGTCCAAGACGAAAACTTTAATATCTTCAAAACTAGCTATGACCTTGCGACGCAACTTTACCGTAATGCTTATCTAGCCAACCAGAAGCTTCAGGGAGAGTTTCGCACCATTTCGTGCTCAAATGAAAACTTACTATAAATAGTAACCTCGCATAAATGCAAGGTTGAGACACCATTTTTCCCAACAAATCTCCCACTTGTCGAACACCTTGCAGGAGCGGAAGAGAATGTCAACAAAATGAATCAATTGCTAGGGGCCATAAGACCCATAGACACTGAACACCATCTGAACTTCTCTGTGCTCACAGCCTTAGTTAAAGCATCTGCAACATTCATCAAAGTTTCCACCTTAACCAGCTTCACCCTACCATCTTCGACCATATCTCTAACAAAATGATACTGAACATCAATATGTTTGGTCCGGGCATGAAATGTCGGGTTCTTAGCTAGGCTAACTGCACTCTGACTGTCACAGTAAACTGTCACTGTACCTTGTTTTATTCCAATATCCGAACATAGTCTTTTAAGCCAAATGGCCTCTTTACAAGCATGAGTAGCTGCCATATACTCTGCTTCAGTAGTGGATAAAGCAACCACAGCCTGTCGCTTACTCATCCAACTAATTGCACCACTAAACAAAGTAAACACATAAGCACTGGTGGATCTTCTGCTATCAATATCACCTGCCCAATCTGAATCCACATAACCATGGATATCAAGGGAAGTCATGTCTCCAACTGAATTACCATGATAACACAAAGAATACTCTGAAGTACCCTTCAAATATCTGAAGACCCTTTTGACTGCATCCCAATGAACTCTACCAGGATTAGACATATATCTAGAAAGTACTCCCACTGCTTGGGCAATGTCTGGTCTAGTACAGACCATAGCATACATCAAACTTCCAACCGCACTCTGGTAAGGCACTCTGCTCATGTCTTCCATCTCCAATGGGGATGCAGGACAATCTGAAATAGATAGTTTCATTCCAACTGTAAAAGGAACGCTCAATGGTCTACAATTCTACATGTTGAACCTCTGTAACACTGAATTCACATACTTACTCTGGCCTAGCCATAGCTTTCTGTTCACCCTATCTCTTCTAATTTCCATCCCAAGAATGTGCTTTGCTGCACCAAGATCTTTCATTTCAAATTTAGCAGCGAGCTGAGACTTCAGTTCTGAAATCATACCTTTCCCTTTACCAATGAATAACATATCATCAACATACAATGCAATGAATAAGAAATGATCACCATAAGATTTATAATAAACACAGTGATCTGATTTAGAACGTTCAAATCCCAAACTCAACACATATGTATCAAATTTCTGGTACCACATCCTAGGACTTTGTTTGAGGCCATACAAAGATTTCTTCAATTTACAGACCAAATTACTTTTGCCTTTCACCACATAGTACTCTGGCTGTATCATATAAATATCTTCCTCCAAATCACCATGAAGGAAAGCAGTTTTCACATCCATTTGCTCAACCTCTAAATCATAGGCAATAGCAATAGAAAGCAAAAATCTAATAGACGTCATTTTTGCAACAGGAGAAAATATCTCACTGTAATCAACACCCTCAATCTGAGAGTAGCCTTTTGCAACCAATCTTGCTTTATACTTCTCAATGCTTCCATCTGAACCAATCTTTTTCTTGAACACCCATTTACAACCAACAGGTTTTCGTCCTTCAGGCAATGGTACAAGATCCCATGTATCATTCTTCTTCAAAGCTGCCATTTCTTCCTCCATAGCAATCTTCCAGGATTCTGCATCATTCATACCTAATGCCTCTTCTACAGATTTCGGTTCATCCACACTAGTATTCAGAGCAAAAATACATCTCCAATCATCAGGTGAATACCTTTCAGGTGGTTGTCTATGTCTTGTAGACCTTCGAACAAGCTGAGTTGGAGGTTCTTCCTCCTCTTCAGAAGATTCAGAGCTAGACGAGCTCTCCTCAAATTCTTGCCTATCTAGGGGTCTCGATTCAACTCTTTCAGGTGTAGAAGGAAGTTGAATCACATCTTCTTTTTTAGTATGTTCTGGCTGCAATGTAACAGAAGGAGACTTAATTTCTCTAAAAATAACACTTCTACTGTGAATTACCTTTTGTTGAACAGGATCCCAAAGCTTGTATCCTTTCACACCATAACTGTACCCGATGAAGATACATTTCACAGCCTTGTTCTCCAACTTTGTTCGCTTCTCCTTTGGCACATGTGCATATGCCTCACAACCAAAAACTCTAAGATGTCTCAATGAAGGCTTGTGACCTGACCATGCTTCCATAGGCGTTTTATCAACAAGAGCTGATGTAGGAGACCTGTTAATCAGGTAGCAAGCAGTGGCAACAGCTTCAGCCCAAAACTTTTGTTTGAGACCAGCACCACTCAACATACTCCTAGCCTTCTCCATCAGTGTCCTGTTCATTCTTTCTGCAACTCCATTCTGCTGTGGAGAATACGGAGTTGTCTTCTGCCTATTAATTCCACAGTCTTTACAGAATCTATCAAAATCATTAGAGCAAAACTCACCGCCATTATCAGTTCTCAAACATTTTATTTTCTTTCCAGTCTGCAACTCAACCATTGCTTTAAATTCTTTAAAATGACTAAAAACTTCAGATTTACTCTTTAGAAAATATACCCATGTCCTTCTACTAAAATCATCAATAAATGAAACATAATATGTGGATTTTCCAATCGAAGAGACATCTACTGGACCAAACACATCAGAATGGATAAGATCCAAAACACCACAAGTTTTATGAGAACTCGAGTAAAACTGAACGCGGTTTTGTTTTCCATAAATGCAATGCTCACAGAAATCAAAGTCAAGATTACAATCATTCAAACCTTCAACAAGATTTTTATTTTTCAAGGTCCTTAGACCCTTTTCTCCAATGTGGCCAAGTCTCTGGTGCCATAACATAGTCTTCTCTGCAGGTAATTTTGCTTCAGACGAAAGAGCACCCTTAGGTACCCAAAAACCATTTCCATCTGCTGAAGGTGAAACCTTCAAATCTTCCAGTGAAGTATCCACAGATTTACTTTTTATAGAAGTGCTATTACACTCAACAGTGTATGCTTCAAGCTTATACAAAATGCCAAACCTGACACCTCTAGCAACTACCATAGCACCCTTAATCATCTTACATCCTGTTTCAAAAAAGACTACCTGCACACCTGCATCTATTAGTTTGCTCACAGATAACAGGTTTCGTTTTAATCCAGGGATATGCAGCACACCATTAATCCTTTTTATTCTACCATCAGAAAACCTGATTCTAACTTTACCTCGACCAACAATGTCTAGAGGTGAATCATCACCCAAGTACACCTTACCTCCATTAAATCCTTCATATTCAGAAAACCAATTTCTATTGGAAGTCATATGAAAAGATGCACCTGAGTCAATTAGCCAGGCATCATTACCTGCATGAGTCGCCAAAGCCGCAATAAATGCATCGCCATCTTCCTTGTCGGACTCAGAATCAGAATCGAACTTTTTCTTTTTCTTCTTCTTTTCTTCTTTGCAGTCCTTACGGATGTGACCCGGTTTACCGCAATTCCAGCAAATGACTTTGGACTTTCCAGGAGATTTCGATCTTCCTTTGGATTTGGACTTGCCGCGCTTCTCATTCTTCTTTCCTTTCTCCTTAGGTCTTCCACGAACGGTTAGGGCTTCCTTTGAACTGATGGATACCTTCCTTCGCATCTCTTCACCGAGTAGGGCACCCACCATGTCTTCAGATTTCAAAACAACAGAAGTACTACCGATAGCCATAACAAGAGAATCCCACGAATCAGGCAAAGAGCAAAGCAAGATCTGACATTTCTCCTCCTCGTCCATCTTAACACTGACAGATACTAATTGAGCCACCAACATATTGAATGCTTCCAGGTGGTCTCCAATTCATCCACCCTCTTCCATCTTCAAGGAATACAATTTCTTTCTTAAGAAAATTTGATTTAATAAAGATTTCACTTGATACATCTCACCAAGCTTAGTCCATAGCTTCTTTGCAGAGTTTTCTTCATGGACATTGATTAGAACAGAGTCTTCTAGGAACAGTCTGATTAGACCCTTGGCTTTTTGGTCCATAACATCATACTGAGCTGCCGCAGTAGGATCTGAGGGCCTTTGGACATTCGTATCAACAACATCCCAAAGATCTCGATCTATTAGCAGATCTTCCATCTTCAGCTTCCACATCTCAAAATTACTTCCATTAAATTTCTCCACCTCTATTCTCCCTGACGAACTCGCCATCTGAATATTTCTGCAACAAGATCAAAAAGTGTCTTCTGCACAAGCTCCCACTCAAATCTGGATTAGTTCAAAAAACCCAGCTGCCCACAATTGAAACCAAAGGTGATCATGCTCTGATACCACTTGTAAGGAAGTTAAGTAGCGGAAACAACTTCCTACACTAACCTTGAGAGGAGGGTAATGCAAAACTTTTTCAGATCATTACAACAGTTACAGAAAATAGAAATAAATATAATAGCAATCATACCACAACACAGTGATTTACGTGGGGAAAACCCTTTCGGGAGAAAAACCCCACCCTCCAAAAGCAGCTCAATATTTTATTCAACAATCAAAAACAGATTACAACATACTTGCAGAGCAAGCTCTTCGCAGGAGTACCACTAATCAGAGATTCAGAGGCAACTCAATAGCCATAAGACTCTTACACACAACCTCTATCTCACACACCTCATAAATAGGAGATATAATACAAGAAACCGTCAAACGGTATTACAAAACCATGGGCTAAAACCACCCAATAAGGTGTAGCCGACCTTATCTCCTTTCTAGATGCCCTATGACATGTTAAAGCACACATCAACATGTGTCGCTCCCTTTTACAGCTCATTTATGTATTCGATACAAATTATTTTTTCTATTTCAGGAGTACAAACTTCCGGAGGCCATAACTTGAGAACCGGGTGTCCGATTGACGAACCGTTTGAAGCGCCGGAAAGCTCGCGAAGTGCTCTATCACCTCGTAACCCGCTTCACCGGTTATGACCACTTTTTAGGGAGTTTTGGAGCCTCTAAAGTCCCCAAAATTAAGTTTAAATATTTTATTGCACCCGTCCAAGACAAAAAGTTTAATATCTTCAAAACTAGCTATGACCTTGCGACGCAACTTTACCGTAATGCTTATCTAGCCAACCAGAAGCTTCAGGGAGAGTTTTGCACCATTTCATGCTCAAATGAAAACTTACTATAAATAGTAACCTCGCATAAATGCAAGGTTGAGACACCATTTTTCCCAACACATACGATGTGAGCATCGTGAATCAATGATCCATTCATCCTTAACTTCAACTTTAGCTGCCAGGGCCTGTACTACCGGTTGAGTAGTAGGTGCCGGTTGATCTTCTGTTATAGCAACAAAAACCCATCCATTGTCTGCTGGATCCTCATCAGAATCATCAGTCACACCTTCATCAGCAATGTAACAAGATTTATCTTTATTCTTCTTAAATCTATATATCTGATATTCAGGATTAGGCTTGTATGTTCTTCTAGCTTCTTCTCTTAGTCTAGCATGTCTATTAGGGCATCTCGAAGCCATATGACCAATCTTATTGCAGTTAAAACATTTAAAGGGTGCTTTACCTTCATACTTACTTCCGACTGGACCTTTAGGCATTTTTCTTGCAAATAGTGCTTCAAGTTCTTCAAGTTCTTCATTCTCTTTCCTGCTTTCTTCAAGTTCTCTTGCATAAAAGGCTTTCCAATCAAATTTGTCAAATGATGGAGCAGATGATGTTGATGCTTTAAAGGCCAAATCTATCTTTATAGTAGCAACAGGACCAAATTCTTCAATTTCAAAAGCTGAAAGTTTCCCAATCAATGTATCCCTAGTAACTGATGTATTAGGCATCCTCTTATATGCCAGTAGCAATCCTCTTAAAACTTTTGAAACAATTTCATCCTCACTTAAGATTCCTCCACAACATTTAATACCCAAAACAATCTCATTTACTCTTTCCATAAAAGAAAAAATCCTTTCATCTTCTTCCATTTTCAGATGTTCATACCTGACCTGGAAGCTTTCAAGTTTTGCAATTTTGACTGTGGAATCTCCCTCATTCAGTGTTTCCAAATGATCCCAAATAACTTTAGCAGTAGACCTATCTGATAGTCCCATGATTTGTTGATCTGATAATGTTCTCAAAAGTGTTTCTCTTGCAATCATTTTCCTCATCTTTAGTCAAGTTAGCTGGACTAGACTGACCTTGTACAACAATAGTATAACCATTCTTTGTAACATCCCAGATGTCTTTCCCAATGCAATTTAGATGTGTCTCCATTCTGATCTTCCATATGCCATAGTTGGTTCCATCAAGTTTAGGACTGTCCTTCCTGAAATAGTTAGTAGACATTGGATCTCCTCAAGCTGTTAAACTTCTGCAAAAGAGGACTATGCTCTGATACCAATTGTTAGGTCCTGGAGGCAACTCAGAGAGGGGGGGGGGTGAATCAGTTGTCAAATAAATTGAAACCAAAAACAACTTAACCAACTTAATGCTTAATATTGGTAAACCAGATTAATATGCCGGTAGACAGTTTTAATAGTTTATTTCTATACCGATAAGGATTAGTGCATGAAACATAAAGACAAAGTCATCCACAACACATAACACCAATATTTGTACGTGGAAACCCTGTAAGGGGAAAAACCATGGTGGGAAACCTTACCCACAATCAAATGATACTACTGCAGATAGTAAGTGTACATAAATGGGGTCTGCACATGCAGAAAGACCAAGCACCTAGAGCTCACTGCTCAATCACAAAATGGGAGTCACACTGACTACAGTTGGATGGTTAAATCCAATAAGAATGTACTGCACAAAATAACATCTTCATATGCTGGATTTAGTACCGGTGTAGTTCTGATTGTCTTCACAAAAACCCTCCTTCAATCTTCAAATTATGTCTGCGTGTATAGCTCTACTTATTCTCGCATATACGTTTACACAATTCTTTTTCGCATTCCACATTTGATCTTACAAATAAGATCTTACATTTATACCATAACCTAAGACCAATTTTAGTAGGTCGGCTCTACAAGATATTACAATAAAAACATTTTAAAAACAATACAATATCCGATGCAATAACCGATTCAACATGTCGGCTTAATGCATAATAATAATTAATCATCTCCATAGCGTGTCGTGCTGATCTGGAAAGGATAAACCTGCTGGTGTAACCCTAGACCTTTTTGCCAGTAACAACAAATATGCAAATATGAATATACCAATAAACAAAACTCCAGGAAAAAGTGTCCACACAATGTCTTCGACATTACCAAGTGTTTTCCATATCATTCCAAGTGTCGGTGTACCAGATACTGGTGAATGTGCATGATTCACTTGCTTGCCGGTGAATGTTACTGATTCTCCAAAGTGCCAGAGTTGATAAGTGTTTAGTAGGTGTTGACATCAATGACAAAACCATACCAAAATACCAACAGGTTGTGTCTGTATTATCAAAGAGTGGTGTATGCACCAATAAGTGAATTCATCTTTCAATGTGAAGTGTTGAGAAGAGATTGTTGCAGGGCAGACAAATGAGCTTAACTGGAACTGTCATCAGGCATTTGGAGATGCTATTCTTTTAGTTCATCTAAAACAAATTGTAGTCTGAATGTTATTGTAAGGTAGTGAACATTCCCTGAGGGTTGTAGCCTTTTGAGTCATTATATTTTGAGCAGTGAGCTCTAGCTAGTGTGCCTGAATGCATGTGCATTCCCCATTGTAATATTTACACATACTATTCCAGGGTATCATCTTATTGTGGGTAGGTTCCCACCATGGTTTTTCCCTTAATCGGGTTTTCCATGTCAAAATCTTGGTGTTATATGTGTTGTTGTTATTGTGCTTATCTTTATTTTTGCTATAGTTGATCAGATCTTAATTTGTGCTTAATTTATTTAATCCAGTGAAAATTGATTCACCCCCCCTCTCTTAGTTTTCCTTCATTGTTGTTGCCAACAATTGGTATCAGAGCTAGATCCTCCAGAAGAAGCTTAACCACTTGACGAGATTCAGGATGACAACCTATGTGTTCAAGAAAGAGAGTCCAAGATTTGATGGAAATAATTACACTGTATAGAAGAACCAGATGGAGTGTCATTTGAAGTGTCTTGGAGATGATTATTAGAAGATTACAAAGAATACCTACAATGTTTCTTCATAATGGTCCGGTTACTGTAGCTGAGATCAAGGATGTTGAACATAACATAAGAGCTAAGAAAGCATTGCTAAGTGCCTTGACTGATTCCAAGATGACTAATGTGATGGGTTTGCAAACTGCACATGAAATCTGGGAAAAGTTAGAGACCTTGTATGAAGGAGATAAACATGCCAAAGTTGCTAAATTGCAGAGTTTGAAAGGAAAGTATGAGATGTTGAAGATGGGAGAATATGAGAACATATCATCCTTTATGGATAAGGTAAATGAACTTGTTATGAACATCAGATGTGTCGGTGGAACTCTTGAGGAAGATGAGATTGTTGCTAAAGTGTTGAGATCTTTGCCTCTTACTTACAAATCTAAAGTTGCTACTATTGATGAGATCCAGACTGTGAGTACTGTGACAAGAGATATGCTAGTTGGTAAGCTTGCTTCTTTTGAGTGGAGAGAATTTGGAGGATCACATGGAAAATCTGAGACTGCATTCAAAGGCTCTGTATTTGGGAAGCAGAAGTATGATTCAGGAGAGAGTTCATCTAGGGTTTCCAAATATGAAAGAGAAATGAGAGAGATGGAAGAACACGAAAGAGAGTTGGATGAGCTTGAAGCACTTATTTCTCAGAGATTGCGTAAGGGAGATAGTAAGTATGATGGAAAGTTAACTTTGAAATGTTTCTCTTGTAATAAGATAGGACATTTTGCTTCTAGGTGTCCTGAAAGAATATCTAGGTATGATAAGCATGATAAATTTGAAAGGCATGATAGATCCGATAAGCATGATAGATATGAGAAGAATGACAAGCATGATAAGCCCTATAAGACTGTCTGGAAGTACATATATCAGAAGAAACTTTATTATTCTACTGATGAAGGTGCGACAGATGAAGAGTCTAAGAATGAGAATTCAGAAAATGAATTTGTATTTATTTCTATCAAGGAAGATGATCTGGTACCAATGAATTTTACAATATGCATTGTTGAGGAGAAATCTTTGGTTGCTAAGATTGAAGAGAAAGATGAATGGGTAATTTACAACGTTTGTTCACATCATATGACAGGTGCTAAAAGAAAATTTGTGAATATGGAGAGGTATGATGGTGGTATAGTGAGATTTGGAGACGATAAAATTTGTGTAATTCGTGGTAGAGGTTCTATTTCTTTTGATGGTAAGCATAATATTGATGATGTCTTATATGTTGAATGTTTGAAGCATAATCTTTTGAGTGTTGGACAGATGGTTGACAAGGGTACGATTTGCAATTCAAGAATGGTAAGTGCATGATTCTAAATGCCTCTGGTATAGAGATTGCATCACTAAAAGTAATATCTTTCACTTGAATACCAGTGAGAAAAGTTGTTTGATTGTTCAGATAGATGAAAGTTGGTTGTGGCATAAAAGGATGTGTCATATTAATTTTGACAGTATGATAAAGATAAGTTCTACTCAAGATGTTAGAGATTTGCCTAAAATTGTGAAGCCTTCTAATCCGGTATGTAAAGAATGTCAGTTGGGAAATCAAATAAGAATTTCATTCAAAAGTAAGTTGTATACATCTAATGGTTTATTGGATCTTGTTCATACTGACTTCTATGGTCCTACAAGAGTGAGAAGCATGTAGGGTGACAAATATTTCATTTTGTTGATTGATGACTATTCTAGAATGATGTGGGTTACTTTTCTAAGGGAGAAATCAGAAGCACTGAAGAAATTCAAGATATTCAAAGCTAAGGTGGAGACTGAGACAGGGTTGAAGATGAAGTGCCTAAGATCTGACATAGGAGGAGAATTCACATTTAGTGAGTTTGATTCATTTTGTGAAAAGGAATGGAATTAGAAGACAATTATTTGCTCCTAGAACCTCTCAACATAATGGAGTTGTTGAAAGAAAGAACAAAACTATTTTGGATGCTGCTAGGACTATGCTAATTGAAGGAAATATTGCACAAACATTTTGGAGAGAAGTTGTTAGCACCGTTGTTTACACATTCAACTAGATGCATATAAAAGGTGATTCCGATAAGACTCCTTATGAGCTATGGTTTGGTCATGTTCCTACAATTAGATATTTCAGAGTTTTTGGAAGAAAATGTCATATCAAAAGAGATGAGGATATAGGGAAGTTTGATGCAAGATGTGATGAAGGAATCTTCTTGGGTTATTCTATTAAGAGAAAGGCTTACCGATGTTACAATAAGAGATTGAATAAGATAGTGGAAAGTGAAAATGTGAAGGTTGATGAATGTCATGGAAAGAAGATCAAAGTATATAGATATGAAATTGATGATCAATATGTTATTTCAAAGCTTGTGCAAACTGAGATCCCGAAGCAGAATGATCTGGTAGAGACCATTAATCCAGATATTGCTGTTGCTAGTGAAGGAGTTCAAGAATCCAAAAATCAGAACAATTAGAAGACTCCGAGGTATGTGAAATTGAATCATTCAGAAAATCAGATTATTGGTGACAAAAATAAAGGTGTGATGACTAGGAGATGAATTATTGTTGAAGAGATATGTTTGATTTCCAAGATTGAACCTAAAGATGTTGTAGAAGCATGTAAAGATGAGAATTGGATAAAAAACAATGGAAGAAGAGTTGAATCAGATTGAGAAAAATAACACATGGGAGCTTGTTCTGAGACCTAAATACAAAAATGTGATTGACACTAAATGGGTATTCCATAATAAATTGAATGAAGTCGTTGAAGTGCTTAGAAACAAAGCTAGATTGGTATGTAAGGGATGTTCTCAAATGGAAGAAATTGATTATGAGGAGACTTTTGCTCTGGTAGCTAGAATTGAAGCTGTTAGATTACTTCTTGCATATGTTGCTTACAAGAATCTCAAGGTATATTAGATGGATGTTAAGTCGGCCTTTTTAAATGGCGATTTGGAAGAGGAAGTCCACATTGAGCAACCATATGGGTTTTCATTATCAGATGAAGGAGACATGGTATGCAAATTGAAGAAAGAACTAATGGACTTAAGCAAGCCCCTAGAGCCTGGTATGCCTGATTGGACATGTATTTGATGAAGTTGGGACTATGTAAAGGTATTGCTGATAGTAATTTATACTTTAACGTTGATAATGATAACATTTTGATTTTTAAAGTTTTTCTTGATGACATTATTTTTGGAGGAGATAATGATTTGAGTATGAAGTTTGATGATGACATGCAAAAAGAGTTTGAGATGTCTATGATAGGTGAGATGAAATTCTTCTTAGGATTGTAGATTTCATAGACTAACAAATGTATTTTCATTTCTCAATCTAAATATGCGAAGGAATTGTTGAAGAAGTTTGGGTTAGCTGATTCTAAACCTATTGGAACTCCTATGGTGACTGGATGCAAGTTGTCTAAGCATGATGAATCTTAGAAAGTTAATCAGACTTTGTACATATCTATTGTTGGTGGACTATTATACTTGACTCAAACTAGACCAAACATTATGCATGTTGTTTGTCTTTTTGCAAGATTTCAAGTTGGTCCTAAAGAAAGTCATGTTATTGCTGTGAAGAGGATTTTCATATACTTAAAGGGAACAATTGACTATTTTTTATGGTATCCGAAGAATGATGATTTTATGTTATGCGCTTATACTAATGCTGATTGGGCAGGTGATGTTGATGACTAGAAGAGCACTATCGGTGGAGCATTCTTTTTGGGAAAGAAGTTGGTTTCATGGCCCAATGAGAAGCAGATGTTGAAGGATATCAGAGTTGTGTATGATGAGCCTACTGTCATATACTGGGTATGTGTAGGATCATGGTGTGCCAAAACAGGCCCTTAAGTGGCAATGAAATTTCAGAAAAATCAGAGTTATGCAACTTGACATGAAAATTTGAATAAGTTGTGAACATTATTTTTAAAATATGTAAGAAGAGAATATATTGAAAATTGAATGTAGTTTCTAAGCTACTAGTTGTTTTTTGGAAAAAAAAAATCCTATTTGATGAAAATTTCAAATTTCAATGCAATGGTACTAAAATTTCAGGAAAAAAAATAAGTAGACGTATGTCTGACCACCCTAATCACAATCAAATCTTAATATTTTTTTATAATATTTATAATATAAGTATTAGACTCATGTCCAGATGTGACACATATATTTTTTTAATTTTTTATGAATTAAATAATTATTTATGATTTTCTTACTACAACTTTTCAGAAATTCAGAAACTCCTATGTCTGACCACCTTAACTTGGTCAAAACCTTATGAAATTTAATTTTTTTTAATTTTTCCCTATAGTAGACGAAGCATAGGATGTGACGCATGTTTCGGTTTCAAAAAATGTTATATTGTTTAAAAGTTATGAGTGTTTTTCAATCAGTATATCAATCAGGACTATTATCAGAATTCAATTAGAAAATAAATAATAATTATTTACTAAAGTCGAAATAAGACAAGCCTTATATTGTTGGAAAGCTGGGAACGTCCTTAAAAATCCCTTTTCGTTTTATCAATTTTGGCTACAAAAAAAGTCGTCAGCCACCAGTGTAATGTTTGGAAAACCAAGGAATACTGAAAAACACGTTTTTTTAGTTGACTTTTGAGGCTTGTAACTTCCAAGCCTAATACCAAAGCATTCTTGAGCCGAAATGTGAAATTTGAAAATTTGAGTACAAAAATCAGATATCGGATAAAATCGAATATCGGATTTTATCCGATATCCTATTTTTGTACAAAAATTTGTGGTCCCCGATGAATTTCCCTTTGCTGCCATTTATGAAGTAAATTGCCACATGGCAGAAATCCGATATCTGATTAAATTGGATATCGGATTATGTGGCAGATATCCGATTAAATCGGATATCAGATTTTATTAGTCATATTTTAAAGAGGGAGAGAGAGGGAGAGAGAGAGAGAGAGAGAGAGAGAGAGAGAGAGGAGGAGGAGGAGGAGAGAGGGAGGGAGAGAGGTAGAGGGAGGAGAGAGAGAGAGAGAGCATATGACCCCTAATGACACAATTTGGTGTCTTAAGGGGACCTATGGTGTCGTTAGGGGTCATATGGTGTCTTGGGACACCATAGGACCCCTTAAGACACCAAATCATGTCGTTAGGGGTCATATTGTGTCTTACGACCCATAACTATGACCCCTAATAATAGCTATGTGATATGGTGTCCCATGAAACCTTATGACCTCTCAGGACACCATATGACCCCTAATGACATCATATTGGGTCGCTTTGGGTCATATTATGTCCTAAGGGGTCATATTGTGGTCTATGACCCCTTAGGACACCATATGACCCCTAACGACATGATTTGGTGTCTTAAGGGGTCCTATGGTGTCGTTAGGGGTCGTAAGGTGTCCGTAGGGGTCATATGGTGTCTTGGGACACCAGAGGACCCCTTAGGACACAATATGACCCAAAGCGACCCAATATGGTGTCATTAGGGGTCATATGGTGTCCTAAGAGGTCATATGGGTTCATGGGACACCATATGAACCCCAACGACACCATCAGACCCCTTAAGACACCAAATCATGTCGTTAGGGGTCATATTGTGTCCTATGACCCCGTAAGCCACAATATGACCCCTAATGTTATGATTTGGTGTCTTAAGGGGTCCTATGGTGTCGTTAGGGATCATATGGTGTCTTGTTACACCATAAGACCCCTTAAAACACCAAATTGTGTCGTTAGGGGTCATATTGTGTCCTACGACCCCGTAAGACATAATATGACCCCTAACGACATGATTTGGTGTCTTAAGGGGTCCTATGGTGTCGTTAGGGGTCATATGGTGTCCATAGGGGTCATATGGTGTCTTGGGACACCATAGGACCCCTTAAGACACAATATGACCCCTTAGGAAACAATATGACCCAAAGCGACCTAATATGGTGTCATTAGGGGTCATATGATGTCCTAAGAGGTCATAAGGGTTAATGGGACACCATATGACCCCTAACGACACCATCAGACCCCTTAAGACACCAAATCATGTCGTTAGGGGTCATATTGTTTCCTAAGGGGTCATATGGTGTCCCAAGACACCATATGACCCCTATGGACACCATATGACCCCTAATGACACCATAGGACCCCTTAAGACACCAAATCATGTCGTTAGGGGTCATATTGTGTCTTACGGGGTCGTAGGACACAATATGACCCCTAACGACACAATTTGGTGTCTTAAGGGGTCTTATGGTGTCACAAGACACCATATGATCCCTAACGACACCATAGGACCCCTTAAGACACCAAATCATAACAGACACCATATGACCCCTATGGACACCATATGACCCCTAATGACACCATGGGACCCCTTAAGACACCAAATCATGTCGTTAGGGGTCATATTGTGTCTTACGAGGTCGTAGGACACAATATGACCCCTAACGACACAATTTGATGTCTTAAGGGGTCTTATGGTGTCACAAGACACCATATGATCCCTAACGACACCATAGGACCCCTTAAGACACCAAATCATAACATTAGGGGTCATATTGTGTCTTACGGGGTCGTAGGACACAATATGACCCCTAACGACATGATTTGGTGTCTTAAGGGGTCCGATGGTGTCGTTAGGGGTCATAAGGTGTCCATAGGGGTCATATGGTGTCCCATGAACCCTTATGACCTCTTAGGACACCATATGACCCCTAATGACACCATATTGGGTCGCTTTGGGTCATATTGTGTTGTTAGGGGTCATATTGTGTCTTAAGGGGTCCTATGGTGTCCCAAGACACCATATGACCCCTAACGACACCATAGGACCCCTTAAGACACCAAATCATGTCGTTAGGGGTCATATTGTGTCCTACGACCCTGTACGATACAATATGATCCCTAACGATATGATTTGGTGTCTTAAGGGGTCCTATGGTGTCGTTAGGGGTCATATGGTGTCCATAGGGGTCATATGGTGTCTTGGGACACCATAGGACCCCTTAAGACACCATATGACCCCTAATGACACCATATTGGGTCGCTTTGGGTCATATTGTGTCGTTAGGGGTCATATTGTGTCTTAAGGGGTCCTATGGTGTCCCAAGACACTATATGACCCCTAACGACACCACAGGACCCCTTAAGACACCAAATCATGTCGTTAGGGGTCATATTGTGTCTTACAGGGTCGTAGGACACAATATGACCCCTAACAACATGATTTGGTGTCTTAAGGGGTCCTATGGTGTCGTTAGGGGTCATATGGTGTCCCATGAACCCTTATGACCTCTTAGGACACCATATGACCCCTAATGACACCATATTGGGTTGCTTTGGGTCATATTGTGTCGTTAGGGGTCATATTGTGTCTTAAGGGGTCCTATGGTGTCCCAGGACACCATATGACCCCTATGGACACCATATGACCCCTAACGACACCATAGGTATGAGAGGGTCTTCATTTCTAAAGTAATTAGGTGTTACATATGGTTCACTTGGTGAGGCAATTCCACCTTCAATGTTAAAGTTTTCCACATTTTCACCTCCTATGTCAAAATTTTCCACATGTTGAGCATTTTCATTATCACTTTCAATATTTTCAAAATTTTCAATATTTTCACTTTCAAAATCTACATTTTCATTTTCAATAACTTGTGGCACATTTTCAATTTCAATTTCCTCTTCAATTGAAGTAACATTAGCAATATTTAACATACCTTGTCTTCTCCTCCGATGACATTATCTATCTCTTTCTCTATACACTTCAACTTGGTCATTTGAAAGTTTTCTTTTGCATTTAGACTTTCGACGACTACTACTCCCCATTTCCCTCCACACATATGCTCCTTTGTGATTAACAATGTAAGTTTTCACTTTAAGAATCTCCCAAAAGCACTAATTTGTCTCTAGCTATCTGCAACCCCGTGATCGTTGACAGAAAACATAGGACCCAGACTGTCAGCCGTTGGAATCAACAGAATGGCCCACAAACCCTTTTTTTCTTGGTTTTTAGTACTAAAATTGGATATCCGATAAAATATGATATCCGATTTTATCGGATATCCGATTTTAGTACAAAAATATGTGGTCCCCAAAAAAAATTCCCATTGCCGCCATTTATGAACTAAACTGCCACATGGCAGAAATCCGATATCCGATTATATCCGATTAAATCGGATATCGGATTTTATTGGTCATATTTTAGAGAGAGGGATAGAAGGAGAGGGAGAGAGGGAGAGAGAGAGAGAGAGGGATAGAAGGAGAGGGAGACAGAGACAGAGACAGAGAGAGGAGGAGAGGGAGAGAGGGAGAGAGAGAGAGAGGGAGAGAGGGAGAGAGAGAGAGAGGGAGAGAGAGAGAGAAGGATAGATATTGGGAACACCATATGACCCCTATGGACACCATATGACCCCTAATGACACCATCAGACCCCTTAAGACACCAAATCATGTCGTTAGGGGTCATATTGTGTCTTATAGGGTCGTAGGACACAATATGACCCCTAACGACATGATTTTGCAGAGAACTATACATTGCAACCACAGAATGAGGTACAGTCTCAGTACTACAATTTAGTCCAGATTGCTATTTTTGTTCACATTACATTTAGACATGCTCCTGATAGTACAGAAGAGGACAGGAAGATAATTAGGGAGTATCATTTTTATAAGAGTGATGATAGATCACACTCCTCCGAGTATGTGCAACATTCTTTCGAGATTTTTTTTGAGTTCTTGCATGAGAAAGATATTGCAATTGACCGACGTATAATATGGTCAGATAACTGTACGGGTCAATTCAAGAATGCACGTATGTTTTATTGGTTGAGTAGAATGCATGTGGAGAGGCGTATACCTCATATTTGGTGTTTTTTTGAGGTGGGGCATGGGAAGGGAGAGCATGATGGAGCAGGTGCATGTTTGAAGAGAGCTCTAGTTAAGGAGCAATTGAGGATTTCAGGTGCAAATTTCTCTGATGCACGTTCTATTGTTGATTGGTGTAGTTCAACATTGTCACATGGAGGTACTCTTGATTTAGTAGTGAGCAGATTATTTTGGTTGGTTGAGGAGGGAACAGTGGGAGATAGATTGGATTGTCAAACAATTAAAGATTCTTCAAAGATGCATTCATTTCTCAGCTCAGATGCAAGTACATGGCCCATTTGGATACGAACGTTGGCTTGTTTTTGTTAGAGTTATCTTCGGTGTGATTGGGATCAGTGTGAGTCAAGTGAGTGGGTTGATACATGGGTTCCCCACTATCTAACTCCTTTATCTCCAACAATATCCTTGTCAAATGATGACATGGAAAGTTCACTTGAGTATGATTGTTTATTAGATCTTGTACAACCAAGACATGTTTTTGCAGTTGTTGCACCGCAAGGGAATGAAGAGAGATCAGAATATTGGTTGGTACGATGTGTACAGGGAAAATGAAAGCTAACACAACCAGTGACAGATGATGATGGGTTCACATATCCTACAGGTTCAGTTGTTGTTGTGGGAACTTGGTTACGAACATACATGATTAGAAAGAATGGCATACCTACATTTGAAGACTATGAGAGACACAAAACCATTATAATGTATTCACACCTTATTATAGCTACAAATGTCAAGTTGTTGAAGCATCAAGCAAAACCGAAGACCAAAGAGCTATGGACAACGACTACTACTGATCATGAAGCAATACTGGATACTCTTAAACAAAGAGATGACCCTTCAGGCACACTTGAGTAGTAGGTCTTTAATGGTGCCTTATTTTTTTATCATGCATTTCATTTCAAACAATGATCATTAAACCTTAATGTTCAAGTTTGTTACGTGTATATTAAGGATGTGTTCAAAATGCAGGTCTATTGATGAACGCTTTTTTTTGGCAACATGGTTTTTGCATGCACATAGCGAGTACACTTGATATAATTGGAAGGGACGTATTTTTGCAACACGACTTATTATCATGCATTTGATGAGCTTTTTTGTAAGACTATATGGTTTTATTACATATGTAGTCACACAAATCTATCCAGCTTAATTAAACAAATATTCGCTATTTATTTGATTAAAAAAAAATCCACTAGCCATCAGTTAATTAAATAAATATTTAATTAATTCATCTCCAAACATTTTCCTATTAATTAAATAAATTATTCAATTTATTTTAATTAATTCATTAAAATCAAATTCCAATTAATTAAATAAATAAAATCAATTTATTTAATTAAAATCCCCTATTCCTCTTTTAAATAAATTAAATAAAACATTTATTTAAATCATTATCCCCCCCACTTGCATTTTCCTACAAATGCAACTTGCACACATTTATTGAAATAAATTAATTTATTTTAATAAAATCCTATTTTCCCTCACCCACCAAATCCACTTGCAAAATCTAATCCCCTTCTAGATTCTTCTAACCCCTTCCTAATTAGCCTAATCCATCTCCTAATTATTGTCACATTCCTAAGCAAAATGGAGTTAGTTCTCAAAGACTCCAAAGTCTTTGAAAAGCATTTAATGCTTTGTGTGTTCAACAAATTAACCCCCAAAGTCTTCCAAGACCACTAATGGCTCTTACATGACCATTTCTGGCTCTTACATAACCATTTATGGTTATTTCAAACTTGTCCCCCCAAACATTTATTGTTTTGACCATATTCATCCATTTCACATTTGCACAAGAGTTTATCCATTGGATAAAAGCTTTATTCTTTGAATAAAGAGTTTATTCATTCAATTAACCTTGACTTTAATTCCCACGATCATATCAAGCATTTAATGCTTATTCCCTCCCCTCTCAACCTATCTCACATTGACACTTGTCATCCTGGGATTGGGTTGAAAACCCTCACATGGATTTGAAATCATTCAATCCTGACCCTTGTTGAGATTGCTCAATCTCAACCATCCATTGCTCCATTTTTCCTATAAATAGAGCCCATTTCTTCATAATCCAGATCCTGAAAACTTGTATGCATTTAACCTATAAGCATTTTAGAGAGAATTTAGCATAGCAACCTAATATCTTGTTATTTTGCGTTAAAATCAATCATTTTAATATCATCTAGTATTTTAGCTTTTTATGTTTCATTTAGAGCACAATACTACAATCTCAATCCTCCATAAGCATCCATAGTGCAAAAAGCTGCTGAGAGCTACACTATTTTGGAACTTGGAGAGGAGAGGAACAAGGGAGAAGGAGCTAAGAGTATGCTAAGAGGCATTTGGAGATGCCTCATTATCTTTGTTTCATTAGTTAGATATATTAGCATGATTTTAGTGTCTCTCTTGATATGCCTTTTTAGATTAGTTTTTGATTGACTAACACTAATGAGTTTCTGGTTTTTCTTGTGTGTTATTCATCTTAGACTAACCTTGTCCATTTTGCAGGGCATCAAAATATATTGTACTTTAATTGACATATAACAATATCCAAGTGGTGGTTGGCATGAGCTTGAATATGGTAAGTTGTATGCATCTTGAAGTTGAATATGATATGTTGTATACATCTTGAAGTTGAACTTTGATTAGACTTTGTCAGTATTTGATGAATCATAAATGTCATTTTATTATTAATCTTGTGAGTGTGAGGTGTAGGAATAAATATCAATTACTTTGAAAGTCATGGATGGTTGTCCTCATATGATAACCACCAGATGGTTATGCCTTATGAAGAAAAGCTGAATAGATAATAACTAATTGAGAACATCAATTCAAATCCATAATCTAGAGGATACTAATAACAGATCTTTGTATATTTATTTTTTCTAATAATGAAACAGGTACAACTGTATTGAGATAAAATGAAGCTTTTCTCTCATATGAAGATGTCACATTGGCAAATTGGTCTTTATTATAATACACAAGACATAAGTAAAATCAAAATGCTCTCGTCAAATCCTTCCAGATTCTATGTTAACTTGTGACTCATTAATGTATGTTGGGAGAGGGAAGAGTGTGTGGCTTTAGGGTACAGTTTTGGACTTGAACCATATTTCATAAAACTCAAGGCTTCAACTTGATTATCATTAAAGGTTTCTGATTGTTTACAAAATATCCCTTCATATCCCTTTAGGGATGTCACATGCGTAGGGTATGACCCCGAGCATCAAATCGAGTGGGGGGGGGCAAAGAAGGAGCATGCATAGGGTAATAATGCCTAACTGGACATGTCGGAGCCGACGGTTCGTCATCGCGACAAGCAGAATGAGAAATCGGCCATGCGACAACATTCCATTGAGTGAGACTGACAATTTTTTCGCCAACCGAAAAATTGCTGCCCTAATAAAACTGTAGGGCAACTTGAAAAATTGAGATAGGATTTTGTAGGGACCTCTCTCGTGGCACCGTAGGTTCAAACGGATCATTCGCAGGTGCCACGGATTCCGAGTTAGGGCCCGTCAAAGTTTGACAATTTTGAGCACTTAGGGTGCTCAAGGGACGACGCCAGTAGGGTATGACCTCGAGCGTTCGATCGAGTGGGGGGGAAAAATAGGAGCATGTGTAGGGTAATTATGCCTAACTGGTCATGTCAGAGCCAATGGTTTGTCATCGTGATGAGCAGAACGAGAAATCGACCACGCGACAACATTCCATTGAGTGAGACTGACGATTTTTTTGCCAACCGAAAAATTGCTGCCCTAATAAAATCGTAGGGCAACTTGAAAAACTGAGATAGGCTTTTGTAGGGACCTCTCTCGTGGCACCGTAGGTTCAAACGGATCATTCATAGGTGCCACAGATTCCGAGTTAGGGCCTGTCAAAGTTTGACAATTTTGAGCACTTAGGGTGCTCAAAGGATGATGCCGGTAGGGTATGACCCCGAGCGTTCGATCAAATGGGGGGGCAAAACAAGAGCATGCATAGGGTAATAATTCCTATCTGGACATGTCGGAGCTGACGGTTCGTCATCGCGATGAGCAGAACGAGAAATCGGCCACGCGACAACATTCCATTGAGTGAGATTGATGATTTTTTTGCCAACCAAAAAATTGCTGCCCTAATAAAACCATAGGGCAACTTGAAAAATCGAGATAGGCTTTTGTAGGGACCTCTCTTGTGGCCCCGTAGGTTCAAATGGATTTTTCACAGGTACCACAGATTCTGAGTTAGGGCCCATCAAAGTTTGACAATTTTGAGCACTTAGGGCGCTCAAGGGACGACGTCGGTAGGGTATGACCCCGAGCATTTGATCGAGTGGGGGGGAAAAATAGGAGCATGCATAGGGTAATTATGCCTAACTAGACATGTCAGAGCCGACAGTTCGTCATCGCGACAAGCTGAACGAGAAATCGACCATGCGACAACATTCTATTGAGTGAGACTGACGATTTTTTTGCCAACCGAAAAATTGCTGCCCTAATAAAACCGTAGGGCAACTTGAAATACCGAGATAGGCTTTGTAGGGACCCCTCTCGTGGCCCCGTAGGTTCAAACGGATTGTTCGCAGGTGCCACAGATTCCGAGTTAGGGCCCGTCAAAGTTTGACAATTTTGAGCACTTAGGGTGCTCAAGGGACGACGCCGGTAGGGTATGACCCCGAGCATTTGATCGAGTGGGGGGGAAAAATAGGAGCATGCGTAGGGTATTGTTCATTAAATGAATTGTATTGTTCATTGAATGAATTTTATTGTATTGTTGATTAAATGAATTGTATTGTTCATTAAATAAATTGTATTGTATTGTTCATTAAATGAATTATATTGTTCATTATAAAAACAACACTTACGATGAAATGAAATGAATTGTATTGTTCATTAAATAGCCATTATTAACCATTGTTAATTATTGGAATGAAGATTAAAGATTTCCATGATAACACCACACACATATGAGCAACAATTTATATGATCGAATATCAACTTCTGTATATATAAAAATGTCGAATGATTACAAATGTATGTCCAAACACCAACTGAAACAAAATGTATGTCTAAATACGTGAATGTATGTCCATATACAAAATATACATGCCAACTAGACATGTAAGCATCCCAAAACTATCTATAACATCCTAAGCTGCTGATGGATCATCAAAATCGATCCTCTTCGCCACACTGCTCAGCTCTGAAGGATCCTGCACAAGAAAAACAAACCATGATTAATATTAGTTATATTATATAATTCACATTCGAAAAGTTAACATAAAAATGAACTATTTAATTGAACTATTCATGTTTACCTCATCTTCATGTTTTCTCTTCAGCTTTGCAGGACTCTTGATGTATGTCTTTGGTAGAGGAGGTATGTTTTGAATATTTTGATACACAACCTACATATGTTCAGAAACATGAGATTGATACAAGTTAGCATATAATTGTCACTGATAATAACAAATTATATCTACTAATCAAATAATAAAATAAACACACATCTACTTGAGGCATCTCTTCTTCTTCTTCAGGTATACTGGGTGTAGTCATCAAGGATGTGAAGCCAAGAGTTCTGTGTATATATACACAACAAGTATATGAAACTATCAATCTATGTCTAGACATGTATAATCACTATAAGTTATTTAAACTATTCATTCAATCATATTTGCATTCAATTACCTTTCCCTTGTCTCCAATTGCACTACCAGATCCTAGATCACACTGCACCGCACTCGTGCTGCTTGTGCCCTACAAGAGTAAAATAAGATATACATGCAAGTTACTACATAATCTAATTAATACAAATATAAATGATGAGCATGTATGTACAATAAAATACAAACGACTAGGTGCAATAATATATGTACCATCAAGCTATCGAGGCCAAATGAAATGGCCGACAAGGTGCCCTCCTGAATCTGTCTCAACTCATCCTCGATCATCAACTGTTAAAATGTAAATAAAAATTAGTACTTAATATTATCTAATTTATAAATATTTAATTAAAATATAACATGAACTGTGAAAACACAAATCTTACCAATACATCATCAATGTATGATGACGGTGCCTCCTCGCCTCTAGCATGTGAGGACTCCCCAGGGTATCCTCCAGTCTATGTAATAACCTCTGGTGCATCATGCATCTCATGCACCTCGTAATCTGCACTGTCCACAGCAGGATCAACAGGCTGTCCAACTGGACCCAAGCATACGTGCCCACACATGACACAAATATGGGGCACACATATGTGTGGAGCCGAGGATGACGTGTCAGCACCACCCGATGCAACGCTACCATCAAAAGTAGGCTGAGCTACTGACGCAACCTGAGAAACCAAAAGGCTACTCAAAGAGTGAATAGCCGATATGGTTCGTGAAGCCGCCTCACAAATGATATCAGGATGCTGAACTGCAGGTGGGGGATCAACAGGAGGAGGGGGGACATATGGGCCCTGGACTACGCTGACTGCCCCAAGTCTATTTTGGGGCATACCTAAACCTACACCCTGGAAAGGTTGGATGTCAAAGTAGTTCACATGTTTCTGTAAAACAAACTCAGCATACAATTTTTTTATGAAATAGAAGGGGATATCAAGATTGTTGTTGGGTGGTTTGTTGAAAACCATCCACCAACGATCCCAAAAGTTTTTCACAATCCCATCATTTGTGCACCATTTGATAGAAAGTTTTGTTTTTTTGGGATCTACAGGCTGACCAGTACGGGGATTAACAAACAATGAGGCGATTTCAGCTTTGGATATCTCAAGATCCTTGATATCCTTATACGACAAGCCATCTGCATATTTTTCCTTCATAGAATCTCACCACAAAAGGGCGGCATCGTGCTCTTCAGTCATGGTTTCCATACTTTTTACGATCGATGTGAGAGGATCAAACAATGGGTTTAGATGAGGGATCCTACGATATACTTCTGCAATCCCCCTCAATTCATTCAAATTTTGTGCAATCAAATCTTGAATTGAGGGGGGGTTTGGCAAATGAGGGTTTGGTTGTTGTAGTTGTGGTTGGTCAGTGTTTTCATTGCTATCCCCCATTTTTAACCTAATTGAATGTAAACAATTAAATTTAGTTAACAAATTTAAACAATTAGGTATTTGATTTAAAAAAACCTAGTTTTCATTAAAAAAACCATATTTTCAATGAAAAATCAAATAAACATTCACAAAAAATACAAAAAATGAATGAAAATGATTCAAAACGACAAAATTCTTACCTCTAAATCTATTTTTTAGCAATTTTTTGTCAAAAAACCGGATATCGGATGGAGCGGATATTGGATTTTGACCAATTCGCACGACTTGTGAGTTAAAAATGACTCACGAGACTGTCACTGTCGAAATATAAAAGTCTCAGAAAATCGGATATCCGATTTCAACACTTAAATTATTTTTAAATAACATATATAATATAATAATATATTATATAATATAATACGTAATGTATTATATTATATATATTATAATATAATATAATATAATATAATATAATATTATATTATATTATATATAATATAATACAATATTATATAATATATAATATAATACAATATTATATAATATTATGTTATATTATATATAATATAATATTCTATTATAATATAATATAATATAATATAATATTATATTATATTATAATATAATATAATATAATATAATATAATATTATATTATATTATAATATAATATAATATAATATAATATTATATTATATTATAATATAATATAATATAATATAATATAATATTATATTATAATATATAATATAATACAATATTATATAATATATAATATAATTTAATATTATATAATATAATATTATATAATATAATATAATATAATATTATATTATATATAACATAATATTGTATTATATAATACGTAACATATAATATATTTTTTAAATTAAAATTACAAATAAAAATCGGATATCAGATAAAATCCGATATCCGATTTTATCGGATATCCGGTTTGCATAGGTAATTACTAGGCCAAGGTGTACTGACACCCAGGCCAAGCAAAAAGTCAACACGCATTTTCGCGTTTTTAGGCAAGTGAGGAGGGCTATTTTTTTCACATTGCCACTTTTTGGCCCCCCTTGATCCTGCACTAACCCTACTATGACAGTTCAAGTGCTATTAATATTTCCAAGAATCCGGTACTACAATCTAAAACAAAGCATATATCAGTTAAGTATCATTTCTCGAGGGAGAAACTTAGTGATGAAGCAATCAAATTGGAGTATGTATCTACAAAGGATCAGATTCCAGATATTCTTACTAATCCTTTGCCTACAGATACATTTGTATATTTGAGAGACAAGCTAGGGGTCTCTACCCCTCTTGATGAGAACTAGATGCATTGAGATGCATCAATCTGATGGACTTCAGAGTCTTATCTTCTTATCCAGATTGACGAGTTGGTGCTGCTACTTAGCCGGAGTAGTCCATGTATGGTTTAGATGTTCAGATTTGTGAGTTTGTTCTAAGGGGGAGAGAATAATGATTTGTATTTTCTCTTTGGCACTGTTGTCAAAGGAGGAGAGAAGCATGTGAAAAAATACTTTATCTTTGAAGCTTTGTGTGCATGATCTTAGGGGGAGATTGCTGGTGAAAAACTACCTTATCTTTGAAGCTTTGTCTTTCCTATTCATATGTTTTCATCAATGTTGAAGGGGAGATTGTTGGATATTTCTGTTGCTAGGATATGTTGTTGTCATTGATGTCAACATATTCCTGTGTTTTGGTATTCTGGTGTTTGCAGAGTGTTAAGTTGGTATTTGATATGTTGTGCTCCGACATTTCTATAGCCTTGGTTGGGGATTTGGGAGAGTGCTTGGGATGTTGATGTGTATCTTCAATTAAAATGGTTCATGATTTGGTGCTCCTCAACTTATCTTTCTAGTCCCAGTTGCTGTTGTTAGGTGTTCTTGAGTATCGGTGTGATGATCGATGGAGATTTGATTAAGTGGTATTGGTGCAATTATTGTAGATGGTGCTATCGTGCTTGTTGGTGTTTCCTAATCATGTCCTATTTGTTTTGGTGGTCTGCATTGATCATTGTGCACATTATTGAAGATCTTATGGGTCCGATGATGTTCTTCGTGTTATGCGACATTTTTGGTGGTGTAGCATGTGGTAGATGATCTTGGCTGGATTTCTGGTGGTGTTTCATGTTAGAGGATTTGATTTGGCTCCATGCTATGTCATCTATGGCATTGTATTGGTCAGGTGGTTGATTTATGTATTGTATGATGCAATTTTATAATTAGGTCTTAAGGGTTGAGTTGACCTTGTAGTCAAGGTTGATGATTTGTATAAATAGGTGTTATATTCATTTAATTTGTGTGTGGTGGTTGTGTCCGCATTATCATAGAGTGGTGTATGTGCGAATAAGAAAATTCATCTTTCGGTGTGAAGTGTTGAGCAGAGATTATTGCAGGGCAGACAAATGATCTTAACCAGAACTATCAGCAGGCATTTGAAGATGCTATTCTTTTAGTTCATCTAAACCAGATTGTAGTCTGAATGTTATTGTAAGGTAGTGAACCTTCCTTGAGGGTTGTAGCCTTTTGGGTCATTATATTTTGAGTAGTGAGCTCTAGGCAGTGTGCCTGAATGCATGTGCATTCCCCATTGTTATATTTACACATACTACTGCAGAGTATCATTTTATTGTGGGTAGGTTCCCACCATGGTTTTTCCCTTAACCAAGTTTCCACGTCAAAATCTTGGTGTTATGTGTGTTGTTGTTATTGTGCTTATCTTTATTCTTGCTGTAGCTGACCAGATCTGAATTTGTCCTTAATTTGTTTAATTCGGTGAAAATTGGTTCACCCCCCTCTCAATTTTCCTTCATTGTTGTTGCCAACAATTTGTGTTAATTTGCCTGTATTTGTTGTCTGTGGATATCTCTCAATCCCTCTCAACATCTAGCTAGGTTCTAACCTCCCTGTTTTCTTTGGAGATATTTATTTTGGATTAAGGCAAAAATAGGTTTTGAAGGGACCCCAAAACCCTTTACAAAATGATTCTAAGAGGAATAGAATCAGATATTAACATCCAAAACAAAATGGGCTGCATGGAAAAGTATTAAAAACAACAACCAAAGAGACAACAAAAGCCCAACTGGGCACAAAAAGACAACAAGGATACTGAACCTAGACATAGACAGAACCAACAACCATAAAACATATTTCAATGGAGATATTTGTTAAGATAGAGATATGTGTATATCTTTTGGGTGGTTTATTGATGTCTTGTGTATTCACAAGTAGGGAAGGAAATATATTTCAATTTAGGTGCATCACTTCTTTTCCCTTCCAACATTCCTTCTCCCCTTTTCCCCTCAGATCATTAGAATAGGTTTTATAAGTGTTGGGTTGGTCCAACACCGCACCCTAATTGTTAAGGAAGTCGGCCTTCTTTGGAGACTCAACCTCACATGCATAAGATCCCACACTTGGAGGTTGTTTCCATGTTTCACAAGGTTGTTGAGAACTAGTGTTCAACAAGGGTGCAAACTTTTGTGACAACAATTGTCTCCAAATTATTTTTCTTTTTGTTATATGAATTGGCATATCATGTATATAGCTGACTTGTCGAGGGAAGTTCATAACTCTGTGTGATTTCTTTATCTGGTTTCTTCAAGTAAGAATTGAATTCATTTGGAACAAATCATAGTAACCTAAAATAATTAATTGGATTAGAAAGAAGAACCCGATAATTGGGATACTTGTACATTTATGCAAGGCATAAGCAATAAAGTGCCAAAATAATTAGAATTTCAACTAGTAGAAGAAGTGCATATCATTCACAAGTACGACTCTATTGCCCTCTGGAAAAGACACTGATCATTTGGTCCCCCATACAAATTTACAATTTTCACACACATATATTTCAATTTCTTGTTGTAGGGTTTTGTTTTATTTAGTTTTCTATCTTGCTCATGCTGTGCGACATAGAGATCAAAGGGGATAATTGTTCTAAGAATTAGATATAATAAGCCTTTGAAAATGTGTGAGGGTTTAATCTGTTTAATCATCACTATTCACTAAAGAATAAAATTACTAATGATTTTGATGATGGTATACCTGCCAAGGTTTTACAGAGCGTGAAGTGTAGAAGACATTAATCATCTTGGCTAATTCTTGTTCATTGGCCAAATCCATTGTTGAACTAGATTGTAGAACTTGGCATTTTCTTAGGGTTTAGTAATTTATTGATTTGGGAAGGTCAACAAAACCCATAATGTACGCACTATGGGGTGCATCAACATTTTTTTTTTTGACTACAATGTATGTAAATGATAAGTTTAGTGGACTAGGTAATGGGAAGAGGCATGCAATAAGTCACATTCACTTCGTCTTATCAATTGGTCACTGCGCATGAGTAGATCATTGTGCCATTTGTATTAATGGGCTCATATATTGGTGTTGTGACACTTACACCCTTTCCTTTGATGACAACAAGTAGTATGAGATGCTTGTTCATCATCATCATTAACAATAATGTTTTTTTAAAAAGAAGGGACCCATGGTGTAATGTGAGATGCACTAGTTAACATTCCTCTTTCTATCTAGGATGTACTAAAAGAAATATGTTTTACTGATTTGGGTGAAAGGGAAAATGATTGTAATAAGTTCACAACCACTTCATATTTTCCAACTAATCTCTATATGAACATCTGATGTTTATGTTATTCACGTTGTGTATATGTGGGATGCATGACATAGTTATGTGATGAATGCACAAGTTATTAAACTTTGTATATAAAAATTATTCATATGGTATGTATGATGCATGTGTAATCTAGTGTGTATGAGATAGTCACATTGTGTATACGTGTTGAAAGTAGGAGCTAGCCACATTGTATATAGAAGAATTTGCATGTTTGAGGCAACCATTGTGTAAACATGTGATGCTTGTATGCGATGGTTCCTATGTTGTTTTGTATGTATTTGTACAATAATGTTGGCATAAAGGTAACAGTTGACTAGAACTTGCTTGCTTTCAAATTT
The DNA here is from genome assembly GCF_030272615.1 of Cryptomeria japonica. Classification (NCBI taxonomy): domain Eukaryota; kingdom Viridiplantae; phylum Streptophyta; class Pinopsida; order Cupressales; family Cupressaceae; genus Cryptomeria; species Cryptomeria japonica. Next base: position 716,684,465 of record NC_081412.1, read on the forward strand.
CTAGAAATGGATGTGCAAGTAGGGCCATTATGAATGAACCCTCGAGATATAAGCTTGGGTTTAGGGATGACATTAATATTTTTGGGAGCTTGTCATATTTAGCGTGGGTTGCAGATTGTGGCATAGAGTGGTTACCATGACTATTGTTGGTAGCATTGAAATTGACACTTCTAAGGTTGATAAGAGTTATATGGTCGATTAAAATATTACTTGGAAGTGTAATGATGATGATATAAATAAAATGAAATAAAATAGTAGCCGATTAGTTATCACAAGACTATCATGAGTTCAAATGTTAGTAAACTATAGTAGAGCCAGTGAAAAAAAAGCTTTGACTCAATGAATTATTAATCTTAGGTTATATAAACTCGCTTGAATATTTCCCAATAGGGTAGGTGTTTTCATACGTAATACATATATCATTACTTACAAGTTAAAAAATTGGTATTTAATAGTGATAAAGCATTGCAATTATTGTACCCTTACATTTGTATCTAAAAGTACTTAAAATTTTACCAAATTGTATATGTTCAAATTATGAAAGCTATTTTAATAAACAAACACTATTTTATGACCTTTAACGTAACTTAATATATCATATTAACAATTAGAAAAATTCTACCTTAACCACAACCACACATTATTTAATTTTTGTATGAAAGGATTTAATCTCTTTATTACAGATAACATATTTAAAAATAAAGTATAGACCTTTGAGACAAAATATTTATGAAAATAGAAAAAGAGAGATAAAAAATTCAATTAAAGGAAAGAATTAAAAATTAGTTTGAATGTGGTCACTAAAATATGTTAATGCTTCCAATCTTATTCTATAGTAGTTTTTCACCACTAAAAAACTTCAAATATAATTAATTGCCAAAATAGATTTTTCACTAAACTCTCATAATAATTTCAAGATATGCAAAACACAAATTTATTATAAATAAAATTTTACATAATGTTTTAAAAATATGTCACAAATTGAATGAACTTTAATAAATTATAATATATTTGTATTGACAAGTCTCACATTCTCATAACGTCAAGTTACAAAACCATGGAAAACAAAATTTCAAGACCACATCAACTCCCTGAAAGTATCTGTGTCCCCACTTCCTTCTTAATACAATAAATAACACCACTGCTCCAAAGCCTGCTCCATATGACAGTCCCACTCCAATCTCATACCATAGACTTTCGTCACTGAACTCTTCTTCGTTAATAGATGTAGAAATTGGAGGAGGAGCCAGAGCAAATTCTGGCCAAGCACATTTTTTGGAAGTGGACATCCCCATAAATTAGGATTTTCTGAATAAGATGATTCAGTAAATGTTGTCATGTGTCCTCCTTGTGGTATACTGCCTGAAAGGTTGTTGTTGGAAAAGTTGAGGGCTCCCAAATAACTCAAAGATCCAAGATCTAAATGAATTTGTCTTGAAAAATGATTTGTAGACAGATCTAATGATTCCAACCAACTCCTTTGGACAATACTATTTGGAATAGCACCATTGAAATTGTTCATGGAAAAGTTGAGCAACTTCAACCCCTTCAACTTTCCCAAATTAGAAGAAACATCCCCATTCAATTGATTGTTTGAGAGGTCCAAGGATGCCATGGTAGGGAAAATATATGTGTAATTCTCATCTCTGCCTTTTGAATTCATATTCAATCCATTCTCATACATGTAACATACGATGTGTAATAGGTTGAATGCCAAGATATTTAAACCTTGCTAAATTCGTGATTTAGATTCTAGCATCATTGCTTGTAAACTGAAAATACTGTATGGTATATACCCTGAAAGGTGATTCGAAGAAAGGTCCAAGATTTGGAGATGCTTCAGTTGCCCAATTTCTGTAGGAAAACTTCCTTTCAAATTATTCTTCCTCATTGCTAGCACTATCAGCTCTGAAAGATTTCCTATTGACTTTGGAATCTGACCTTCCAATAAGTTTTGCCCAACATCCAGAAAATATAATTTTGTGCAGTTTGACATGGAGGGAGGGAATGATCCACTCAACCTGTTATTCTTTAACACTAGTGACTGCAACTGACTTAGCTTACCAAACTTGGAAGGGATCATTCCTCTCAAATTATTATCTCCCAAATTCAGCATTTGAAGCTCGGAACAATCGGCTAAGCTTGGAGGGATGATTCCACTCAAATGATTATTGGCCAAATTTAATGCCTGCATTGAAGAGTTATCCTGCAATCTTGGAGGAATACTTCCTGTCAGCAAATTGTCGTTGAGCAACAATATTTGTACATTAGAAGGCCAAATTGATGGCATCTGTCCATATAATGTATTGTTAGACATATCCAAGACCCGCAATTGATTCCAAGATGAAGTATTTAGCAAAAGGCGACCTTCCAGATGATTTGTTGTAAGATTGATGTACTGAAGTCTCATGTCCTGTACCCAAGAGGGAATTTCTCCAACAAGACTGCTGTTAGCTAATTGTAACTCTAGAAGTGAGAACTGAGTCGAAATCCACGAGGGCATTTGACCATACACCTTACATGATGTCATATACAATTTTACTAACTGGAATGAAGGAATCCAAGTAGTGCCGATATTAAGTACACTATTGGATAGCCTCAGTTCCTCTAATTTGCTAAGGTTGTGAAAGAAAGCCTCTGAAATTACCTGATGGCCGTTCAATGTGAGATAGAGCTTTTTAAGCGAAGAGGGTAGCGCTGAGGAAGGAGTACTCTGGTTGAATCTATTCCTCTGAACATAGAGGTCAGTAAGAGATGAAAGTCTTGAAAATGAGGAGGGAAGAGTTCCACGTAGCTGGTTGTCAGATAGATCCAAGTATGCCAGTGAAGAGAGACTACCTAATGAATCTGGAATTGAACCACTCAAAGCATTATTAGAAACCTCAAAACGTGTAAGCGAAGAAGCCTTGCCTAAAGAATATGGGATATTACCACTCAACTGATTGTTAGAAAGATCTAGCCAACCCAGAGAATAGAGATTAGAGAAAGAAGAGGGAATGCTTCCTGTGAATTGATTTTCTAACAGATCTAGCCAACTCAAAGAAGAGAGATTAGAGAGAGAATAGGGAATGCTTCCTGTGAATTGATTTTCTGACAAATCTAGCCAATTTAGAGAAGAGAGACTACCCAGACAGGATGGTAAGCTTCCATTCATTTGGTTGTTCTTAAGTAGAACCACTCTAAGATTTGTAAGATTGAGCATACAAATACTACTAAGGAGGGTTACACCTTTCAAATCGTTAAACGATAAATCAAGGGAAACAAGAGAAGACATGTTTGCAAAGGACAATGGAATGTTCCCACTCAAACTATTCAGAGGTAAGTAGAGTCCTCTGAGAGAAGAGAGTTGTCCCAAGCAGGGAGGAAGAGTACCTGTGAATCTCGTCATAACTAGCCGTATGATTTCAACAGAAGTGAGGTTGCACAAGCTCTCAGGGATGATGCCCCCTCGAGATAGTGGTGAACCCCAAATTTGAACGACGACTACATGATCGGTGGTTTTATGGCATCGTATGCCCTCCCACTGGCAACAATCACTTTCCTTCTCCCACGAACTCAGTAGGCTAAAAGGATCGTTTAGGTCATCTTTGAACTGGAGAAGAGCTTCCCTTTCCCTGTCAATACATCCGCTGTAGAAGCAGAGAAGAAACAGGGGAATAACAGTAAACATAAATAACTTGGCCATGGGCACCATGAGTGTTTGTGTGATTTGGCAGGGATATTAGAGGGCAAGTATTTATACAAAATGAGGGTTTGAGTGGGGGTCGATAATGTGAGGCATGCAATATAAAAGTGGAGGAAGACTACCAACAATTTCGCTGCACTCTCACAGAATTTTCATGGAAATGTGAGAAGACAGACTTGCCTTATAAACGAAGGCAGCCGTGAGAGGTGCGTTATAAATGTAGAATTATCAAGGCTATAATAATAAGAAACGGGGGAATAACAGCAAACATTGGGTAATTTGGCAGGGCAATGAGAGGGCAAGAGGAGGGCTCAACAAAGTAAAGGAAGGCTACCAATTTCGCTGCACTCAGGCAGACTTTTCGTTGAAATATGAGGAGACTTGCCAGACTTTAACGAAGGTAGCGTTCTGAAAGTAGAATAATCAACACTAAATTGACTAGACTTGCCAGAACTCTCACAGATTAGAAAACACATTCACGGTCTAAGATGGACCGAATTATAAATGTTATTTTTCCACATTTTTCATAGACATGGAATTGGGGGAGATTATAGCAGATCTGCATGTCAATTTTTTAATTTTTATAAATTAATAATTACATTAAAAAAGTGTACGGATATGGTTATTCTTACGTGAATTTTTGTGTAGTCTTTCGCAATAATGTGTTGAAAGCCTTTTCCCACCCCTGACCTTGTCAATGATAAGTGTGAATCTGTCCCAATCATAATCATCAATCTTGTTTAATTGCGAAGAAATTGGTTGCTTTCTTTTTTCTAGTAACAATGACTGAAAGATATGGAGTCAAAATTGTTATTCTAAAACAACACATCTCTAAATATGCTCACATATGCTAGAATTAGAGTTTTGTTCTTTCCTTTGTGAATTGATTACTACTAATGAACCCCCTTCAATCACTAACTCCATATACTATGTGTTAAAATTCATTACCAATCTTGCTAATAGAGCCTCTCATTTGGCAATGTTGTTAGCTTTAGATTTTTAAGAAATAGGATACCTTGTATTAGTAAAGCACCAACACGTACCAATTATCCTACCCTTGATTAGTTAGCATTGCCACATGAAGCCCCATTAAAGTTCAACTTCATCCCAACCACCAAAACTTTTTAATTTTAAACTATATTTGAATTCATTCCTTCTCAACAAATTTAAACTAGAGAATTCTTGCATCCCCACTAGTGGCATGAAAACAAGCATCTTGTTAAAGGGTATGTATATCCTCCAAAGCATAATGGATAGAGTAACTTTGTGTGGTAGTTAGCTCTACCCTTGTAGACATGGATGTAAAATGTAGAAGCCCATAAAAAATATTAAAAAACAAAATAACAAAGTTTGGTCTCCAATTTATTAAAATACTATGTAGAACCGACTTCTAAATTTTCATCATGGAAGTGGTCTTGAGGAATATTGAAAAATTAATTGCATGGCATGGGTGCCATAGAAGGGGAGGCTAAGCTACCATTCCATGCATAAGATATGACATCCCCTTTCTCAACATTCTTTCACCTTGAAAGGATCACCAAAGGAGCTATTAATTGATGGTATTGACATGCTACATGCACTCAGAGCTCTATAGTGGTAATCAACAGTGAGAGAAATAAATATGGATCTAGTGTTTTTGCTTCAATTGAATGTACACCAATGGTTTGCAGAGCTTCTTGTTTGCAAATCTACCAATTAGACTACCACAATGTTTGTGGTTGCTACAAAATTACCTTGATGGAGAAGTGGGGAAGAGTCAAATATTTTTGTGTAGTTGGACTCAACCAACCATGTTCTCAAGGCCTCTACATTGGGGCACTAGGTCGCATGGGCACAACTCCAAAGTCTCTTAACACAGTTTTGTGACCTCTTGAAAAGAGGATATAATAATCCAAGATGGTAGAGATTTTGTTGAAATATGTAGCAATTATTTTGAGTATGAAGAATAAGAGACACTAGGATAAAACTTCGGGCTAATCTAAATGCATCCTTGGCTATAAACCCAAGTAATGTTAAGACCCATTGGTTGTTGGGGAACTATTATTTAATGAAGGGATTGAGGGATAAGGCTATGAAGCCATTCGGGTTGTTGCTCAATTCCCACAAGATCACTTAGGCCCTATCTAGGTTTCCTAATGAAAAAGTATTTGAATGTCAACTCATTGGGAGCATTAGGGATTTTGGTGAGTTTTGACACAACTAGAATATTTTAGCACCTACATCAGAAATATTTTCAACACCATTTCTAGAGTTTAAGTGTGCCCCTCCTTCATAATTTCTTTTCCAAAATATACATTTAGTTCTCAATCATCCACCCCCACAATTGAATATCATGAATCTAGGTTGATCATTGTTCATGGTATTATTATACATAAGATTGTCTATTTTTTTGGAGGAGTCTAGGCTTACAACTACACGAACCAATTATATTTAATTAAAAGTTCCCTTTAAAAAATATATTTTGAAATAACCTACAAACAAGGAATTCTACTTTTCATTGAGGTATTTTATTAAATAGCTCTGGACCAAGTAAATGCATACCTTTTTATGACTTCTTATCATAGTATGATTCTCATGTTTTTGTTCCTTAATTCATTAATTTTTTTTGGTTGAATTGTTCCTTGTTTTGTATATCTTATTATATTTACATACCTATCTATCAAGAAAATTATAATGTTCCAGTATAAAAAAATATTAGCTTAATATATAAGGAAGGCTTGATTACAATAGTTCTGCAATTTGCTTATAAGTAGATGAAGGTCAATATAAAATTAAATGATATATAAACATTTATATTTTTTTGGTAACATCAAGATATTTGTTAAATAGTTCATATGCCTTGTGCAAGTTTGAAATCTTTAGGATAACTTGACATTAGTTTTAGTGTTTGAGAATGACTATATGGCGCATGTGATCCATAATATACAAATGGAAGTGCATGTCAAGCATAAATTTTATTATAATCAACCTAAATATATAGGTCATTGCTCCTTAAAACTATTGCAAGTATATGTGAATATGGTATCAATAACTGGAACGTATAAAGTGATTGAGCATGGACAAGCTACTATTGTCAAAATACTATGAGTAGTGTGATGCTTAAATATCGATAAATTCTTGGGATGGTTGAATAATCTAATTTATTTTCTTTATGATAAATTGTATGGAAACAATACATTGAGTTATGCTATTTGATTGTGTAGCTCTCTTCTAGTGAGATTCACAAGGTTACTTAGAATGGAATGAGATGTTATGCTATCAACTCAAGGTTATAGTCAACACTATGTATCGAGTACTTAATCACAAGGTAATGGCTTCTTTAGATATGAGCAATGATAGATATTTATATGGTGTTATCATTAGGGTACTAAAGGTTGTGTCCTTGATAAATAAATATTAGGGAATGATTGTTTTGGGTATGCCTTCAATAAAGTTAACATTTAAACTCAATTTATAATTTTTTTTTGTAACTGTTTCAAAGTATTAGATAGTTTTTTGCGGCCTTGCTAAGGCATGTTGTATTTTTCATTAAGAAGAATGTTATAATATAGTATTATTATGATATGCATACCATATGATATCCATATTCTCATAAGACATTACATGGAGCCATATTGTGGCTTTAGATAATTGTTGCATTGTAAAGATATTTTGACTAGTGGTGTTTAGTTCTCTTAAATGACTAGATTTATTTACATTTGATTTTGACAACGTTAGTTATGGTTGGTATGAAACAAGGTAACATGGAAACTTAAGTTTTAATTGATAGGATTTGATATGAAATGCTTATTAAATATCAACATAGCTAAATGTACATACACATTAATCTTGTTTTGTTATCAAAATTATCATGAGATGATAATAATTATCAAATATTTATGATGGAATTAATTAATGCATCATTTAATGCGAATTTGGAAATTGGAAAGAAGTGTTAAGGAATCAATTTGACTAATTAATTTTAGTGATTTTGTGTATTGAATTAACTCAATGGTTTCTTTAGCTATATTGGTATTAAGTACATTATATCACAATGGTCATTTTATGATTCCGCAAACAATGAAGTTTCTTATCGCTAGGTAATTAGTTTAGCATTTGTGTTAGTGAGACGAGCTATAAGGATTCTAGCAAATTTATGATGAATTAAGAATCATAACAATAGACATGTCTAAATTGAGATTTTGGTGTCCTTGTTAGAATCTATTTAGTATAGGTTTGCTAAATGGTGATCTTGGTTGGGTTTCATTGTATACTATTTGTAGCATCATAAATAGTAACCTTGTACAATTTAAACCACTTTTCGTGCCCCTGCTTTACGGTAATTGCACCAAGATGGTGTAAAAAAAAGTGGACAACCTCTCAAAAAAACGTATAATAACTACTAACGCGAACGGGTTATTTTCAAATTTAAATAACCCCTTCGCGTTGAGGCTCGTTCACCAACTCAATCCAAGCCAAAACACATTCACATTTTTAAAAGTAAAAAAACACGTATGGGTTTTTTAAACAAAAACACGATCGTGTTTTAAAAAAAATAAAAACGCGTACGGGTTTTCGAAAATAAAAAAACACGTACGTGTTTTTCTTACATAAAATTAGATTAGTAACATATTAGCATTCCCTTAGTTTTTTCAACAGGATATATACGTAAAATATAACATTATACTTTAAGTTATATTTTATGTATATATTGTTAGGGTGTTTGAGAGTGGTTTCAACTCTATAGGAGCTATAACGTAGATTCTAGTTTTTAGAGGATCATATAACATTTCAGACTTAGTCAAATTTTAGTAATCAGCATGTCAAATTTCAGTAATCAACATTCTCCTATTATCATTCATAAGCTCTATATCTCACTCTCTTTATCTTTCCCAAACTCTAGACCTATCTCTCTCCCTCTCTTATCTCTCTCAATTCTCTCTACCCTCTTTAGGTATATCCCATCCTCTCTACCTTTCATTACTTCCTTAACCCCATTTCTATCCTTGACTCCTTCCCTTTCTCTTCTTCTCTGTCACTCTCTTATTATTTCTTTCCCCTCCCTCTCCATTCTCTTGGTTACTACCTATCCCTTCTATCCTCTCTCTCCCCATATCTAGGTCTCTCCCTCCCTCCCTATTAAACTCAATACCTTTCCCTCCCTATATTATTACCCACCTCTCTCTCCTCCTCTAGGTTTCTCACCTATTTAATTGTCCACCCTCTAGTTCTCTCCCTCAATCTACACCTTTCTCTCCCTTCCCCCTTACCACTATCAATTTATGAACTCTCTAACTCTTTTCTCTCCCCAAACATATCTATCTCTTCGTTCCTTAGGTCTTCGACTTCCTCCATTTCTACCTCTCCATCCATCCCCTCTTAGTCATCTCTTTTCTCTTTTAGCTATTCCATCTCTCCATTGCCTAGGTTGTCACCTCTCCCTCCTTTTTTCTCTCCCTCCCTCTCTCAAATTTATAGGTTTCTCCCTCATTTCCTCTCCACATCTATTCCTCTCTATCCATGTCTCATTAGGCACCAATCTCTATGCCCTCTATCTATCTCTCCCCTCTCTCTCCCATCTAGGTATTTAACCTCTCTCTCACCCTCTAGATTTCTCACCTCTCTATCTATCCCCTCTCTAGTTCTCTCCCTTTGTCTCCACCTCTCTCTCTCTCCATCACATCTTACCCATAGATTCCTTTATGAACTCTCTCCTTTGCTTATCTCTCACAACACTTCTTTATCTCCCATAAGCTCTACACCTATTACTCTCCCTCTCTTCTCTCTCCCCTCTCTAGGTATCTCCTATACTCTCTCCCTCTCTCTCTCTCTCACACAGCTTCGCTCCTTATCTCCAATACCTGCCCCTCCCAACCTCTCTCCATACATATTTTTCTACTTCCCTCCATCTTTACCTCTCTACCACTCCCTCTTTGTCTCATTACCCACCTCTCTCTCCCCCTCTATCTTTCCACCCTTGGTCTCTCACCTCTCTCTTCCTAGGCTCTAGATCGCTCACCTCTATATCTTTCTATCCTCTCTAATTCTTTCCTCTCCACCTCCTTACCCCTCTTTCTCTCTTTGTGAACTTATCTATCTTATTTTAATCTCTCTCTTCCTCACCTATCTACCTCTTCCCTCTCTCCATCTCAATCAATCCCTGCCCCCCTATCTCTCTTTTCTTAGCTCTCTCTTTCTCTTTATTATTCCCTCTCTCCCCTTCTCTCTTCCTCCCCTCTCTAGGTCATCACCTCTCCCTCCCCTTAGGACCCCATATGACCCCTTAGGACACCATATAACTCCTCAGGATACCATTTGTCCCCTTTTAACATCCTAGTACATGACATGACCCCTTAAGAAACCATATGACCCCTTTTAACATCCTTGTACTGACATGACCCATTAGGACAATATCCGTTCCCTCTCAATACATCCGCAGCAGAAGCAGAGAAGAAACGGCGGAATAACAACAAACAAAAATATCGTGGCCATTACTGTTTGGGTGATTTGGAAGGGTTATGAGAGGGCAAGTAATTATAGAAGCAGTAAACGAGTTCAAGTGCTCACCATAAAACACTGTAAATTGTAAAAATATAATTGAGTGGATATTTCTTTATTGTAGCGGTGGGTACAGGGCGGATTACATGTGGAGATTGTGTCCACTACATGTTACTCTCCATCAGTCACGGAGAATTCACGGACTTGCCAGACTTGTTTAAAATTAGAGAATACATTTAGAGTTATAGATGAACATAATTTACTAGCATACATACGTCAAGAAATATCAATTTGGAGGCACGAGTTGCATAGCATCAGCTGTATAAACATTATGCCAGTGATGCAAATGGGGTGGATATGATGGTGAACATCAATAAAATGAAGCGTTGTTGACAAAGAGGGTGTAGTAAAAATGCATGGCAATGCTGAGGTCAATATAGCCTTTCCAAATTCCCACCACGGAGCCTCTATTCCTCAATATGCTTCATAATTTAAACTCTATTCTTTAATATGCTTCATAATATAGTCAAATTTTGATTGGATTTAGTGGCCGTAATTAGAATGAATATACAATCATGTTTTACATTTTTCAAGTTAGATTGTCAAAACTGCATTTAACCTCCAACCCATGTTTATGAGAGAAAAATTATTTACATAATATATTTTTGTAAGAAAAATAACAAGCGCAAAAAATTGCATAGAAGAACAATAGTGCATAACACACATATTTACATGGAAAAACTTGATACAAACTAAAATCTAAACTAAAAACACACATGCATGCTAAAAATTACTCCATTGCACTTCTATCTACCAAGATCTTGTGTTAAAAAATGATGCTCTCAAAAGCACATGCACAAGAAGCTAAGGTGAACGAAGATTTGAAATGTGATGAATGCAAGATAAGAATACTAGAATGCGAAAAAATACGCTCCAATGCTAGATTGCCAGATTGCTAGATTGTTCATTAGGATTGATAAAAGATGCAAGAATCCTCTTATATAGAGAATACAATGGAAAATTGAGAGATAGGATTAAGAGGTGAAAGAGTAAATAGCCGGCTATGATTAAAGGGTAGGTATAAAAAATTATAAAATAATAAGAGGGTAGTTAGGAAAAATAATAAAATAATGAAGGAGTAGGTAGAGAAAAATTAAGAGATAAACGACATGTGTCATAGAATGAAAAAGCTAATGAATTAATTAAATAAATAAATAATTTATTTAATTAATAGAGGAATTGGGATCAATTAACTAAATAAAATATTTATTCAATTTAGGGAAAGGAATACTTTATTTAAATTGAGAAACGCTAAAAAATGATAAATGAATTAAATAAATAAATAAAAATTTATTTAATTAATAGAAGACTTAGGATAAAATAACTAAATAAATAAAATATTTATTTAATTAAGTTGGACAATTTTAAGTGTCTACAATAGTAAGTATGAATCGCACAACTACATGTAAAACACATGTTGAAATTACTATTTGTAGTCACATAAATCTATCCAGTTTAATTAAATGAATATTTGCTATTTATTTGATTAAAAATCCACTAGCCACCAGTTAATTAAATTAATATTTAATTAATTCATTTTCAAACATTCTTCTATTAATTAAATAAATTATTCAATTTATTTTAATTAATTCATTAAACCAAACTCACAATCAATTAAATGAATAAATCTTATTTATTTCATTTAACCCTTTTCCTCTTTTAAATAAATTAAGTAAAACATTTATTTAAATCATTTATCCCCCCCCACTTGCATTTTTTTACAAATGCAACTTGCACCTATTTATTAAAATAAATGAATTTTATTTTAATAAAAATCCTATTTTCCCTCACCCACCATAACCACTTGCAATCCTAACCCCCTTCTAGATTCTTCTAAGCCCTTCCTAATTAACCTAAGCCATCCTCTAATTATTGTCACATTCTTAAGCAACTTGGAGTCACTTCTCAAAGACTTCAAAGTCTTTGAAAAGCATTTAATGCTATGTGTTCAACATATTAACCTCTAAAATCTTCCAAACCACTTATGACTCTTACATGACCATTTATGGTTAACCCCTAACTCAACCCTCATGTGACTCATGTGTCTCCTCAAGCATTTATTTCTTTGACCATGATTATCCCTTTTACCTTTGCACAAGAATTTATCCATTGGATAATAAATTTATTCACTCAACCCAACCATTGACCTTAACTCCCAAGTTAACCCTCAGGTCATGTCAAACATTTAATGCTTCTTCCCTCTCCTCTCAACCCCTCTCATGTTGACACTTCTCATCCTGGGATTGGGTTGAAAGCCCTCACATGGATTGAATATCATTCAATCCTGACCCTTGTTGAGATTACTCAATCTCAACCATCCATTGCTCCATTTTCCCTATAAATAGAGCCCATTTCTTCATAATCCAGATCCTGAAAACTTGTATGCATCTAAGTTATAGAGAATTTTAGAAAGCATTTAGCATATTTTAGTCATATTCACTCTTTTGGTTAAAATTAACAAATAGCATTTAGATAACTCATCTTTCTTTGGTTATTAAGCTTGCATTTGCATATTTTTCATAATCATCTACAATATTGAACCTCCATAAGACATCCATAGTGCAAAAAGCTGCTGAGAGCTACACTAATTTGGAACTTGGAGAGGAGAGGAACAAGGGAGAAGGAGCTAAGAGCATGTTAAAAGACATTTGGAGATGCCTTGCTGTGTTTACTTCCATAGTTAAATATTTTATCATGTTTTTAGTGTCTCTTTTGATATGCCTACTTAGACTTACTTTTGGTTGATTAACACTAACGTTTCTGTCTTGTGTTTTGTGTGATATACCACCACAGATTCTAGTCTAACAATAGTTCATTTTGCAGATCATCACTATTTATAATAAGCTTCTTAACAAAACTTTCTATTAATAGCAAGTCTCAAAAAAATTTGTACCTCCATACATAGGTAGCATATAGATTAGTTTTTTTGGTTCTATTTGGATGATAGTCAATTTTGGTTGCTTTGGTCTAGATAGTTGCTTGTTCAAGGACTAGATTTGTATTCTCTTTTTGAAATTTATAATATGGGCATGGTCCCACAGTGTCACATTAACCTATGAAAACAAGTGACAAACTCTATAGTTTATGGGGTTGTTCATTTAAATTTTTTTTGAAAATGTGGGTGTATGTGCGTGTTCACTTTTTCTACACACTTTCTTTTCACACTTGATCTCTACATCATGGTTCATTGATTTAGTTATAATCAAATATTTTATGTGGTTTTTGAAATCAAGAACTAAAATAAATTTCCATTTTGGAAATTTCATTGTGGATTTTAGTATTAATTTCATACTTGTATTATCAAATTAACTTCATATAATTTTTTATCTTAGAAATAATAGTTAAAGAATCACTACCTTGAACACGATCTATTTCCCTATCTTGTCGGACTCATTCTCGAACCAAGTGATTGTGGATATAAGAGTAGATGGTTTAAAATTAATGACATTTGAATAGGCCAATATGTCTTGCTATTTATTATGATAACATACATCACATAGATCACATAGAGTCTCCTTTCACTAATTAGATAATTGTCTAGCAATTGTATGGATACTTTGGATCTTCATCTAATAGTGATGCTTTCTTACATGATTAGGAATGCATGGATGATATTGAGACTTACATTGCCCCATCTAGTGTTGTGGTTGACATACGTTGATGCCCCATCTATAGTGGAAGAAATTCTAGATCCTCCTCTTGCTATTATAGATTTCAAAATTATTTTTTAAAGATCTTTTAGTGATTATTTATAATAGGATCATATTTTTCTTATAGATTCACCTCATTTGGATTGAGTTCTACTAGACATCTCCTATTTATTTGTGTAGTCTTACATTTTAGATTTGGATGACACAATTGAGGACATTCAACTCCTCTTTGACAATAGTTATATTTTGACTATTTACCTTGTAGACATCTAAAAATGACTAATGCATTTTCATTTTGTCATTTTATCATGATCTCACCAATTCTTCTATCCATATTAAATAAATAATTTTTAAGTACTTAATTAAGCCAATAATCCTTCTATTATTCAAATATTTTTTATTATTTAATTAATCTATCTTTTAGTCCTCCATAACTAAGTAATTTAAAAAAAATATTTACTTAGCTAACACTTTCTGTCAAAAACAAATATTACTATTCATGATAAGTAAGACAATTTGATAATATTGAGTTGTTCAAAGAAACTATACTGGAAAGAATTTAAACTAGGGAGCATCATGACTTTGAATCTATTTAGTGAACTACACTAGAATTAGTCAAATTAAATTTGATTAATTGAATATTCAATTATTTGAATTCTCACTTAAAAACCTTTCCTAATAAATTAGATAATTTACATACATGATACTTCAAAGTATTGTAAGTAGCACATAGAATCTTTAGTTTTTCAAGGTAATTAAATAGACTACTTATTGTGGCCTTACATTAGTACAAATGTTCTTAAAATTTGATTTTATTATATATTTAATATTTAAATTATGCAATCCATTTTAATAAACAAACACCATGTTATCATATTTTGCTTGAAAAATAAATCATATTAAAGAGGCTTTAACTTAATTATAACCTAATATTTAAAAAAATAAAATTCCAAAGATTTAATTCGTTTATTGTGGATCACATATTTAGATTAAAAAATAGACTTTTCCTACAATACATTTGTAAAAGCAAAAAAGGGGGAGTAAAAGAAATTCAAATAAAGAGAAGAATTACAAACTACTTTGAATTGAATTTTTTTCAATAATAATAAATTATAGATTCTTTAACTCAATTAAACCATTATTATAACATATGATCTTAAATAGTTCAAAAATCTTCAAAAAATTGAAATATAAATAAAATAAAATTAAAAATAATATTTTTCAAAATAAGTGATGAATTGAATAAGTCTTAAAAAAATTTAATATACTTATATTTGATTCACTGTAACTGATAAGATACACTTTCATAATGTCAAATTATGAAACCATAGAAAAACAAATTTCAAGGCCATATCAACTCTCCCAAAGTATTTCTGCCCCCATTTCCTTTTTAATACAATAAATAACACCACTATTGCAAAACCTACTCCATATGACAATCCCACTCCAATCTGATACCATACACTTTCTCCACTCTGCTCTTCTTCATTAATTGATGTAGAAATGGGAGGAGGCACTGGAGTAAATTCTGGCCAAGAGCATTTTTTGGGAAGTGGACATCCCCATAAATTTGGATTGCCTGAATATGAATTTTTACTAAATGTTGTCATGTGTCCTCCTTGTGGTATACTTCCGGAAAGGTTGTTGTTGGAGAAGTTAAGGGCTCCCAAGTAGCTCAAAGAACCAAGATCTGAAGGAATTTGTCCAAAAAAATGATTTTTGGAAAGGTCTAATGATTCTAGCCAACTCATTTGTGCAATACTAGTTGGAATAGTACCATTGAGATTGTTCATAGAAAGATTGAGCAACTTCAACCCTTTCAACTTTCCCAAATCAGAAGGCATATCCCCATTCAATTGATTGTTTGAGAGGTCCAATGATGCCATGGCAGGGAAAATATATTTGTAATCCTCATCTCTGCCTTTGGAATTCATTTTTAAACCATTTTCATACACAAAATTGTAATATAGCAAGTTATGTAAAGTTAGATCCATTTGAACCATGCTAAATTCTTGGTGTGGATCTACCAACATTGATTGTAGATTGAAAATGTCCCGTGGTATAAACCCTGATAGACGATTTGAAGAAAGGTCCAAGATTTGGAGGTGCTTCAGTTGCCCCATTTCTGCAGGAAGACTACCTTCAAAATTATTCTTCCTCATTGCTAGGACTCGCAGCTCTGAAAGGTTTCCTATTGACTTTGGAATCTGACCTGTCAATAAATTTTCCCCGACATCCAGAAAATATAATTCTGTACAGTTTGATATGGAGGGAGGAAATGATCCGCTCAACTTGTTATTCTTTATCACTAGTGACTGCAGGTTACGTAGCTTACCAAACTCGGACGGAATCATTCCTCCAAAATTATTATCCCCTAAATTCAATATTTGAAGCTGGGAACAATTAGCTAAGCCTGGAGGGATGATTCCATCCAAATGGTTATTTGCCAAATTTAAAATCTCTAGCAAAGAAATACCCTGTAATCCTAAAGGAATATTTCCCGTCAGAAAATTGTCGTTGAGCAACAGTACTGCTATATGAGGATGCCAAATTGATGGTATCTTTCCAGACAGTGCATTGTTAGACACATCCACGACCTCCATTTCATTCCAAGCCGAACTATTTAGCAAAAGGCCACCTTGCAGATGATTTGCTGTGAGATTGATGTGGTAAAGTCTCATATCAAGAACCCAAGATGGAATTTCTCCAACAAGATTGCTGTCAGCTAATTGCAAGTATTTAAGGTTGAACTGAGTCGAAATCCACAAGGGGACTTGACCATCCATTCAACATGATGTAATATACAAGCGGAATAACTGGAATGAGGGAATCCAGGTGGTGCTGATATTAAGAAAACAATTGGACAAGGACAGAAAGGCTAAATTGGTAAGGTTGTGAAAGAAAGCCTCTGAAATTATCTGGTGGCCGTCCAATGTGAGATAGAGCCAGATAAGTGAAGAGGGTAGCGATGAGGAATCGATACTCTGGTTGAATGCATTCCCCTGAGCAAGGAGATTAGTAAGGGAGGAGAGCCTTGAAAATGAAGAGGGAAGGGTTCCACTTAGCTGGTTGTCAGACAAAAACAGGGATTTCAGTGAAGAGAGACCACCCAAGGAATCCGGGATACAACCACTTAAATCATTATGAGAAACTTCAAGATATTCGAGCGAGGAAATCATGCCTAAAGAATACGGAATATTACCACTCAACTGATTGTAAGAAAGATCTAGGCTTGTTAGAGAAGAAAAACTACCCAGACAGGCCGGTAAGCTTCCATTCAGTTGGTTGGAACCGAGATAAAGCTCACTAAGGTTTGTGAGACTAAGCATGCAAATGGTAGTGAGGACAGCTTCACCTTCGAAATTGTTAGATGCCAAATCAAGGGCAACAAGAGAAGACATTTTTGCAAAGGACAATGGAATGTTCCCACTTAACCTATTATCGCTTAAAGACAGTCGTGTGAGAGAAGACAGGTTTCCCAAACAGGGAGGAAGAGTACCTGTAAATCCATTGTGACAGAGGCTTATGGTTGCAACAAAAGTGAGGGTGCACAGGCTCTCAGGTAGGACTCCCCCTTTAAATCCGCCATCAATCTCAACACCGATTACATGATTGTTGTCATCGCATGATATGCCGTCCCAGAGGCAGCAATCACTTCCTTTTTCCCAAAAACTCAGTCTGTTTTCAGTGTCATTTACGCCAGCTTTGAATTGAAGAAGAGCTTTCTCTTCCCTCTCAATACATCCGCAGCAGAAGCGCAGAATAAACAGGGGAATTAAAGAAAAGAGTAATAGGTTTGCCATGGGAGAATGTAAGTCTGGCTGTACCAATTTGCAATTTAGCAGTATAATGAGGTTGAAAGGCCAAGTAATTATAATGAAGAAGAGGATTTAGGCGTGTGTGATGCGTATTAAACTTGAACTTCTAGAGCGTAGAAATGTTGACAAGACAATAACAGGTGTTGACAAACAGGCGTGAACGGTGCGTTTTAAACAGGCGTGAGCGGTGCGTTTTGTTTTGGCTTACTTTTTCTCGTGCTTTCTACCTCTAAAAAGTGGGATTAGAAATTTGTGCACGAAAACCACTAGGACAAGCAATTACGATGAAGAAGAGATGTTGAGCGGCCAGACTTGCCGTGTTGTGGAAATATATTGAGATGATAACAGCCGGAGTCAAGCATATAAAACAGCCGTGTAGTTTTGGAGGCACGCGTTATAGCGTAAAAAGACTTGGGTCAACATTGCAAAAGAGGGATCACCTTCTCTCACCTTTCTATTGACTAGACTTGTAATGAAAGATTGGAGAAGACTTTATGATTCAATATTACTTGAGAAGATTAGAGGAGAGGGGTCGGTAGTGGTGCACTTTATTTTCTGGGATTTATATGGAGCATTATGTGGGTTTAAATCAATATTTAAAAATCATATCATTTAAGAAAATTAGTATTTTGAATTAAAAAATGCTTTTATCTTTTATGAAGGCAACCTACAATGTTTAATTTGCTGATTCTTCTAAGATGTCTAAAAGTTGGTCATTTGGATGGATCACTATTGATGGGATTGGTCCACCATGACAAGTTGCATGACATGTCGATGGTAGTGGTTCATCATGTTGCATGGAGATCCAACAATCTGCCACCCTCTACGCTCAACTATGTGCATTAAATGCATGTCACCTCTTCACTCCATTCCATCTAGCCACATTAACTATGCGTCCCTTCACATTTACTTGGCTTGTTTGGCATGCAATATCCAACACAGGCTCCATTGAATGCTTCATTTTGTTGCACATCACACCCACTTTCCCTCCCTTCTTTCACGCATATTATTGAAGGTTTGTGACCTTTGTCTCTAGAACATGTTCGACTCAAGCCGATGAAAACCCTATCCTACCACTAGAATATGTTCGACTTATGCAGTTTTTCACACCCTTCTACATATTGGTTCAACATTTTCCTTTCATTGCATTACAAATGTGTTGTAGTGGATGCAAGGTACACGTGCATGCAATTTTTTGGCTCTTCGTTCTACCTACAGTTTTTAAGGGTTTTATATTCATTGCATTGTTGAGTACTTCCACCACTAACTCATTCGCAAGTATATGTGGGAAGTGTTCATAGATGATCGTTGCATGCAACCTAGGTAGCTCGCTATATGTTGTTCTTACCCAATTGAGGGTTTCAATCCTCACTAAGACTACACCATTTAGCATTGTTTGTGTGTTTTCCAGTCTAATCCTTAACTTGAAGTTTATGTTATTTTGTGGGTGCTCGTGTGATGAAAGTTGAACACATTTCCTATATGTTGAAGGTTTTGTTGCTTTGTAGGTGCTTCTAATGAAATTTTTTAGACATTATGTGCAGTGTTTATGAACACTAAAAAAATTTATATTCATAAAACACTAAAATTGTTAGAAAATAAAATATTATGTTCAAGCGTAGCTGTAACTTATTTAATAGGTTTGTTTTTTGACAAATGGTTTAAGAATGGTTGTATTCAGTTCTTTTAATTTTATCCTTGCATTAGGGTTTTTCTACATTATAGGAGATATGTAGTTGAACTTCTAGAGCATACAAACGTTGAGAAGATAATAACAGGTGTTGACACACAGACATGACAGATGCATTATATTTTGGCATACTTTATCTTGTGGTTTGTACCTATAAAAATGGGAATAGAGATTTGTGCGGGAAAATGAAGAGGGTGACCATTTATGATGAATACGAGATGTTGAGTGGCTAGACTTACCATTTTGGAAATATATTAAGATAAAAGTCACAAGTCAAGTGTATTAAACAACCATGTAGTCTGTCATCTAATATATAATTTTTTTGATAGTACATGCTAATCTAAAGCATTGTTAATTACATGTTAATGAAATGGAAGTTATGTGTAATAGGATAATAAGAATATGATACATAGCTCTCTCTTAAAAAGAGTAGATTACTAAAATAATTTCTTAAGATTTCAACTTTAATTTAAAGCTTAATCTAATTTTTTAATTTATAATTTACATGATGAATTTATAAAATATTTTAAATATTTTATTTTATTTTTAAAAACATCTATAATCTTCAAATTAAAATTTATTTAATTAATAATAAAAAATATTTAATAAACATTTATTTTTATATACTAAAAATCTATTATAAAAATCTATCCCAATAATAATTGGCATACAACTATATAAAAAGAGACCATTGAGACCTACCAACTCGAGCACTAACAAAAACTCGCATTAACAACCATACATAAGAAACCATATTACAATTCAAATATCTTCCACCACAATATGACAGTGCCACCAAGAATAATCCTCCAATGGTTACTCGCCCATCTGGAGACACCAATACTATATACACATTTGCAAAATATGTTGATGACAAAGCTTTCAGATGTGAGAGAAAAATGCCATCAATCAACTCAACCTTTAGTGTAGATTTAAAACCATGAATAAAAAACACAAATTGAATTTAACATAAATATATTTTATTTATTCAAAATAAATATTACATCATGATTGACCTCAATATAGAGGTTTTATTCTAACCTACATAAACAATAACAGAAGAAAATATTTTATAGAGGTTGTAGCCTCTAAAACATGAAAATTACCATCTATGAAAATTTAGCAAAACCACTAAAAAGCTAATTTAGAATACATCTCTAGAAACTCGAACTACATGCTTGACATTACTAATATCATTTTCAGTTGTAAGCTTGTATCACTATCCAACATACTCCCCCTTGATGCTAAGTTGTCAAACTGAATGTCCTATAGACTCACTTGGTACAATTCTTATATAAGTCAACTACACATTTGTTTATTTCTCTCCTTCATGAGAAATCACAGGTTTTCCATTTTGTCACAACCCTATTTTACTATGTGTGCAATTGAAAGCCAATACGCAGGGTTATTTATGGAAGGGGGAGAATATTGGGTAGAACAATGTAGTTTTATATATGCACTATAATGTTAGGTTTTTTTTTTATATGCATTATAATGTTAGTACTTTTATAAGTAAAATACTATTTAAAATGGAATATTAATTTTAATATAAATTTGTTTAGTAGAGCAATAACATTATATTTGAGTAAGTTATAATGTTAGTGATAGTTGAAGGTGACAAAATTTCAGGTAGTGAGATTAAGAAGTAGACATATTTATAAATTTTATAAGAAAAGCAAAAATTCAATGAACATAATATTAATTTTGTGTATGGAATAAACTAACATTGTATGTAGAGATTAGTTGTGTAGCATACATTGGAGATGAAGGCTGATATAAGTGATTTTGTACACAAAAAATTAGTCAATTATATTATGATGAATGTCTATGTGATTGATATGTTTTCTTTGATTGGAAATAGGCAAAATTGATTGTTGTATTTTAATGGCAAGTATAGTAACTATGAAATGTTGATTAAAAAAAATGGTTGCACCATTGATTGATTGATATAATGAACCTTCAAATGTTACATATAATGATAGTAAAGTTTAATGGTCTTTAATTATATATAAACCTTGGGAGTGACAAAGTGGGTCATTTTAATGTTGCAATAAATTGAAATTGCTTTGAAACTAAGGCATAATTAGAAATTTTAGATTAATTTTTTTGAAAAATTAAAATTAATTTTTTGTGCATATGAAGTAAAATGGAAGTAAAGTAGAAAGCAAACAAGGAAAAAAAACAACTTTTGGCATCATTTGCTCTATGGAAATAATGAAAATGGGACCAATTGCAATATATATCATGATGTTATGAGAGAATTTAAATTTATAATATGAACTTATTTATAACAACAAGATATAGACTTTAAATTTCATCACCAAAAAAGGATGCGAAGAAACCTATTTTGAAAATCATTTGAAAAATATTAAAAAAAAGAACATAATAAAAAAAAAAGATATATAATGAAAATGCTTATAATTTGTACATCTTCAAACTCTTGAAAAGAAAGAGGTTTTTTGAGAATGAAAGTGAATAAGGTACGCTTTTATATCAGTAATTTATATTATAAACAAATTTATACAAAAATAAAATAAAAATAAATAACATGTAGAATAGGTGAGAAATCCAGCATAATGAAATAAAAGATAAATCTTGTGTCATAGAAAATGGCACAATCAGTAATATGTTATTAGTGTAATAGTAGATGATATTCAACATTTCTGAAATGTCACAAAAATTACATTAATAATCACTGAAAGTAAATATGATACAATAAGTATTTTGTGTAATTTTGAGGTATCAGTTAATTGGAGGCTACTATCTAATAGTGTTCAAGTAGTGGACCTTAAAGATAAAAGTAAAAATCGGTAATTATATAGAATGTGGAAAACTAATTTGTTAGGAAGTTATTATCGATAATAATTGGGATATTTAAGTGTAAGTGAAATGAAAAAATGGGAAATAAATAATAATTGTGTGAAATAAAAAAACTTGTGTTTACCTGAAGAAATGATGGACATCTGAGAGAAGATGAAACATAAGCTGCCCAAAAGTTCTTTAGATGTATAGGCGGATGAAGAGGATATTGTAGTTGTGTTTTAATAAACAAGAGACATGCTAAGATAATAGTTCGATATACAAAGTAAACTATAAATGGTAGAATTCAGTCTAGTATATAGGAGAACGAAACATGGAGATCGAAGGTTTATATTTAAGTACCTGCTGATTTGTAGGTTTTTTTATTCGATGAAAATAGAAGCATAGGTATCAGTTAGAATGCAGGAAAGTAGGTCAAAGATGACCGTGAGAAAGGAAGGAGGCAGCCATTGATATGTGGTGTAGGTGAATCGTCATGTTTACTTCTGTTTGCAACATATACAAGGGTAAAAGGGTTTAGAGCATTAATGAAATGGAAAAAAAAGTACAGAGGAATGGTAGTCAAATGATAACAAGTGGAAGGAAGATATCAAATTATCTATTTAGAGTTAAATAAGTTAGAGCTTTGTATAGTGCTTACAACTGTATCAGTTGGAAATGCTTGTGGTCGGCAATAGCTCCAAAAAGTGATTTGGTGACTTAGATATAAGCTGCAGATAAAGTCAAAAATAGATGGTCAAAACTTTGATATACAATATATTATTTAGTAGTACATGTAGATAAATGAACAGTTTTAGTTCTTCTCATTAGAAATTAAGGAGCAAGTAAAACGAAATTGTTTATTCTATGATCTTTTTTTAGCAACAGCTTTGGAAAAATGAATAATGTGTTGGAAGTGAAGTCCAACGGTTGCCGAGACAACTCTTGGCTTTTTCATTTCCCTTGCATGGCTTTCTTATAGAGCTGTTTGCATACCATTTCATATGATGATTCTTTGGTGAAAATTACAGCTGCTGTTTATGTAAAACAGTTTTGTATTCTTAATAAAGTGATTCCCCTGTTTTAAGTGTGGATGTAAGCTAATTGTCGAACCACAATAAACTGTGTGTTTTCTTTTGTCTTGTTGTGTTTGAATTCCTTTTAATTTCTGCACTCTTTAAACTCATTCTTCCTCCTATCAATTGGTATCAAAGCAAGGTTAGATTGCTATTAAGATCTCGGTGGTTGAAATTCTGGAATCATGGAAGAAGTGAAGATAGAGGAGTTCTCTGGTCAGAATTTCGGGTTATGGAAGGTGTAGATGGAGTCCTTGTTGATAAAGCAAGACCTTTCACTTGCGCTTGAGGGGAAAGCGAAGAACCCATCCACGATGGCTGATGAAGAATGGGAAAAATTAGACAAGAAGGCAAGAGCAACAATCTTTCTCTCGCTGTCCAACAATGTCCTCTTCAATGTCATAGGTGAAGCAACAATGACAGATGTTTGGGATAAATTAACAGCCATGTATGAAATGGCGTTGGCTACAAATAAAGTGTTTATCATGAAGAGGTTGTACAAGCTTAAGATGAAGGAAGGTTGCGCAATGGTGAATCACATCAATGAATTTAATACATTGATCAGTCAAGAAACTTCGGTTGGGATGACACAAGATGATGAGAGCAAGGCTGTCCTTTTGTTATGCTCTTTACCAAGCAACTGAGATGGTGTTGTAACAGCCATTAGCACATCGATATCTGGCAAAAATAAGTTAACTTTTAATGATGTAGCAGCTACTCTTCTCAGCGAGGATTTGAGAAGAAAAAATGAAGAACCTTCATCCAGTGAAGCCTTAACGGTAGTAAGCACCAAAAATAGAGGTAGGAGCCACAATAGAGACACAAATAATTATCATAGACGATCGAAATTAGCAAGGAGTCGAAGTCTAGAAATAAAAATGGTGATTGTTGGTTTTGTGGTAAATCTGGTCATGTAAAGAAGGATTGTAGAAATTACAAAAAGGCACAAGAGAAGGTGCAGGACAATGAAGTGAATATTGTCTATGACAAGGATGATTGTGTTCTAATCCTTTGAACAACCGACACTACTCTGGATTCATGGTTACTTGATTCTGGTGCCTCCCATCATGCCACCTCATGCATTGAAGTTGATGCTCTACAAAATACGCAATATTAGACTAAAACCTGTGGTCATATAACACACAAAAACAAGAAACAAGGATCAAAATTAGTGTTATTCAACCAAAAACAAGCCTAAGCAGGCATATCAAAAGAGACACTAAAAACATGCTAAAACATTTAACTATGGAAGTAAATATAACAAGGCATCTCCAAATGCCTTCTAACATGCTCTTAGCTCCTTCTCCCTTGTTCCTCTCCTCTCCAAGTTCCAAATTAGTGTAGCTTTCAGTAGTTTTTTGCACTATGGATGCCTTATGGAGGTTCAAGATTGTAGATGATTACTCTAAAATGCTATGCAAATGTGAATAAAAGCTAATATTAGATGCTATGATGCTAAAATGATTTATTTTAGGCCAAAATAACAAGGTATTAGTGATTTATGCTAGATGCTCTCTAAAATTCTCTATAATCTAAATGTATACAAGTTTTCAGGATCTTGAGGCTTGAGGATTTGAAAATAAGGAATGTGAGCTCTATTTATAGGTAAAATGGAGCAATGGAGGGTTGAGATTGAGTAATCTCAACAAGGGTCAGGATTGAATGATATTCAATCCATGCGAGGGCTTTCAACCCAATCCCAGGATGACAAGTGTCAATATGAGATAGGTTGAGAGGAGAGGGAAGAAGCATTAAATGCTTGACATGACCTGAGGGTTAACTTGGGAGTTAAGGTCAATGGTTGGGTTGAGTGAATAAATTTATCATCCAAAGGATAATGCTTTTATCCAATGGATAAATTCTTGTGCAAAGGTAAAAGGGATAACCATGGTCAAAGCAATAAATGCTTGAGGAGACACATGAGTCACATGAGGGTTGAGTTAGGGGTTAACCATAAATGGTCATGTAAGAGCCATAAGTGGTTTGGAAGACTTTAGAGGTTAATTTGTTGAACACTCAAAGCATTAAATGCTTTTCAAAGACTTTGAAGTCTTTGAGAAGTGACTCTAAGTTGCTTAGGAATGTGACAATAATTAGGGGATGGATTAGGTTAATTAGGAAGGGCTTAGAAGAATCTAGAAGGGGGTTAGGATTGCAAGTGGGTTTGGTGGGTGAGGGAAAATAAGATTTTTATTAAAATAAAATTCATTTATTTCAATAAATAGGTGCAAGTTGCATTTGTAGGAAAATGCAAGTGGGGGGATAAATGATTTAAATAAATGTTTTATTTAATTTATTTAAAAGAGGAAAAAGGGGTTCAATGAAATAAATATGATTTATTCATTTAATCGATTGTGATTTTGGTTTAATGAATTAATTAAAATAAATTGAATAATTTATTTAATTAATAGAAGAATTTTTTGAGGATGAATTAATTAAATATTAATTTAATTAACTGATGGCTAGTGGATTTTTAATCAAATAAATAGAAAATATTCATTTAATTAAACTGAACAGATTTATGTGACTACATTTGCCCTTCTTTGAAACGGTGCGGTTTATCGCGTCATTTCAAAGAAAGAAAAATAGGTGTGAAGAAATATGCCCCATAAATGTTAATTTAATGAGTGGTACGCCCCCTTGAGAGATGGGTCGAAAAATTTCAAAAAATTGGGCGATTTCTCGAAAAAGAATGAAAATTGGCAGGGTGGTAGAAGAGAAGAAGTTAGCAATGCTGGTGAAAAATAGAAGAAATCGGAGATAAAATGGAGAAATGGGAGGCTCGGGAAGTTCGCAGGGACCACGGCGGTGAGCGGGGGAAAATTAGGGTTATGGCGAAGGGTTTATATGGGGAGAAAGGGGTGAAAACAAGCTCATTTGCATTCGCGTCCATAGTGAAATTTTAGTTCTGATAGTGACTTTTTGGAAGAGCAAGGAGCAGTCAGGATGCCGGTTCCCATAGCAGAGCACTGTTTAGAGCGAGTCTGTTGATTTCAGCGGCTAGACAACTTTGGACCAGCGGTATGTGAATTTGAATTTTTGATTTTTGTGCATTTTTGATATGTTTTTAGCTAGGTGCAAGTTGAGTCAAGACAATATGTTTTAGCGCTGTTGTCAGCCAAATTAGCACTTTTGTGCTGCTATGGCGCTATTGCGTAGTAGTTTTAGTGTTGTTGCCAAGGTGAGCGCTCTTGTATAGCTTTTTTAGCGCTTTTGCTTGTTTAGCGCTATTTCATGGTTGATTGAGCACTTTTGTTATGAAGTAGCGTGTTTGCTATGAAGTAGCGCTTTTGAATGGTCAGTATAGCGCTATTGTCTAGTTGATTAAGTGCTTTTGTTAGGAGATTAGCGCTTTTATGTGCAAGATAACGCATTTGTGTAGGAAAAAATATGCCCTAGTTGGTTTGAACAAATCTCCCAATGCCAATGATGGATGGATGGAGAGGTGAGGTTTAGAGTTGTTTTGAACCATAGCAGCCTTGATGAGACTTAGGTCATTAGAATAAATGCCTGTTGAAGTCTAGGTGTGCCATGATTGCTTACCTGTTGAGACTCGAAGATACTTGATCAAAGTATCTGTTGATAGTCTAGGTTTAAACTTAAGAAAGTTTGAAACAAAACAAATGATGATGATGGTTGATGCATGTGTGCAGGAGGATCTTCGCGTCTTACAGTTGTGCGAGAGGCATCCTGCCACACAGGTGCTACACGATCGGTTGATAGAGGCCGAGGTGGATTGCATTGCAGCTACAGGCTTGTATGATTGGATGTATATGCCCATGATTAGGATGAATCACAGTTTGATTACAGCATTGGCAGAGCGGTGGCATAGTGAGACATGTACGTTTCACTTAGTGCAGGGAGAGATGACAGTGACTTTGGAGGATGTATGGCGCATCCTACACATTCCTATCTGAGGAGAGCTGGTGAGTAATGATCGAGCGTGGGGGACCCTAGCAGTGTAGAGATTTTTTGAGGAGGATATCTATATTGATGATGGTTTGATAGCCTGGGAGGACATAGCCGTGTTGTATGAGCCATTACCAGTAGTGCTATTAGGTATTGTTGGGGGACTAAAATGCCTAGATCAACGATCGCATGGACTGGCCATTGGTTGGGGTTAGGTGATCGAGCAGATGATTACATAGGGGACCTGGTTTGCATGGGGACCATGCGTGCTATCGCACATATATCGGGAGCTACATGAGGTAGCATATCGAGGGATGGGCTCCTTGGGAGTGGGTATCACGCTACTACATATTTGGGCATGGGAGCATTTACTAGTTACCCGACCAGTCAGTTTGAGATTCTGACCAATGGATCAGCTCTATGTATACATGTATGGAGGGATGATGAGTTAGCTCCACCTGGGGAAGTTAGAGTGGTGGCGGCGAGCACTGGATGATCTAGATATAGTGATCTGGAGATCATATATTGAGTGTGAGCCATGGGAGGATGATGCGGAGGCATTGCCATATGTGTTCATGACATGATATCTCATTAGTAGGACAACCTACAATGTGGAGAGATAGTTATTGCGTAGGGTGTTGAGACAGTTTGGGCGGAGACAGGGTTTGCCTAGTGGTTTAGGAGTGTATGCACGGGTAGTTCGAGAGAGGTATCTGTGGGGACCAGTGTTACCCTATGATAAGGCACTGGTAGAGTTCCACACATTGCAGGTGAGACCATGACAGATGAGGCCGGGGGTAGTAGATGTTGGGGTGTCAAAGGAGTACATGCAGTATATTGCGGCACATTCGATTCTACGGATATTAGATCCGGCAAAGCCAATTCCAGAGTTTGAGGAGGATAGGGGACATAGACAGAGGAGGAGAGGAGGTCGCGGAGTAGTAGGTGGATTAGGGAGAGGGGATGGTGATGGTGGGGATGGAGGAGGTGGTTATGGAGGAGGAGGAGGAGGTGGTGGGGGTTTTGGAGGAGGGGGTGGATTTAGGGGTGGAGGTGGGGATGGTGGATGCTTACAGCGGAGGGGGAGAGGTGGGTAGCCATTGCGGTTATCTCAGGGACCTTTGATACAGGGAGGCATGAGATTAGGTGGGAGAGATGCTGGTGAGGGACAAGCACCTATGGAGATAGAGGAGGGAGCTACTGGAGAGGCAACCACTGGGGAGGCACTAATTGGAGAGGCACCTATGGATATAGAGGAGGGAGCTACAAGTGGGGATATGTGGGATTATATGATAGGATATTTGCAGACTCGCATGGAGGATTTGGAGGCAGAGGTGGCCACTGGGCATGTGCAACTATTTGTACGAGAGTCAGAGTTGACCGTAGTGCTGCGGGAGAGGGATCAGGCTGTTGATAGGGTGGTCCAGTTACAGGAGAGAGTGCAGGCCTTGGAGGGAGTACAAGGACATGGGTTGTCGACTGATTCCCTAGCAAGAGAGTTGTGGAGAGCAGGTGTAGAGGTTGATTACTGGCGGGGCTTGTATGAGCAGGAGGTACCATCTAGTCGACAGGCACTTAGCAATTCACAGATGCGTCTGGAGAGATCAAAGCGGTCTCAAAGGATGCAGAGCAGTGGGGGTGTGATGGGTCCTCCATGGAGAGATAGATCAGGTGATGCAAGGGCTAGTGGGGGTATGATGGGTCCTCCACGGAGAGATAGATTAGGTGATGCAAGGGCTAGTGGGGGAGCAGGTGGTGATGGTGGTGCAGCATCTGGTCAGAGTGGCATTTGAGAGAGCATTTTGCATGCATGTTTACATTTGTCATGTTGGACTGTGTCTTGGATGGCTCTTGGTAGCCGATATTTTGGACTTCATTGTACTTTGATATATGTATGATTTTGACGATATGATATGATATGTATGAGGAGATCCCATTTTTTTGTGATGATATGCATGTTGATATGTATGGATTTTTATGCAGGATGATGATCTTATGATTTATGCTTTAGATGGATAGTTGTACTTGCTATATGTATGCTTTGATGAGATGATTCCTATATGTATGTTTCATGATGATTTATTCCTACATGATGTCTATATGCATGTTTTATGATTGTGATGCTAACATATGGATGCAGGTTGATATGCATGATTTGTAGATGTAATGCTTTATGTATGCAATGCCATGATGATATAGACAATATCTTGTACTTTATGGTGAATTGATGATAAGATGATGATATGCAATGATGTTGATGTGATGTGTTAAATATAAATGATTTATGTAAATGCATCTAGGTGGTCTTTAGATGAATGTGATATGGATAAATAAATGTAAAGTACAAATGTTTATATGATGATTTCTAAATGAATGCATATGTATATATGGTTTTATGTTATGATCTAAATGGCGAAAAATATGATGAAGTAAAATGATAATGCAACTCATGGGTCATGAATAACTGCACCTTAATGCAATTAAAAAGGATAATGAATGCTTTCTGAATGAATCTTTAAATGATACTAAATGAATGCATTTGTAATGGCTAATCATGGTAGTAAATGCAAATAAGGACAATTTATCATATAAATGAATCTAAATGGCATGATTGTGTAATGACGAAATGATATAATGATACTAATGTAAGTAATTGAGAATGGACTATATGTAGTAAGTGCAACTAAATGATATTAAATGCACGCTAATGAATGGCTAAATTTTTCAATAAAGCTATATGCAAGTATATGATAATGAACTAGGCTAATGCAAATGCAACTAAATGTGATGAAATGATGATGTGATTATGATAGATGAATGCAAGGTTGTTTAAACTTTGCATGATGTACTGATATCAGAGAACTCTGTCGTGATTGTATCCAAGACCAACTCAATTTTTAGATAACCTCTCATATTAATCTTGTTCACATTTGCACAAAAATCATGCATATGAATAATGAATTTTGAATGGGTCGATGACATGCAACGGAATGCAATATAAACAGATGAGATGGAATGACGATCCATAGTGCTTTATTTTCATCATTGAGCTAAAAAAATGTTGTAAGAAAATACAAGCAACTTGACATAATGATTCAAGATGACCTGAGTATTCCTTACATGGATTTTGATATAGCAAGTTAATACAAGCAACTTTGATATAATGGATCAAGTTGACCTAAGTATTGCTTGCGGAACAGATAAGGATTATCTCCTTTCATGCATGACTTGGAACGTCCTCCTTGATCTTTTACTGATCATATCCTGAGACAAAGTGCATACCGTAATAAGAGATAAATCATTATCGAGCGTGGGTGAGGTAGTAGGAACAAAATATGGAGCAATGTACCTGCAAGCAAACAACATATATAAAGAATAAAGAATATGGACCCTCAATAATGGTTCATGCTCATATGGTCGAGGTATATGCTGTAGTCAGCAAGCTATAGTGATCTATGACTGAAGTTTGCATATGATCACGTAACTTAGTGAACTTCCCACATAGACACCATTAGTACATGCCCCAGAATTTCATTGGAAATAATTCATAGAAGACATACAAGCAATGCTTTGGAATCGTCCCGACCACTCTAATCACTTGTGGATATCCCGGAGTAGTGTAGGAACCTGATATATATATATATATATATATATATATATATATATATATATATATATATATATATATATATATATATATATATATATATATATATATATATATATATAAACGATTGAATAACCTACAAATCAACCAAGTATTTGATATCTTAAACAAAATTTTGTTGTCAAAGAAAATGTCATCTTGTCTTTGTTTTGGTAAGGAAGGATGCATTCTTGTTGAAGACAATTTGTGTGTTGATGTTGGTTGTTTGGTCGATTGGATAAGTGATCATCATTTTGAGTATTTCACAATGTTTGTTTGGTATCTGCTCAGATGAGTATGTACAATGTGTTGCCATGTTTTTGATTGATTTTTGATGTTTTCTAATGTTTTTGGATTTTGTGAGATAGTTTTCCAATGTTTTTGGTATTTTGTGATTGTTTTTGAATGTTTTTGGAGTTTGATGATTGTTTTGAATGTTTTTGGATTTTGTGAGACTGTTTTGAATGAAGAACCCAACGGATCACAAGTTATGTAGAATCCACTTCAATCAATAGGTTAAGGGCATTGCCCCCAGTTTTTAGACATGCCTATGAAAAAGCGGTATGTAAGACATATGAAGTACTTTCTTGGATTGCAGATCAATAACAAGCCATGGTTTGGATAGATGGATGTGTGTATGTAATGAATGCGATCGCAAAAAGCCTTGAAAGACCATGGAGCCATAGCCTTTATGATTGGCGCCTGTTTGCCAGGTTTTCACCATCGCACTTACCCAAGGTGCCACTGGAGTGGTTGTTCACCATTTGGATGCATGATTTTACTATTTTGATGTTTTTGTATTTTCTTCAGGACATTTTTCAAAATATTTTTGGTGTTTTTCTGGTATGTATGGGAGCTTGATGCTCTGTACAGTTTTTAGGTATAAAACTGTTTGATGTGCATGTTGTTGATCGGATATGCTAGCGGTTCTCCTTTTGAAGTAGCCAACTGATATGCCTTGGACCCAAATACAACAGTGATAGCATATGGAACCAGCTAGTTTGACTCAAAATTTCCCTAATGTTCTCTATTTGGTTGGTTACGAGGATTCTCTCGAAGAACAAGATCACCTACCAAATGTATGAGATCGAACTCGATGATTATAGCTTCTGCTCATGCGCTGTTGATAGATTTGAGGTGGTTGTATGCAGCTTGTCATTTCTCATCAAGTAGTTCCAAGTCTTGAAGACGTGATACTCTATATGCTTCATCATCTATTAGATTATGCAAGGAAACCCATAGAGATGGTATCTCAACCTTAATAGGTAAGATAGCTTCTGCACCATAGACCAGTGAGTAAGGAGTTGCACCTGTAGGGGTTCGAATACTAGTTTGATACGCCCATAGTGCTAGATTTAGTTGAACATGCCAATCATGGCCAACATCATTGACTGTTTTCCTAAGGATCCTTAATATGTTCCTGTTTGATGCTTCGACCTGACCATTTCCTTGTGGGTAATAGGGAGTGGAAAAGTGGTGTTGGATGTGAAACTTCTCACAGAGTTCACGGACATCTTGATTTTTGAAAGGAAGCCCATTATCTGTGATGATGGACATGGGTACACCATACCAGCAGATGATGTAATTAAGGATGAATGAGGCGATCTGCTTGCCGGTGACTTGGGTAAGTGGAATAACTTCGATCCACTTTGTGAAGTATTTGGTGGCGGTAATAATGAATTTGTGACTGTTAGATGAAGATGGATGGATTTTACCCACAAGGTCAAGTCCCCATTGACAAAAAGGCCATGGTGTTGTGATTGGTTGCAATTCCTGTGCTGGTGCATGTATCAGGTCTCCATGAACTTGGCATTTCTTGCATTTTGTGACAAAGTAGTAGGAGTCTTTTTCCATGGATGGCCAATAGTATCCAGTGTGCATGAGTTTCTTGGCTATTGAAGGATCACTTGCATGAGTTCCACAAATTCCTTCATGTAGCTCTTCCAAGGCCTTTGTTATCTCATCCTGTTCCAGACATTGAAGGAGAGTACCATCAAGACTGCGTCGATATAGGGTTTCAGCAATGATGGTATATCGAGCGGTTTAGCGAATGAAGGTTTTACGTTGGTTATTCGATTGGTTAGGAGGAAGTGTGCGATCGTGGAGGTAGGTGTAGAACTCACCATACTATCAGGATTCGGAACCAACAAGGCGACATATCATCTTGGATTCGGGGATATCATAAGTGGGAATCCAAAGCTATTCTTCCAAGAACTCATAGCGTGTCGAATTTTGTGGAAGATCTAGGAGAGATGCGATGGTAGCCATAGCGTCAGCAGCTCGATTCTGATCTCTGGGTATCTGCTCAAACGTGATAGTAGTAAATGATGCCTTTAAACTGTCGACCATTTGCTTGTAGGGCATGAGTTTGTCATCCTTGGTCTGATATTCATCTGTTACTTGTTGGATGTCCAGTTGAGAATCGCCATATATCTGTAAATCTTTCAATTTCCATTGTATGGCTAGTCTGAGTCCTATGATCAAGGCCTCATATTTTGCTATGTTGTTTGTACATGGAAATGTGAGCCTGTAAGACTTCAAGATACTGTCACCTTGAGGTGTGATAAAGAGAATGCCTACCCCCGAGCCATGCCTAGTGTATGAACCATCAAAGTATAGTTTCCATGGTTGTGCTTCTGTGATCATGAATATCTCTTCATCTGGAAAATTGTAAATGAGAGGATGATCGCCTATGAGTGGTGCATCGACCAAATGATCTGCAATAACTTGGCCTTTGATAGCCTTACGGTCCACATACTTGATGTCAAATTCACTTAGAATCATCACCCATTTGGCCAAGCGGCCATTCAATGCTACTTTACTGAGTAAGTACTTTAGTGGATTGATCTTTGCAATGAGATGTACTTTGTGTGTTAACAGATAGTGCCTCAATTTAGTAGCTGCCAAAATTACTGCTAGGCAAGCTCGCTCAATAGGTGTATAATTGAGTTCATAGCCAACCAGTGTGCGAGAGATGTAGTATATAGAACACTCTTTCGCTTCTGCATTGTGTTGAGCCAATAGCACTTCCAATGTTGTAGTAGTAGATGAGATATAGAGCAATAGAGGCTTTTTTGGATCTGGTGGGATCAACAATGGTGTATTCATGAGATAATCTTTAAGCATTTGGAATGCTTGCTGGCATTTGACATCCCATTGAAAGCGGATGTTCTTGTGTAGCAGGTGTATAAAAGGATGGCACTTATCTGCCAGTTGTGCAATGAATCTTCGGATGGACTGTAGCCACCCTTGTAATGTCCTTAGCTGACTGATGTTCTTTGGTGGTGGCATGTCCATGATTGCTTTGACCTTTGCTAGGTTGACCTCAATGCCTTTGTTGGAGACAATGTATCTGAGAAGTTTCCCTAAGGTTACTCCAAAGACACATTTCTTTGGGTTGAGTCAAACATGATATTGTTCTAGTCTGTCAAAGATTTTCTCCAATATTTCCAGATGACCTTCTCTTGTTAGTGATTTTGCCAGTAAGTCATCAACGTAATCTTCAATTATGGTATGCATCATATCATGGAAGATGGTGGTCATTGCTCTTTGATAGGTCGCTCCCGCATTCTTGAGACCAAAAGGCATTACATTCCAGCAGTATGTTCCCCATGGACATGTGAAGGCCGTCTTATGCTGATCATCTGGTGCGATCTTTATTTGATTGTACCCTGAAAAGCCATCCATGAGTAACATCATGGCATGTCCTGCTGTTAGGTCCACGATGATGTCGATGTTGGGTAGGGGGAAGTCATCTTTAGGACATGCTTTGTTCAAATCTCTAAAGTAAGTACAGATACAGATGCCCCCATTTGGTTTGCCGACAGGCACAATATTGGAGATCCAATCTGCATAATCAATTGGTCTAATGAAACCAACATCCAAAAGTTTCTTAAGTTCCACTTTGACGAGTACTGCAATCTGGGGATGCATCTTGTGAAGCTTCTGCTTGACAGGCTTAGCTCCCTCTGCTACTGTGAGGTGATGCACGACTAAATCCAGATCAAGACCAGGCATGTCTACAAATAACCATGTGAAGTTGATCTGGCATTTCTGGAAGAATTCGACAAATTTGGGTTGTTCCTCTGGAGTCAAAAGAGATGCTAGATGTATGTTGTGAGGAGTTTCAGGAGTCCCCACATTGTATTCTTTGGCTTCCTCGATCAAAATCGTTGATCGTTCCTGCTGTGTACTAGAGGGGAGAATGTCAAACCTTTCACCCCCGGGCGCTTCAGAGAGGTTTTCACCGTTAGATACGCTCTTTCTTTTTACTTTTGTGGGATCAAACAGTGCCACAGTGTGGTTTTCACTGGTAGATCCATGTTTTATTTTTATATTTTTGTAGCTAAAAGGTTTGGCATCCACCCCAAAGTATGTTGCGCTATTAAGTTCTATGGCGAATCCAACTCTATGATCCCCACTTGGCATGTTATCCCATAGCTCCAAAAAATCAATGATCGCCTCATCATTTTGGAAGTGGTCAAGGCATGGGAGATTAGGCTGGTTCCATTCGATGAGCTCAGGATGGATAAGGGGCATTACCTCATCGATTAGGTTAAGTTCATTAGATGTGTCAGTGAGGGTGAAGACATTATGGTCAAGGTTGTTGATGGTACTCTCCCTATCAGAATCAGGTGTAGGATGTGACGTAGGGTCTGTGGAAGATGTGTCCAATTCAGGAACCCAAGAGGTCTTTATCTGTGCTTCTCCGTAAATAGGGATGTCTTTGGGGGGTGGAGGGGGTGATGTGTCTTCCTCATTTGAAGTATTTAGATGTACTGAGTCGAATTCCCACTCATGTGAATCAGTCTCTGAGTCACTTTCCAGGATTCGATTGCTATACCACACTGGGATATCTTTTGAGTTAAATACTGCAGGTGTGATCGGTTGATGTACCATTGTAGATGAAATGATCAGTATGGCAGGAAGAATTATGGGGATGAGTGAATCTGATACGGGGAGTATCAACATTGTTGACTCTGCTGCTTCTACTAGAATTGTCGGTGTTGTTGATAGTATTGGGAATCCTGATATAGCGGCTGCTGCTAATGGTGCTTTTGATGTTATTGTTGCTGCCGATGGGGTTTCTTTTTTGATTGGTGGAATGATGGGTGGTGCTGCTTTTATAATCAAAGGTGGCCTCTTTGTAATAGGCTGATATAGTGGTTTGCTGGGTTTCCCTTTGAATATGAGTTTAGGAAGGAGCTCCTTTTGAAAACCTAAGCCTGTGTTATCTTTAGGCTTCATTTCTGGCTGTAGTGGCTCATGTTGTCCTTGCTTGCAAGGTCCCAAAGCACTTTGACCATCATAACCCATTCTTTGCATAATGAGAAGGCCTTTTCCATATTGATCTGTGGGAAGCTTAGCTTGTGGGATGTTCGTGGTGATAGGATCTTTATAGATCCATTCTGCTAAGTCCTCATCTCTAGTCTCTTCTTCTTGACTCTTTCCAAGGATGAAAGGCGTCAAAGTGCATGCTGGATTGACAAGTGATGCTTGAAGTAATTGTTGAGGTTTACTATGAGTTCTAGGGGAAGTGGGCATTTGTCCAACACAAAAGAGTTGGCTGAGATTATACTCTCCAGGACCTTCCTCTGCCATTTTCATCTTGAGCTTCTCTTGCTTGGGTATAATGGTGTTTGAACTAGAAAGAGAGGTTGGAATAATGTATGAGGTAGACAAGATGGCTTCCCTGTTGTTAGGAATGGTAATCTCTGGTTAATGATTCATATTGTGACAATATGCAAAGGGATTTGCATCTCCCAGGATTGTAATTTCCACACCGTTATGAGGAAACTTGATACACTGATGGTAGGTGGATGGAAGGACTTGCATGGCATGTATCCAAGGTCTTCCTAACAACAAATTGTATGGCAGAGGAAGGTCCAAAACTTGACATATGATGTGCTTCACCATTGGGCCCACTCGGATTGGTAGCACCACTGCTCATTTGGATAACCGCTCTGCATCATTATAGGCTTTGATTGTGATCTTCTTATGGGGATCCACTGATTCAATTACATATCCCAGTGCTGTGACCAATTGTAGTGTACATATATTCAGACCTGCTCCATTGTCAATCAAGACTCGCTTGATCCTATGCTGGTTGATAAACCCTTCAATATGGAGTGAGGCATTATGTGGTTGCTGGAAGGATGTGTTGTCACTTTCAGAAAAAGTGAGACAAGGTGATGACCTTAGATTTCCAACCATGGCTTGGAACTGATCTGTGGTCAAGTTTGTAGGGACTGACGCCTCTTGGAGAGCTTGATCCAAGATTGTTTTATGAGATGGAGAAAGACGCAAAAGCTCTAAGATAGATATCAGTGTGGGTGTTTTATCTAATTGATCCACAAGGTTATACTGCTTTGGGATTGATGTGGTACCTTGTGGAGCTACTTTTATGGTAACCTTGCTGCGACGTGTAACAACATTGCAATTGGAACTGGGATTTTTGATGGTAATAGTTGCAATTTGTTCACTGGTATCATACAGGTGATTCACAATGTAATTATACGCGGCTCACGTATAATCAGTGGTATCAGTGTTTCTCCCTAAAGTGGAAGGACCCCTTTGATCTTGTGATGGAAGTGGATTTTTGAACATCAGATGATCATTGTTTGTTGTCTTTGGGTCGTGTCCTTCAATTTTGATATCACCTTGGTCAATAAGATCTTGAATAAGATCTTTCAATCTGTGAGAATTGCTTGTCTTATGTCCTTTCCTTAATGGAAATCACAATGTTCAGTATCCCTCCACCATGCAAGTTTGACTTGAGGCTTGTAATTTGATGTTTTGGGTAAGGTTACCAGATTTTGAGAAACCAATTGGCGTAACACTGTTTCAATGGGTTCCCCTAAGGGGGTGTATGTTCGCTTTGGTTTAAAATTTTGTTGACGCTGTCTGGGTTCTTCTTGAGGTAGGTTGCATCCTTGATTTAGAATTTGAGCAACTGTTTTATTCTTGGGTGGGGGGTTCTATCCTACAAATCGAACCATAGGTTGTGCACTTTTGATAGTTCAAGCATCCACAACCCCGTCATTGACGATATTTTTATTTTTGTTCCAGAAGTTCAGCTTGTCACTATTGAAGCGCAGGTGAGGGCCATCCTTGGGCTCATTGTAGATTTTGATCAGCCCTTTTTTGATGAGAGCCCGTTCACACTTTAAACCTTTGGTGATCATGTCATTGAAGGAATCTGTGTCTTTGAGGTCCAGGTGAAATTCCATTTCGTTATTTAAGTTGGAAATAAATATTTCCACTAATTCTTGTTCTAGTAATTGAAGTGAACGTCTGCTAGACATTTGACGCCATCATTGCAGAAAGACCAAAAATAGCTCGCCTGGTTTTTATTTAGTGTTACATAGATCGACCATTGTGATATCCCATTCAATGTTGTGTGAGTAGTGTGCTAGGAACTTCTGGATTAGTTCTTCAAAGGTCCTAATGCCACCTAGTAATTGGGAAAACCATGATGTGGTTGTTCTTCCCAAACTCTAGGGAAAGAGTCGCATTAGGTATGTATCCTTGTATGCCACTTCTAGGCATGCTGAATGGAATTCTCTAACATGGTCATGAGGATCTCCTTTTCCTCTATACTTTTCAAACTTGGGTGTTTCAAACCCTCATGGAAAAGGTGGCATATGAAGATTTCTATCAAAGGTATAGGGACAAATATCATTGAGTGAAAACTGGTTTGTTTTCACACCACTGCGAAGCTGTTGGGCAAGATTTTCAACTTGTTGCCGTAACATGTCTATGTCATTTGGAGGAGGAGGAGGTGGGGGATTACCTTGATGAAGGTTGTATCTGATGTGATCTCGTCCTCTTTCATCCTCATTACGACTTTGGTGTTCTGATGCTTGTCTTAGTTGTGCAACATCAAAGTCAAAAGGTAGTTTGGCTCCCTCTTGAGCAAGCCTCAAAAAGTGAACATCAGCATTGCTCTTGAGTATTTCATCAAAAAGTCTATTAAAGAGAGGGTTGTGTTGCGCCCTTTCTATTTCCGTAGGAGTAGGAGTACTTGAATTTTCATCATTGATGTTTCCTCTAAGGGCTTCTTGGAATTCATTGATGTTTTCCTCCTCTTCTTCTTCAATTTCCATTTTTCTAGTTCTTGATCTAGTATGAGCCATTTTGTTCACAAGTTTTTGTTGAAGTTGGGTGAAAATGATGATGAGCTGTTGATGAAATGAGAGATTTATGTTTGGTAGAGTTTTTTGCATATGAATCTCTAGCACTAAAGGTAGATATTACCCAAGTCCTTTCTTGAATTGCTTGTTGTGTTTGATTGACAAAGTTTAGTGTGATAAGGTTTAGAGGGATTTGAGATGTGTTACAGATTCAATTACCTAGTAATGAGAGGATTCAATCAAAGACTAAATTTAACCTGTATAGAAATGTCTCTTAGGATGAGTTTCATCCTAGATGTAGAGACACTCTAAAAAGTAATGTTTTGTGTTTGATTCAAGCAATATCTAAAGAGAACTTAGGATAACAACCTCTTGATGTTTTGAGAGTTTGAAATGGATGAGATGATGCGTGAAAAGTGGTGATGGACAAGATGTTTAACTTCAATAGAAACTTCATGTTACATAAGGAACAAACTCTTCTTCTTCCCTTTCGGGGGTTGGTGGTTCTTCTCGAGCTACGTTGTATGTGATACAAATGTTTGGAAAGAAGTTAGGGTTGATCTTGCCTCCTTTGTTTTTGTGATAACTTAAAGCTCTATATTGCCTAAAAGCTCTGCGGTTCAATGACTCTTGATTAAACTCGTTTGATTTCCCTTGAAGATAAAGACGCATGTGAAGCAAGAAGGCTCTATTAGAGACAAAGATTTGTCTATTAAGATAGAAGAATTTCCTCTTTTTGATTAAAGCCTTTGAGCTCAATGGTCTTATTTTCAAGTTGACATGTTGATGAAGATTCTTCTTTCTCAAGATGTGAAGAATGGTCATATAGTTTGATACTCTTGCTCTTTGTTTTTTATTTTTGTTGGTATTTTGAAAATGTTTATGTTGGATGAATTACTTTGTTTTTGGAACTGATTTTTGATGTTTCTTTGACAAGAAAACAAAGCAAGCACACAAACACAAGAATGTTGCCTCAAAAGGCACAAGTAAGTGTGGGTCTAGATCAACCCAATCTTTGGACTTTTATGACCCTTTCCTTCAAATATATTTTAGGTGTTTTTCCAAAGCCTAAAGTTGGCTCAATTTGTACTGGTCTGACACAAAATGAAGACACTTCAAACACTTTTTATCCCTAAGGTCAAATGGCCAGTTGCGATAATTTTAACCACGTCTTGATATTTCATCAACTTTGGTACTACATACCTTATGAATCCCGCTATGGCAGGTAAGGATGTGATATACTAAGTCTTGCATGAGCATAACAAATAGATGATCCCTATGATGGGGGAGTCACCACTTTTATCAGGCTACGAGTAACCTTTCAAAAAACTATGTTTCTACTCAAGGAAATATGTATGGTGAGTATCTTGGGAGCAAAACCATCTATGCTCTTGCACTGAACTTCTCACAAATATCCTCAATCAATAGAACGGGTGGGCTACTACTTAAAGGTGTTTAGTAATGTTCGATGTTTTTAAACATAAGTTCATTTTGCAGTGACTCACTTAAGATCCTTGTAACTTGTGGTGGGTCCCATTTGTCCTTCCGACAAGTTACACTGTAGGAACAGCTATACCTAAGGCTACTGCTTTCGCTCTCACCTAATTTCTATAGCGGCTCAAAGGATTTACCGCCTGAGGTCATTCCCAAGAGTGATCGATCCCTTGGCAGGCCTTTCTTAAAAAGATAAAACTTGAGTGTTACTAACACTTTTCTCTTGCACCTAGGACCATGAGAGCTAAGGGAGAGGATAGTGTGTGTTAGAAGTAGGACCACTCGACAAACTCTTTTTGCACAAGTGTGCCAAACACAAAATGCACTTGTTCTTTTTAACTTGTCATGGCAATGATTTTCTATCTAATTGGAGATGTTTGCTCCAACAATCATGATGTTCGTTTTAAGTTCAAAGGCAATATGTTTGAGTAAACTAGAATTTTGAAATCCTGGTCAACTTAATAAAAAAACATGTTTGCATGAAGTAAAATCATTTTGAGAATAACTTTGACAAATTTGGGATTCTTTTTAACTTGCACAAAATGAAGTGTTGATTGTGAATTTTAGTTTGATGCAAGAAATAAAATTTGTCTTGTTTTGTTTTAAGTACCCCAAATAAAGTGTATCCCTAACTTGCAATGAAAGTAAATTTGTTTTTGTTGAGTTTTAGAGCACTAAAACAAAATGGATCCTAACTTGCAAGAAATGAAATTTGTGTTGTTGAGTTTTAGAGCACCAAAACA
This sequence comes from Cryptomeria japonica, assembly GCF_030272615.1. Taxonomy (NCBI): domain Eukaryota; kingdom Viridiplantae; phylum Streptophyta; class Pinopsida; order Cupressales; family Cupressaceae; genus Cryptomeria; species Cryptomeria japonica. Next base: position 716,725,644 of record NC_081412.1, read on the forward strand.
AAATGGATCCTAACTGGCAAGAAATGAAATTTGTGTTGTTGAGTTTTAGATCACCAAAACAAAATGGATCCTAACTTGTAAGAAAAGAAATTTGTGTTGTTGAGTTTTAGAGCACCAAAACAAAATGGATCCTAACTTGCAAGAAATGAAATTTGTGTTGTTGAGTTTTAGAGCACCAAATGAAAGTTTTTGATTTTAAATAACAAACGGGGTTAGTTTAAAACATGCACATGAAGCAAAAAGTTAGTAAAATCCGACCATATGGTGGGCTTCCACAAGCCTAAAAAAATCAATTTTCTCGGTTACATGGCCTTTTTTACAACATTCTGTTACAATAACGCTACTCTGTGTGAAAAAAGAAGTGCTACTTAACACAAACGCGCTAAAATGTGGACAAAAGCGCTAAACTAAAAAATTTTAACAGCTAAAACAAATGTGCTAAAATATGGACAAATGCACTACTTAAGACTCAAAAGCGCTAATATATGGACAATAGTGCTAAATTTGAGACAATAGTGCTATTGTAAATACAATAGCGCTAGAATATCAAATTGCAATAGCACTAAAACACGAGAAAAAGCGCCAAAGCGCGACTTGTGTGTCAAGCTAAATAGTCAAAAGTTAGTTTTGAAAACAAAAAAAATATTGTTGGGTGTTGGATTCACGTCGGGTTCACCAAATGATGCTTTGCAAAATACACAATATTAGACTAAAACCTATGGTCGTATAACACACAAAAACAAGAAACAAGGATCAAAGTTAGTGTTATTCAACCAAAAACAAGCCTAAGCAGGCATATCAAAAGAGACACTAAAAACATGCTAAAACATTTAACTATGGAAGTAAATATAACAAGGCATCTCCAAATGCCTTCTAACATGCTCTTAGCTCCTTCTCCCTTGTTCCTCTCCTCTCCAAGTTCCAAATTAGTTTAGCTCTCAACAACTTTTTGCACTATGGATGCCTTATGGAGGTTCAAGATTGTAGATGATTACTCTAAAATGCTATGCAAATGTGAATAAAAGCTAATATTAGATGCTATGATGCTAAAATGATTTATTTTAAGCCAAAATAACAAGGTATTAGTGATTTATGCTAAATTCTCTCTAAAATTATCTATAATCTAAATGCATACAAGTTTTTCAGGATCTTGAGGCTTGAGGATTTGAAAATGAGGAATGTGAGCTCTATTTATAGGTAAAATGGAGCAATGGAGGGTTGAGATTGAGTAATCTCAACAAGAGTCAGGATTGAATGATATTCAATCCATGCGAGGGCTTTCAACCCAATCCCAGGATGGCAAGTGTCAATATGAGATAGGTTGAGAGGAGAGGGAAGAAGCATTAAATGCTTGACATGACCTGAGGGTTAACTTGGGAGTTAAGGTCAATGGTTGGGTTGAGTGAATAAATTTATTATCCAAAGGATAATGCTTTTATCCAATGGATAAATTCTTGTGCAAAGGTAAAAGGGATAACCATGGTCAAAGCAATAAATGCTTGAGGAGACACATGAGTCACATAAGGGTTGAGTTAGGGGTTAACCATAAATGGTCATGTAAGAGCCATAAGTGGTTTGGAAGACTTTAGAGGTTAATTTGTTGAACACTCAAAGCATTAAATGCTTTTCAAAGACTTTGAAGTCTTTGAGAAGTGACTCTAAGTTGCTTAGGAATGTGACAATAATTAGGGGATGGATTAGGTTAATTAGGAAGGGCCTAGAAGAATCTAGAAGGGGGTTAGGATTGCAAGTGGGTTTGGTGGGTGAGGGAAAATAGGATTTTTATTAAAATAAAATTCATTTATTTCAATAAATAGGTGCAAGTTGCATTTGTAGGAAAATGCAAGTGGGGGGATAAATGATTTAAATAAATGTTTTATTTAATTTATTTGAAAGAGGAAAAAGGGGTTAAATGAAATAAATAGGATTTATTCATTTAATTGATTGTGATTTTGGTTTAATGAATTAATTAAAATAAATTGAATAATTTATTTATTTAATAGAAGAATGTTTTGAGGATGAATTAATTAAATATTAATTTAATTAACTGATGGCTAGTGGATTTTTAATCAAATAAATAGAAAATATTCATTTAATTAAACTGGACAAATTTATGTGACTACAGAAGTGTTCATAAATTACAAAGAAGGTCACTTTGGAAATGTTTTCTTAGGAGATAACAAAGCTTGCAAAATTAAAGGCAAGGGTGATGTGTTGCTACCATTAGAAGGTGGTAAAACATGGCTGCTCAAAGATGTTCGACATGTCCCACAATTGAAACAAAATTTGATATCCGTTGGACAGGTCTTCGATAAAGGTCTTAATGTGAATTTTCTTCCAGATACTTGGAAGGTAACCCAAGGTACTATGCTGATTGCCAAGGGCAATAAAATGGGTAGTCTCTATATATTTAAGACTCATGGTGAAGTGAGAGCTGCAATGGTGGTTGAGGACAACAAAGCGAATCTTTGGCATCAAAGGCTTGGGCATATTAGCAAGAAAGGTCTCCATGTTATGCACACAAGGAATCAACTTCTTGGTCTCAAACTTGTAGATTTAGCCTTTTGTGAACATTGTCTTTATGGCAAACAAAAGCGAGTTATTTTTTTGAAAGGTGGGTGTGATCCGAAGACAACACCATTGGAGTTAGTACATTCGAATGTTTTTGGGCCTACCAAGGTAACTTCCATTGGAGGAGCTAACTATTTTGTCATCTTTCTTGATGATTGTGCAAGGAAAGTATGGATTTACATGCTCTCTAAGAAATCTGAAGGTTTTTCAAAATTTAAAATTATTAAGGCTTTAGTTGAAAATTAGATTGGGCATAAGATTAATTGTCTACAAACAGATAATGGTGGAGAATTTTGTTCACAAGAATTTGATGATTTTTGTGTTGATAACGAGATTAGAAGGATTAAGATTGTTCCTTTCATTCCTCAAGAAAATGGTGCAGTTGAGAGGATGAATAGGAAAATCCTTGAAAAGGCACGTTGTATGTTATCAAATGCAGGTCTAGGTAAGGAATTTTGGGCAGAGGCTTGCAGCACAACAATATACCTGATCAACTGAAGTCCATCATCTGGTTGGATTTTGGTATTCCGAAAGAGGAATGGTAGGGGAAGAGGATTTATTACTCGTATCTTCACGTGTTTGGATGTGAAGCCTTCTCCTATATACCCAACGAGAAAATAACCAAATTGGATCCGAAGTCACAAAGGTGTATTTTCGTTGGGTATGGCTAAGAGCAATTTGGTTTTAGGTTGTGGGATCCAGTTCATAGAAAAAATGTTCGTAGTAGGGATGTTATTTTTAATGAGACATCTTTCCCTACGCTGCAAGTTCAGAATAAATCAGAAACAAAGTATGTTCCTCTATTGGTTTTTGAATATTAATCTTCACTAGTTTAGAATAATGGTGGTTTACATTGAAATATTCCCATCAAGTGGGAGCTCCACTGGTTATTAATCTGCCATTTGATTCCAGTTTTCAATCCCCTAGATAGACTCACAATGGTGAAGAATCTAATAGCTCCTTTATTGCATCTCCTTGGCTCATAATAGAGCCATCATTGTTTGGAACAGGGCTACCTCGGCCTCTAATCGATTCCTCACATGTTAAAACAGGGGCCCACATGGAGAATCGAGGAACTGCTAGCGAGCAACCTTCATGGCGTAGTATTGAGGAATCACACTCTGGTTTTTCACTTACCCCATGGCTTGCATCACAGTCTACGTTGCTTGGACTAAAGCAACCCTCATAGTTAGTGGGACAACTAATGCAAATGCCCCTCCACCCTCCCTCCACGGGCTCCCTGTAGGGGCGATATCCACATGTCATGGATGATGATTTCATGGCAGACCACTCACGTGGTCTCAGTGAAGAAAATCGCCTCCATTCTATGCCCCCTACTAGCAAAACAGAGTCATCACGTCTTCATCGAGAGGTCTTTCATATTGGTTTGGTGTCTTCTGGCCATCGTGTTAGAGAAAACAATCAAGAATGTGGTGTTAATAATGAGCAACGGAGGTCTACCAGAGAGTCTCAACTTCCCCCAAAGTTTACAGATTATGAGATGTTATTTTGTAAAGAAGTCGAGCCCACCTTGTTGATCTCTGATCAAATAGACCCTGCAACTTATAAAGCAACTTGCAAAACTGCAGATCATGATAAATGACACGATGCAATGCATGAAGAAATGGATACATTACTATGAAATCAGACATGGGATTTGGTGCCACTCCCGCCTAACAGAAAGGCATTACATAATAAGTGGGTTTATAAATTAAAAGATAAAGCTAGTGGTTAGAAACGTTTTCGAGCAACAATAGTTGTCAAGGGGTACGCTCAACAACAAGGGATTGATTTTGAAGAAATCTTTTCACCAGTAATAAAAATGACAACCATTAGAACTGTTTTGGGATTGGTTGCAGCATGGGATCTCAAACTAGAACAATTGGATGTGAAGGCCAAATTTCAACACAACGACATGAATGAGGAATTTTTTATGCACTAACAAGAAGGATTTATAAAAAAGGGCCAAGAGCATCTTTATTGCAGATTTAAGTGAAGCTTGTATGGGCTCAAGAAAGCCCCATGACAATGCAAGTTTGACAAGTTTATGACTGATCACAACTTCAAACATTGTGAATATGATCCGTGTGTGTACTTTAAAAAGCTTCCCAATGGTGAATTTGTTATACTTCTCCTCTATGTGGATGATATGCTCACGGCTAGCACATGCATGAAGCTTGTTTGTGAGCTTAAGACTCACTTAGCAAACCAGTTTGACATGAAATATTTGGGGGCAGCAAGGAAAATCCTTGGGATGACCATTCTTTGGGATAGAAAAAAGAGAGAACACAAGCTATCTCAAAAAGATTACATTCAAAAGGTAGTGGATAGGTTTTGTATGGCAGATGCTAAGTTTGTAAGCATTCCCTTAGCCTCTCATTTTCGGTTGTCTTCTCAACAATATCCACAAACATAGGAAGATAAGGAGTTTATGGACCATATCCCTTATAAATCTACTATTGGGAGTCTTATACATGCCATGGTATCCACTCATCCGGATATTGCTTATGCAGTGGGAGTGGTGAGCAGATTTATGGCAAATACGGGTAAAACGCATTGGGAGGCAGTCAAGTATATTCTTCGATATCTTAAATCTACTTCATATTTTTGTTTATGTTTTGGAAAGGGAAAGGCACACTTGCAAGGTTTTTTTGATTCAGATTTTGGTGGGGATTTAGACAAATGAAAGTCTACTTCAAGTTATGCCTTCACATTTGTAGGGGTAGCGATCAGTTGGGGTTCAAAATTGCAACATATAGTTGCTCAATCATCTACAGAGGCTGAGTATATCGTTCTTTCTAAGGGAAAAAGGGAGATGGTATGGTTACAATTCTTGTTTAGTGAATTGTGTTTGAAGCAATCAGATTTTGCTTTGTTTTGTGATAACCGTAGTGCCATTTTTATGACTAAGCATCAGACATATCAGCCTCGATCTAAACACATTGATTTTTGTAGCCATTATGTTCATCACATGGTTGAAGAAGGAAATTCCATGTAGACAAAATTGACACTGAGGAGAACCTTGCTGATGTGCTCACCAAAGTTGATACACGGGAGAAGTTCAAGTTTTGTTGAGCTTCTCTCAGCCTTTCCAACATATGACAATAGGATTGAGTGGGGGACTCTCTTTGTTGCAGCAGTTCATTGGCCTTCAAGTGGGTGACTGTTGGAAGTGAAGTCCAACGGTTGCCGACACAACTCTTGGCTTTTCCACTTCTCTTGAGTGGCTCTCTTATAGAGCTATTTGCATACCATTTCAGATGATGATTCTTTGGTGAAAACTAAAGCTGTTGTAAATGCAAAATAGTTTTGTATTCTTAATAAAGTGATTCCCCTACTTTAAGTGCATATGTTGAATAATTGCCAAACCACGATAAACTGTGTGTTTTCTTTTGTCTCATTGTGCTTGAATTCCTTTTAATTTCTGCACTATTTTTACTTGTTCTTCCTCCTATCATAATGGACATTGCTAAAATAGTACATTTTTTTGCAACTAACAACACATTGTTACCTGAAATGTTGGTAGGTGCTTGTTGTGTTCTGAAAGCATGTGCACATAATGGACTAAAAGAGAAAATGGAAGAGATCATTATATAATTGTGTTAAATAAATAAGTTAATGAATACCCTCTAAAAGGATCCACATCAGTAAGAAAATGAAACATAAGTTGTCCAAATGTTGTTTGGTTGTATAGACGAAGGAAGAGGATATTGTAACTATATTTTCATAAAGATAGCCACGATATGACAATAAAAGTATTAAAAATGATATGAATAGTTTTGTATAAAAATATGGTCTTGAACGTTAGAAACCAGTTGTGAATATGGGAAACAAAACATTGAGCCTCAAGAGTTATATTAAAGTACCTGTTGATTTGCAAGTGTTTTCCTTGGATGAAGACAACGTGAGAGGTATTAATTGCAAAGAAGGAAACCAGGTCAAAGATGACCTTAACAAAGGGAGGACCCAGCCATTGCTATGTGGTGTGGGAGACCTATCATGTCTAGTTCTGATAGGAAAATAGATGAGGGGAAAAGAATTTAGAGCATTAATGAAATGAAGATATTAGTACAGACACATGGCAATGAAATGATAAAAAACAGAAGGAAGATATCAAATTATTTTTTCAGAGATAAATAAGTTAGAGTTTTCTATAGTTCTTACAACTATAAGGATTGAAAAAGCTTGTGGCTGGCAATAGCTTCATAAAGTGATTTAACACATTAAATGCATGCTGTAAATACAATGAAAAATTAGATGCTTAAAACTATGATATGGAAAGTATTATTTAGTAGTACATGTAAATAAATGAACAATTATGTTCTTTTCTTGAGAAATCAACAAGCAAGTAAAAGTAAATTGTTTATTGTGTGCCCTCTTTTAGAGGGGTAGCTGTAGAAAAATGATTAATGGAGATTGATGAAATAGTCAATGAAGTTTCATATGATTGAGTTTAGGAACAATATTTTCAACTTCTATTTATGGAATGCAGGGAAAGAACAGACACACGGAATAGATTCAAAGAAAATGCTTAGAAAACTTGAAATATTATGTAATTAGGAAGGTTGGGTAGTTACTTAAATTGTTGGAAGTTGTGCATGCTGTGATGTGAAAGCATTTGCTTCTTCAACATTTTGGATCGCCTGTGTGTCAGACTTACTACACTGTAAAAGCAAATGTATGTTAGTAGAATGCAAAGACAAAGTGCCAAAAGAGAATATAGAGCAACTTATGTGCAGGGACAAGTTATATTTGCGTAAAGTTTTGCAAGCTTATATATAGTATGAGGAAAGGGTAAAAAAATGAGTCTTGTAGTACAAAAAGAATAAAGGGGAAAGGATGACTACCTGATATGTATGGGATTCATTTGGTGAAACATGCAGAATCTTGTAGAAAGTATGGAGAGCAAAGTGACATCTGTGAGGGGAAAGGTTAAGAGTAGGTTTTGATGTGTATAGAAAAATATGTTAAAGCTTGAGTTTTCTAGTGGATTGCTAGCATGAAATAGTTACAGGAGGAGGGTTAAAGAAAAATACTTAACAAAAATTTAAATAAAATGTAATAGTGAAGGTTAAACAGTTATGTACCTGATTGGTGATGACTGAATGCGTAGTGAAAAGAGCTATTTTTTCAGCATCTTTGATTGAAGAGGTGACTGCAAAAGTAAACGCATTTTAGTATAATACCAAAACAATGTGTTATAAGGTAATATGTAGTTTTTATCAAGTTGAAGGTGCTAAAAAGTTCGGAGAGCATACCCAAAGCTTTGAGCAAAAAGGATAGGAGGAGTCATAGAAGCGTATAGTATAATGCATTACAGGTTGACTTTGCTTGTAGAGTGTTAGGGCACAATAAAGACAGGAAATGGTTTTAGAGAAAAAGCTAAATAGTATTTAAAGCAAATGTAATTGAGAAGGTTAGATAGTTACGGCTGTAGCTATTCTGGCTTCAAAACGACATGCCTCTATATGATGCCGAAGGCATACCATTCAAGTACGACAAGTCCATGAGAGCAACGTTCCTGGGACCCATAGATGACATGGAGGAATTTGCGGCGGCGATGATGTTTTTGGTTTGCGTTTGATGGAAAAGCTTGCTCGCGGTTAAGATTTTCCTAGCCATTGTTACCGCAATGCGACGGTTATATCGGGCGAGGCGGTTAACATACTGCCGGCCAGGCGGTTTATGTTTTTGGTGACCGCCAGCTTTGATTTTATTTTTTTGAATGACCACACGACTTACGTTTTTTGGGTAACCTGCTTTATTGCATCCATGAGTTGACTAACATCAGTGGTCATGTGTTATGGGCACAATTTTCAATTAATTTTTTTTAAAATTTTAAATGAAAAATTGATTTCGATAAAATTGAAAATATATTTTGTCCAAGAGCTGCATGTAGAATGCAGTGGTGGAGGCGAAAAAAAATATTCGATGGTGTAAATTCATGTCGATCATGGTATGACAATGTCCCTGGTTGAATCACTGAGTGAAGGAGCTGTGCTTCAATTGTAGTTATAGGTATGCATTGTCAAAATATCTATGGCTCCGAAGGGGAGGACAAAAGCCGACCACATGCATAACACGAGTTGCTTGGGTATATTGTTATCGCCTATTAACATGCGGGTTTTTTCATGTGCAGGGAGGAGGTATCATAGCGCACAGGGGGGTGGTACAATTGAAGATTGTTGTGTAGGGTTATGGCAACATCGGTAAATTCAAACCCTAACAGATAACGATAGTTTTATGATTCCTTTGTCAACCTTGTGTTTTCGATTGTAATTTTTTATATCATTTTTGTATCACAGAGGTGGTTGTGAGTGTGGCCTCAGGAGGTGTCAAGAGTACAACGATTTGGGTGGAGGATTAGGCGGCTAAGGTAATTTGAAACCCTAAGACATTCACTAATTAATTTTTTATTTGTTGTGTCATTTTGTCTTCTATTTGTGAAAATTAGGCATCATTTTGCAGCATGGTCATGTCAGGATACCAAGGTTCCCTGTTTGTGGTTTGGCGAAGTGAAGAAGATCTACAAGATTTTAAAGGTATGTATATTTCCATAATTATTATGTCAGTTTTCCATAGTGAGCAGAGCTGTTAAAGATGAAATGCTCGTTCTTATACACACACATTAAAAGCCATTAAAAAATGAACAACTGTCGGCGTGTGTGTGTCTGTGTATATTGCTTCATATATATATATATATATATGGGTTTGGCAAGTTGTGTATATTTTGGCTCACTGTTGAAGGATGTCCAATTTTTGAAGGCTTGATTGTTGATGGCTCATTGTTGAGGGCTGATTTTTGGGATTTTGTTGAAAACCTTTAGGGTTTGCATTGTTTGTATATATATATATATATATATATATATATATATATATATATATATATATATATATATATATATATATATATATATATATATATATATGTCAATATGAAGCAATATACACACACACACACAAACACACACACACACGCACACTCTCTCTCTCTCTCTCTCTCTCACACACACACACACACACACACAAACATGTCCTTTGCAATATAGAGGAAAATGACAGAATAAAACATAGATAAAAGAAACTATGGAAATATTATGCTCTGTTTCCATTATTCTCATGTGCTCATTAGATAAAAAAAAGAAAACCTAACCCTAGCGGTCTCTAACCCTAACGCGATGGTATGCGTCTATTCTAGCTACAAAACAGGCAAATATTCGAAATAGGCTGAAGCTATTCTAGCTACATATAGAGGAAAACAAGAAACACAAACAAACAATACAAACTCTGATGATTTTAAACAAAATCCAAACTGAAACAAGAAAAATATGACTTATAGAGGTGGATTTCAACATACCCCAAGCCGCAACACAACACAGAAAACTGCAGTCCCATAAATCCCCCTTCAACAATGAGCCAGAATAGATGTAGGCTATTTCAACAAGGAGCCCTTCAACAATAATGTTTTCGTTCATGCATTAGTCTTACTTTTTCCTCGTTAGGCAGATTAAAAAGGCGCCATGTTTGCTTTTGTCAAACAAACAACAAATCAACTCCTAATTGTCAGCAAACAACAGATCAACTCCTAAACAAGAGAAGGTCACACGCAGTCAAGGAATGGTTGCATCGATCAGTCAACAACTTGATTTTGAGGAGTCTGTTTGCATCAAAAGGCAAACCATAACATGTAAATGAGGTCAAGACCACGTAAAAGAAGTTCAATTTGAAACAAAACATTTTACCTCACTTTCTCTTTCATGTAGCTATTAGGTGCCTACCACTTGTATTTGCATATATATATTTATTCTCGGACATGTATGTTGATGCATGTCATTGGTATGATAGGTCCTGTTTGGAGCCAGAATAGATGTCTCTCATGTATGTTGATTCATGTCATTGGTATAATCTCATTTTGAAGCTAGAATAGACATGTTTGACACAAGTTGGAAGCACCTAATCTCACTCAAAAACTATAGAATAAACATATATGCAAATATATGTGGGAGGCTATGTGTATTGTGGCTCGACAGCGGACCTATCATATCAATGACATGCATAGACATACATTTCCGAGACATGCATACCATGCCAACTTGTCGTGGCGCTCAGACCCGTGGTATGTGATGTGGAGTTGTTGTCGAGTTCTCAGTTTCACTCCTCGGGGCCTTCACGAAATTATGTGGACATGCCAGAGGATGGCTGCGGCATGCTTCGTGGTTACTGCCAGTTTATTGTGCATAACATGCACATTAAAATCTTGCGAATGAAGGAATCACATTCGGACGACATCTCGATAGGAAGAAGAGGCCGCAGGCTGCAATACTTGGTACGTTTGTCAGAGAAAAGACTAGCACAAAACTCAAGTTACTCTCATAGCGGGACGCCTCTATTGTGGCTGCAAAAATCAGTATGGGGGGACTAACACCCCATGTTTGTGGTAGTTTTTTAATCATAGGTTTTGCATTTGATGGCTACTTTTGTCTAGCATGGTGCTGTTAGTCTGTATGATTTGTCTATTTTGGAGCCAGAATAGACACAACCTCTCGAACCATTGTTCATGTACGGTTTGTGATTTGATGCAGCTAAGAGCGATAAAGCCAAAGGCTAACACGTGATGCAATTTACAATTGGAGTTGGAGTTAGTCAATAACAAGGCTCGAGAATAGACAAATGCTATCGTGTGTTAGTGACATGTTATTCAATTGCAGCCATTGAATGTAAAATATAGTGTAAAACATGTGACTAAGCTGCATGTTAGTCCGACCATAGCATTGATTTCAAGTCGGAATAGAGGCGTCTGTCCTTGAGCGTATAACAATAGTAAAAAAATAGGTGGCTGATATAGACAGCTCTAGCACAGCTATGACACTATGGCAAATTGACATATATAATTTAGGTGATATAAATTACTTAGTGGTAGTTTATATTGAATGTTAAACTACATTTTCATATATGAACATGTAGGTTCCTTTTTTTGTCTTTTGAAATGCATTTACTTCCCAATGTAGACTACCACTAACATTAGTTATCCATGCAGGTTGTTGATTTTCAAGGACTATTGAGTAGTCCCCCGGCAAATGTCTAGACGCTCCTAGGTTGTTGCTCTCTCTCCCTTCTTTAATACTACTTGCACTGTAATATTTGTCCCCTTATTAATAATCTTTGGGCTTGTGCAACTTTTTGAAAGGGGCTTGTTATATATATATATAGTTTGTTGTATATATATTTTTGATGCCTTATATTATATGCTATAGATGCACCATATTAGATAATAAGATATAATTTTCCAACCTGAATACAGTACGATTGTTATTTATGGATCTTCAAGTCATGAAACCAGTGTTGAATATATGAACCAGAAATCCTGATTCTTGCGAACTATGTGTTATAAATTTGTATATATTTTGTTGATTTGCATGAGAGTGTTTATGTTCATCCCAGTGTATTTGTATATCTAGATTATTGATGTTTGTGATGTTTGAGAAGTACATGTGTTCGATGATCCAACTCTGATTTGAAATGTTATTTGGGGTTCTGTTTCAGATGTCTTCAGTTGGCATGACGAACTCTTCACCTGTCTATCCTTCACAGTGTTTTTTTTTCTTTTCGTAACTTAAGACTACGTTTTTAATAAATAATAATATTCCCATATCAACAAAGAGATGGAAGCTTTAGAATAGATACTCGTTTCAAAAGACATGTGTCTTTGGAATAATGAATTGGAGGTCTCTTTACCCATTAATTATCGTCAAAGACTTTGTTAATGATAATGAATCCTTGTGTATTCTCTGACATAGATTGACCATTTTGATTGTTGCACACTCATTTTACACCGTCAATTTTGCAATTAGCGGCTATGATTGACTAACCTGTCGCTAACACGCTATAGGAAAGGTCCATTTTGGAGCCAGAATAGATGTAGCCGATGCGTTAAGCGTGTTTTGCATCCTTCTTTATCAATCCTTAACAAATTCTAGTTTTTGTGTTTTATTTTGGATGGGGAGAACACAAGAAGCCTTTTTAACAGCGTTGGTGATGGATCATAGTCATTATTTCATTGCAATTGCAATGAAATATGTTGTACAGTGGAATGCCATGGATAGTTTATGGCTAAACCGTTAGCTGGGTTGTACATAACACAATGACATGCTGACTTTGTATTGCAATGTGGGAATAACTAGTCATGTGTTGGCTGTGTTATTTGTGGTGAATGTGTGGTGTTATTGATAGTGTGAAGAATATGAATTGCATTTTTCTTTTGTTTCAATTCAATCATGTCAATTGTGTTGCGAAAAAGGTTGAGGGAAAATGCTGATCTTGATTATGGGTTACTGGAGCTAAAGGTAGATGATCTCCTGGGAGTTGGCCGCGTTTGCTTCCTAGTGACACGTGACATCAGCCTGCCTATAAGCTAAGTAGTTTTAATGGATTATGCAACATGTAGTATTTCTTGGTGTTGTTACTGTTTAATGCTTGTGACTCAAGAACCAATTTGTATACCCAGGAGAGAGTTGGGCTTTCATATGCGGGACTAGTTTGGCATTCATATCTGAAAGATTCGGGAGTTGGGCTTTCACATCTGGGAGTAGTTGAGGATTCAAATCTGAAAGAGTCAAGAGTTGGGCTTTTAGATGCGCGACTAGTTGGAGATTCAAATCTGAAAGATTCAGGAGTTAGGCTTTCGCATCCAGGACTAGTTGAGGATTCAAATCTAAAAGAGTCAGGAGTTGGACTTTTAGACGTGTGACAAGTTTGGGATTCAAATTGGAAAGATTCAGGAGTTGGACTTTCATATCTAGGACTAATTGAGGATTCAAATCTGAAAGAGTCAAAAGTTGGGTTTTCAGATGCGGGACTAGTTGGGGATCCAAATCTGAAAGAGTCAAGAGATGGGCCTTCAGGTCAGGGACTAGTTGGGGATTCAAATCTGAATGAGTCACAAGTCGGGTCTCCAATTTTGAACCCATTGTCAAGTCATCTTCTCAGTGACTGCACAACCACACTGGTAATTATTTATCATTGCATTATAATTTTTTTCCATCATTGCATGGCATGGTTGCTGGAAGCTGGGATTTATAAGTGGAAATGTAGATATATACATGGGCATAAAATGCATTGATGAAGTGTGCTATTTTATTGAACAACATTATGATAGTAGCTGTGCTGGTGAGGAAGATGAGGCCATTGGAAATGTAGATGAGGGCGATTATATTGATGCTCCAGGTGGTGAGAGTGAAAAAGGGGATGTTCGTAGCAAGCACGAGGTGAGCATAGAGTAGGAGATTGAACGACAATGTGATTCTGTTAGCACTCACAAACAGGAACAAGGAGGAGGGGCGAGTAACAAGGAGGCCCACTATTAGTCATTATATATTGGATTATCTTTATAATGCTTGATTAGTGCAAAATTGAATGTGACTCTTTGTCTCTGTTGGTTGTGCGCAGCAACAGGCCGATCACAAAAGAGAACATATTAATGGCAGGTTGCACTACTTTTGTCTCTTCCGTTATTGTTCTGAAAATAGAGGCCGCTAGTTTTGGGATCTAGGGAGGCTTAATATGCATAGAGCCAAAGAAAATCAACTTCCATTATTGGGGATTGCATGATGCAGTCGTCAACCATGTGGCAGTGGACAACACAGCGTGGATCATACAAAGAAATCGTTGATGCACCTAAAAAAGAGGGAGTCTAATATTGAATGCCAAATGGGTGTACGACACAGTATGCAAAAAAAATGTGTCACTGACCAGGTGTGCATGAAATATGGAAAGAAAACACGTAATGAGCTTCCTACCAAAGGGAAGGAAGAGATAAAGGAAGCAATGCGACTGTACGACAACAATCCAGTTAGGGAGGTGAGAAGGAAGAAGGTTTTAGAGTTATTGGAAAGAAAGAATATGCAACAAAGGTAATTTTTAGTGATTGTATTGTTTTGCAGTTTACTAAATTCCTTTAAACATGTGAAGAATGACTTATTGACCTATCCTATCTTGGTGCCCAGATTTTAAGTGACAATGCAGGCCATGGCGAGGAGGTTCTGGCATCGAAGGCTAATTGCGAAACAAACATGCTAGTGAATGAGGCTGCATCTGTTTCATTGGGGAAGCCAAAAAAGAAGAATGTTGTGGAAAAAACAAGGCCGACTTCAGATCCTGAAACAAATGAGGGTGGACCTGTTTTGTCGGGGAAGCAAAAAAAGAAGAATGCTACAAAAAAAACAAGGCGGACTTCACATCTTGAAACAAATGTGCCAGTCAATGAGCCTGCATGTGATTCATCGAGAAAGCAAGAAAAGAAGAATGCCACAGAAAAAACAAGTCCAACTTTAGATAAGGTGACACATTTGTCATCGAAGGTGACTATCTATTGGCCTGTCCATATGTGTGTTTTCATTGCATGGTATGCTTTGCAATCCACTGTGTAGTATGTTGACTATTTCATCCATCTCAATGTAGGCTGATTTTGATGGGGTCCATGTAGGGAGAATGGACTGTCCCATGGTATTGGATGACACGGAACGTAGTGTGCCCAAAAAATTAAGTCAAAAACCTCAGTCGTCTGTTAGGTATAAGTCTGTTTCATCAAAGAAGATGAAGGAGACGTCGAATGAAAAATTGGGTGCATGCAGTGACAAGAAGATTGCAGAGTAGTCTCTCGAGTTGGGGCAGACAATGGATGATAGGAGCAAAGAACAGTCAATGCACTTGCCTGATGACACCGTGTGTAGTGTTCCCCAAAAACCAAGTCCAAAATCTCAGATGTTTGTTAGGAGGAATAAGGTGAAGGAGATGATGATTGAAAAACTGAGTGCGTGCAGTGGCGAGATGATTGCAGAGCAGTCTCCTGAACTGGGGCAGAGGTTGGAGGATAGGTGCAAAGATGAATAGGTAATGCGGTGCCATTGTGCATGACATGTAGTTCTATATCATCACATGGCGTGTTATACTATAGAGTAACTCTTCTTGTATGCAATTGGCCACGATATTGGACGAGAAACTTCAGAAGTCTATTTTGAGGGAGAAGTTGAAGGAGACACTGAATGGAAATTTGAGTGCATGCAGTGGGGAGAAGATTGTAGAGGAGTCTACTCAATTGGGGCAGACATTGGAGGATAAGAGTAGAGATGAACAGGTATTGGGCTCTTATTTTGGATAACAGGCGGTGAGAGGCAGTGTTATATTGGAGAGCATTTTTTATGATGTTGTGGTTTGTGTCCATTATTTGTGTTCCTATTATTGCCTTAGTCATTTAAAATTCATCGGGCTTGGTCCAGTAGTGTTCATAGGCATATGGGTTTAATGTGTACTTACACTCCTGTACAATGTGTCACATTTTGCAGCATAATCCGATAGAAGAAAGCATTAAGAAAGAGTCTGGGGAAATGATGATGGATGTACAAATGCAGACCGTGACCACGGTGGGGGCAATGGTCCAGGAGAGACAGCTATTTCAGTACTGTTGTATTGCATTTCCATGAATTGATTTGCCTATGTTTGATGGACATGTATAAAGAATTTCATTTAAGCGACCGCGTCCACTCGTTATTGATGCAGGCAACTGTGGAAGACAAAGAGGAGTGCACCAATGAAGATGCTCACGTTGTTGCTGTTGGAGTTGAAGTCCACCTACTAATGGATGGGGAAGGTGTTGTTGATGGCCTGGGGAAGGTTGTAATATGTCATACTATTCCAGTCCCACAATATTGTGCTAAAGTTTGCATCGTCAAAGTATTTGATGCAAATTCCCAGTTGCCTTGCCCAAGTCCTTTCGTCGATGTCTTGTCGGATTCCCTAAACTCATGGGCGGTATGGCCTATTGAAGACCTGGTCTATTCCCCACCCATGGTAAGTTTCAAAGATGACAAGATCCCTTCCTCCGTATTCTCATTCCATCGTTTATCTTATTCCAATGGAATGAAATAGGCAACACTCGTATTATGTCGTTTGTATGTGGTAGGATAAAGTTGGCGAAAGTGTCCAACCACAAAAAGAGGATGTTAAACGTGGCTCTATGATCAGATGGGTAAGTCAGAGGCTACAATCACTTGGCATCACCCCTCCCAAGTTTCATAAGAATGAGAAGAAGCATAAAGCATTTTACGGTGCTGTCAACTCCATTGTGCAATCCAGATAACGAAGGCGATAATATTTTTCGATCATAGTTGTTGTTCCTCTTTCCTAATATTTAGAGTGAGATACTATGGTGGAAGATCAATCTTGATAGACTATTCAAATGTGATTTGGAGATGTTATATTGAGATGGATTTTACCTTACCATAGTTTAAACCCTCTCAATTATTGTTTACATTTTAAATTAATTGTACTTTATTTTCAACCTTTCCTGCTATTTTAAGCAACATAACTATAAAGGCTTGATTTGTTGGACTGTTTCATGGTGATTCTGCACCATCAACTACCCTTTAATAACTTCAGAAACTCATCTTTGGTGTGCAACATTTTTAATAATGATAGTAGATGGTACAATAAAGTCGATGATAGTCGTTTATTGTTCAAGTTTTGTTCAAGGTCTCTTACATATTGTATATGCATAGGTTTTGTTATTGCATAGCAATAGGGTTCCTGCAACTCTTTTACATATACAAATGAAGAAAAATATTTGATTGAAATTGTGAACCATGTGTTCTTTCCACTGTAGTTTACGACAGTTCAATATACCATTGTTATTGTTTGTTTTTGAACACTGAATCTGAAATGAACTAACAACAAAAAAATAACAAAAAAAAAATCAATTAAAATACACTAGACTTCCATTATATTTTCATGGCAGATGTGTACTAAGTTGGATGTAGGATGAGGAGTGGTGACTGATGGAGTTATCTTCCCAAAACATGGATTCCCAATTGCCAGGTAACCTGCCACCCAAGTGCCTAGTTTAGTGAACATGTCAACTTTAGTGAACAAGTTAACCTTTGTATTGTACATAATGTTATTCATTCAAAAAATGCAGCTGATAGTTGTTCATTTTGTGTTGGCATAAACTATTGTTTCTTGCATTTTTCATGTTGTCTTGCCCACCCGTCTACTGATACTTGTTTTTGGCATTGTTTGTAGTGATGTCAATGGGAAGAGCACGGATAGGAAAATGAAAAGGCATCAAAACATTTGTTCTGCAGAACAAAATGCCTGTTATGAATTCAAAGGCGAATGGGACGCCCGATGTTCTCACC
Source organism: Cryptomeria japonica (assembly GCF_030272615.1). Classification (NCBI taxonomy): domain Eukaryota; kingdom Viridiplantae; phylum Streptophyta; class Pinopsida; order Cupressales; family Cupressaceae; genus Cryptomeria; species Cryptomeria japonica. The sequence goes on from NC_081412.1 coordinate 716,743,403, forward strand.
TTCGACGACAGTTTAGGGAAGTCTACAAGACAACCACCACCACCCTTTGTAGACTGGAACGATGTGATGGACACAATGAAGTTTGACACCATGCATGTCGAACTGCTAACGCAGAATTTTGAAATGGCCCACGCTGAAAATGAAAGGCTAAAGGGGATTGTTTCCGATCTTGAATGGAGATTCACTAAAGTGAAAGGAGATGCATTGAACTCAATAAGGAATGCACTGAACTCAATAAGAAATGGATGGAACTCAATAATAAGGTCATGGACTTGGATGATAAGAATACGGACCTTGAGCTGGAAGTGCATAGTTTGCAGATGACGAATGAGAGACAAAAGGTAGTGTGTGAGGCGTGCACTAAAAACAACAAAATCATAAGTGACTAGATGCAGGGTATGCTAGATGTTTGTGCACAACACGCTCAGTACTGGAAACGGAGGTACGTGGAGGTGTCTACCTCTGTAACCGATGAAGATGATGGGAATGATGTGCCTCCCCTTACTCCGACCACTGGGGGAAACAAAAGTCATTTAAATACTCAACCTCTGCCTCCATAAGAGGCTTGTATCGTTACAAAAGTTTTCTAGATGTATATTGCTGATTCCTGTTGAATAAAACGTCAGCAGTGGTGCAGACTATTTGTAATCAGACATATTCTTTCATTTAAGAAAACACTTTGTATGCTTCATGAATGGTTATTTTCAATAAATGTGATTGACCGAAGTTTTTCTTTCTGGTTCTTTTCTTCAGGAGCCCTTCTTGTACCAGTTGTAAAAAAAAAAATATATATATATATATATATTAATAAAATATATTAAGTGGCCTCGCTAGCTTTTTAAAAAAATAAATAAAATAAATGTGATTGACTTCACTTAAACAACTTCAATGGTTAATGATTGGTTTCTTGTACACTTTTTCATGCTTTCTGAATGGTTATATGTTGCTTTTCTACACGTCTTGTATGATGAATGGTTTTCACACTTCTCTTAATGACTTCCGAATCAGTCTTGGCAAACTAAGGCGGGTGAATCTATACCTGAAACCTAAATCTGTCAGTTAAAGGTTTTTATATAGTGGATTTAAAAGAACCAGTAATTGTATGATGGCAATTTTTCTTAACTTCCACCTGCTTATAATAGTTGCTTATTGAAGACTGGAAAATGCTTATTTATAAATGATGGATAAATTGTTCTGGCTCCAAAACTACAGTATATATTGATTAACACACATGTTAGTCACACGTTTTACACTGTCGATTTTGCAATAAACGACTACGATTGACTAACCTATCGCTAACACGCTGTATGAAAGGTCTGTTTTGGAGCCTGAATAGCTTCAGCCTTCAGTCGACGCGTGTTAGTCGCGCGTTTTACATCGTCAATTTTGCAATAAATGACTGTGATTGACTAACACGTCGCTATCATGCTATACAGAAGGTCTGTTTTGGAGCCAGAATAGACGTGTCTATTCTGGCTCCAAAACAACAATACGGATTGACTAACACACATGTTATTTGTGCGTTTTACACCATCGATTTTGCAATAAACGGCTGCGATTGACTAACACATCGCTATCACGCTATACAGAAGGTCTATTTTGGAGCCAGAATAGCTTCGACCCTTTACCATGTCCTTTTATCTCGCAAAATGATGAAATAGGCTAACCTTTGCCCCAGTAGCTAGACTGGAAGGTGTGCGAATGCTACTTGCATTTGTAGCATTTAAGGGATTTAAGGTATACCAGATGGATGTGAAGTCTGCCTTCTTGAATGTAATCCTAAAGGAAGAAGTGTATATTTAGCAACCAGATGGGTTTGCTTTGTCAGAAGATAGTGACATGGTGTGCAGATTACACAAGGCCGTGTATGGATTGAAACAGGCACCAAGGGCATGGTACGAACGGTTACAGTCTCATCTTGTGAAGATAGGATTTCAGAGAACAAGTGAGGACAACAAAATCTACCTGAAATCTAAAGGTGGTCAGATTCTGATATGTGAAGTATTTGTAGATGATATAATCTTCGGTGGAGATGATGATATGAGTCATGCATTTGCAGATGAGATGAAAAAGGAGTTTGAAATGTCTCTTATTGGAGAGATAAATTTTTTCATTGGTCTACAGATTCAGCAAATGAAAGAGGGCATCTTCATTACCCAGTCCAAGTATATCAAAGAGGTATTGAAGACCTTTGGCATGGAGGAGAGAAAATCGGTTGGAATGCCGATGGTGACCGGTTGCAAACTAACAAAGGAGGATGATATGACGTTGGTGGATGAGAAGGAGTACTGGTAAATGATTGATAAGTTGCACTATGTGGTGCATAGCAGACTGGATATTGCTCATGCAGTGGGCATAGTGGCCCGTTTTCAGAAGAGTCCAAGAGAATCCCACTTGGTTGCGGTAAAGAGGAATCTTAGATACCTAAAAGGGACAATTGATTATGGATTATGGTATCCATACAATGGTGACTTTGATCTCAAAGTGTTTACCGATGCAGATTGGGCAGGTAATATGGACGACTAGAAGAGCACAACCGGTGGAGCGTTCTTCCTTAGTGGAAGACTAGTCTCGTGGACGAGCAAGAAAGAAAGTTGTATTTCCCAGTCTACATCTGGAGAAGAGTATGTGGCAGTATTTATGAATTGCACTCAGGCAATTTGGATAAAGCATGTACTGAATGGCTTTAAAGTGATTATATCTGAACCGGTGAGTATATTTTGTGATAATACTAGTGCAATAAATATTTCCAAAAATCCAGTATTGCATGCTAGGACCAAGCATATTGAGCTTAAGTATCATTTCTTGAGAGAAAAGGTTCAGAATAAAGAGGTTGTGTTAGAACATGTTTCTAATAAGGAGCAGCTAGCAGACATATTCACTAAGCCATTATTGAAGCCTACATTTATCTATTTGAGAGGTGCATTAGGGGTTCTGCCCCTTCATGGAGTAAATTAAAGATGTGTGCTCCACATCAGTTAGGTACTACCATTTCAATTCTTACAAAATTGATGTGCTGATGGATGCTACTCCATAGGAGGAGTAGCATAGTGGAGCACGGAAACTTGTGCCTCCACTTTGGCATTGCTGTCAAAGGGGGAGAAGATATATGTTTGAAGGTCAACATGCGAAGGAGAGATGAAATAAGTGGTGTGAGAAGTGATTGAGCAAAGTGCACACTGACCAGTCCAAGTGGTAGTGGTGACCTTTTAAGTTGAACCAGTATATGTTATTGAGAATGGTGTAGATACTGAGCAATGATACACTAAGTATTGCCATCAATACCAAAGGGGGAGATTGTTGGCATATGATGAAGTGGTGATAATGTATATTGTCATTGATGTCAATAAGTGCTCAAGTAGGTGAACCGGTATGAACCGGTATGAAGATTAGAAGCGGTTATGGTATGAACCGGTATGAAGATTAGAAGCGGTTATGGTCAACTGGGATGGAGTGGACAGGTGTCAGGGTTCACTAAGTGTGACTACCAGTTGGTAGTCTCAGTTCAGCTCTAGGGTTATCGGTTTGTCTTATGCAGTGCAACCGATGATGTTTTGTGACTAGTTAGTTAAGGAATAAGGATAAGGATCAAGATTCCACGTCAGTTGTGTGCACGTGAAGGATTTCTTTGTGGTTCTTGCACGTGAAGATTGAATGCATTGAATGCCTACCTTGGGAATGAGCATTTTTTTAAGCGGTGTGTGAAGAGCACGTGATGGGTTATCGATTTCCAAATGCGGTGAAGATTGGACGATGCAGAATGTCATGAGATCTGTTTTAGATTGTTTCATTCTGTGTAATATGTTTGGACAGTCAGGATTGGACCGCTTGTAAGTGTAAACTTGAAATATTTAGGGTTTAGGGTTTATGCTACTGACCTAGTTGTTGTCTATAAGGTCGATTAGTTTTGTTATTGCAGTGGTTGGCAAAAGTTCTATTTGTGTCCATGTATTGGAGATTTGATACTTGTCGAACCAAAGTGAGGAATCTGCAGAGTGTGATTGTAGAAGAGAGGAACTGAAAGGGATCTGCCTTAGCAAGAAGTGTTGTTATCAGATCAGTGTTTTACCTGTTGTCTTCTAACCATTTCAATAGAAGGTAAATCCGTTGACCGGGTAGCTTTAACAGGCTTTGTTGTAAATCCTCTAACCAACTGGCTCAAGGTTATTGAGTTATTTAAATCCTCTAGCGAGGTAACTCTTAATAGGGTTTCAACCTTTAATAGGGTATATAGCCATCCCTTAACCCGATGATCCCTAACGTGATTGGTTCCTAACACGACCTTTATTGTAAAGTCTTTAACCAGACTAGGGTCCTAACAAAGTGGACTTCAAAAGAGTTCACAAACAACTTGTGGGTATTTATTCCCATCGTGGTTTTTCCCATTTGGGTTTCCACGTGAAAAATTTGTGTGTTATGGGTTGTGAGATTTTCATGTGATGATTGTGTGGTTTTGATTAAGTTAGATATGCATGTATTGTTAAATGGTTGTGGTATTATTGGTATAACTCATGCATGATTATACCAGTGAAGTAGTTATCAAGGTTTGAGATCTATTGAATGTTGTTTGAAGTATTTTTATTTAATCGGTATAGCTATGGTTAAGTTTAGTGGTGAAGACAACCGGTCAGCTGTGTTTTGATATGACAAAGTGTTAAAACAGTTGTTTTTGTGTGTACTGATTCACCCCCCTCTCAGTACCAGTTAGGACCTTAATAGTTCATCATTATTCATCACATACTACTGTAAAGTATCATCTTATTGTCTATAGGTTCCCACCGTGGTTTTTCCCTTAATCGGGTTTTTCATGTCAAAATCTTGGTGTTGTGTGTTGTGCTATCTATTTTCTTATTTTTGTTGTTACTACAATTTATTAGATTTGTAATTGTGTTGAAAACTGATTCAGCCTCCGTCCCCCCACCTCTTAGTTTTCCTTCATTGTTGTTGCCATCATGAACAAAAACTATAAGGTGAAAGCAGAGGAAAAGAGGAGACATAAGTAATTTGAAGTTGGAGATGAAGTGATGGTGTTTCTGAGAAAAGAGAGATTTCCAATTGGAACCTATAACAAGTTCAAGATGAGGAAGTTTGGACCTTGTAAGACCTTGAAGAAATTCAGTTCCAAAAATGCATATGAAGTAGAGTTCCCTGATACTTAAGAAATTTCACCTATATTCAACATTGCAAACCTACATCAGTATCATGAGATAGAATTTAGTGAGGACAATGTTGCTGACTTGGAGAAGAAGATACCTTGGAGCTAATTGGACCAGATTGAAGACATTTTGGATAGTAATATTAGGCATAACACTGGGAGCATCCAGTAAAAAGAGTATCTTGTGAAGTGGAAAGGCAGACCAATTGAAGATTCATCATGGATTTCTTAGGGAGAGGTAGACCACCTTGGTTTTCCTCTGAACCCAACAAAGTGGGGGACTCACTTTTTCAATAGCCCCAGATGTCTGATGTAAGAGCATCCCTGGTTCTTGGCAATCTTCAATCAACCAAAAACATTTTTCTTTTAGTTTGTTTCATGTTTTGTAGTTTAACATTTATTTCTGCATTTCTTTGTATTTGATCACCGGATCTTGTGGAGCTAGATTTTGTTTGAGGACATGTTCATCTACCTTATCCTAAGTCCGCAGGACATTTGGAATTTTTTCCTGCAAGTTATCACTTCCGAAATCTGAGACATTTTTCTAGCTTGGATCACCGAAACCGTTTGGACCTATTTGTTATTGGAGAATCTTGTGGATCATTCTCGTAGCTTGCGGAGCCTTAATTTGTATCCTCCAATGTTCCTTGGCATGTGGGTAAGCTTGCCTTAGGTCTGCACTTCATTCTATGAATTTTCCAGAAGGATCTCTTTGGCGGAGGCCTACTTGGTTGTTTTACATGTGTCATCTTGTTCATCAACTTTTGTTGCATCTTGAGCTGATGCAAATCATTCTTGAGCCATGTAAATCATATAAATCAATGTAATTAAGCATGGATGAATCAGTTCTTGGAATATAGAAGATTAATCTGAAAGATAGGACGTCTGGAGTTGGCTTGCATTCTTGCTTGAGCCCGGATATTCTATTTGAGCAGGTATGTAAGTAGGCCAGTGAGTCAAATCTTGTAAGCTCACATGTTGTCGGCTAGTAGTAATTGATTTTTGTGATATAATAAAGTTTATTCTACATTGCCTCCGTCACATTATGTTACTGTTGTTGTGTTAACTCTTGTTGCATGGTTCAAACTATTCTCTTTGAGGACCCTCCTACTGTGACTGCACCAAATCGATTGCCTGTTCACAAGATTATCTTGGGAGCAATACCCTTGTCTTGGTTATTGCAGTCACTTAGTTTCGAGTTATTTCCACCCATTCAATGTCTTCCACAATCGCCCACACTATTTTGAGGGGTCACGAACATAGCGCCCACGTTGTTTTGAAGGGTCCCATCAAGGCCAAAATCCTTCCATATCTTCTACCTTTTTAGATACTACAGTAGAAAATATCTTTGGGCAACACTCCTCTCATAAGGTGCAGAGCTCCCTGCCACCTCTCTCCCAACATTTCTCTTTGCCCATGTAGGAATTTAGTCAACACTATAATACACGTGAGCTTCAATAGGAATTTCAAATTCCTATCAAGTGTGAGTTTTGTAGGGACTGTACATAACATTTTGATCATCCCACACCTCATGAGCATATTTGACACTCTAGCAACACAAAGTAATTAGGGGTCCATGCTTTGCACAAAAACTCATATATAGCTAAAAGTGGTTCGAATGAGCAGAGACAGAACAATCAAAATGATGTAACTTGCCGTACAACTTTGCATCAACCAGAGAATCAACTGAGATGGTCTACCAAGCAGAGGCAACCTCCTATAAAGTTCTTTGATTATGAGTTATTATTTTGTGAAGAGGAAGAGCCTATATTGTTGATCTCTAATCAAATAGATCCAACCAATTTTAAGGTGGCTACTAAAGATATTAATTGTCATAAATGGCAAGAAGTAATGCATGAAGAGATGCAGTCATTATTAACAAACCAAACTTGGGATTTGGTACCTCTTCCGTCGAATCGGAAAGCATTGAAGAACAAATGGGTGTATAAATTGAAGGAGGAAGATGGAGGCAAGAAACATTATCGGGCCAGACTGGTTGTGAAAGATTATGGTCAACATAAAGGAATAGACTTTGATGAGATATTTTCACCAGTTGTGAAAATGACTACAATTCAAGCCGTTTTGGGACTTGTAGCTGATTGGGATCTTAAGCTTGAACAAATTGATGTCAAGACTACATTTTTACATGGTGATGTTGATGAAGAATTGTATATGGAGTAGCCTGAAGGATTTGCCAAAAAGGGCCAGGAACATCTTTATTGCAGGTTGAGGTGAATTTTGTATGGGCTCAAGCAAGCCACAAGATAATCATATCTTAAATTTGATCGCTTCATGACTGAGCATAAATGTATAATGTATGAATTTGATCCATGTGTCTATTTAATGTTAGATAGTTCAAATAATTGAAGGACAACTGAGAGGGGGTGAATCAGTTGTCACTAGATTATCAAAAAATTAAGCATTTAAAACTTTATTACCAGAACACATAAGATCAATACCGAAATACATAAACTAATTACTGAAATAGTAGATATACCAATTAAGCACAAGCAAAAATTAGAGAATAGTTACCATCCACATGATACCAAGATTTGTACGTGGAAAACCCAGTAAAGGGAAAAACCATGGTGGGTAGCCTACCCACAGCCAAATAATACTTCTGTAGTAAGTATGTGATTACAAATTGAAGGGTCTACACTTGTAGGAAGGCCAACAACCTAGAGCACACTGCTCATTACAAAAGGAGTCTCACTGACTACATAAGAAATCTAGACTATAATCCAAAAGGAAGAGTGAACTGCAATAATAGCATCTCCTATGCCTGAATACAGTTTCAGTGAATCTCAATACCAGAGGTCTTAAACCTCTTGCATAAATCCAACTCGATAACCTATGATTGACCAAAGCCTTTGCATGAATGATTACTACATTATTCGCTTGCATACCATGATCTACAATGAGATGATACACATATATATACAAACCCTTGACCTCAAACAATTAGGTCGGCCACCCAGACAATAAAACCTGTTACATAATTATAGAACATGTCGTCTTGAGGCCAAAAAAATATCATCCAGCCCATAAGTCATTCCGGAAACACATCGAGAAATCCCAACAACATGTTACATTAAGTTGGTCCATAACCTAGATAGTACAAAATAGGTCTGGTGCTAAATGCAACACCACCGATCAACTGAAACACGAACACAATAACCATTAGCATTTTGAATCCCTACTAGAAGTTGCACCAACACTACTTATGTGTAATATCAAAAGATCTTCAACAAAGCTTTGTCGGTGAAACCCTCACCAGATCAATAAACTAGGCTTACCAGTATATAAGATAGTGTCCGATCACCAAATCAATACCAACCGACTGAACATATATCTAAGTAGCATGAATAGAAAATCTAAGCCAATTACATAAGACAAAGCATATTGGAGTATACAAGATCAATATGATCTAACCAACCAGAAACCAATCATCCTACTGGGACCAACCAGATACCGGTAAACAACCAAAGTAGCTAGTGTTGACATCATTGACAAAATATCTATGCAACACATAATCAATTCCTCCAAATTTCCAGCAATCTCCCCCTTTGGCATTGATGGCAACACTAGATGTGAAAAACATCCAAGTGCCAAGAAATGCCAAACGAATCTCCCATACAAGAATATAGCCATGAAGTTCTGATCCATACTCTCCCTATAGATGATATCACAGTTAAGTTGTACAAATTTCTACCCCTAATGTATATAACTCCTTAAGTTTTTCACATGAATATCTCTCCCTCGTTGACATCAATGCCAAAGATCTGACATAAATATCAAAGCAAAATCATAAACCATTGAATCACAAGACTAACTACTCCCCTCGAGTAGTAGCATCACCACATCAATCTAGAATGAATAATAGCTTTGATAATGCATACCGAACTAATGCCAAATAGCATCAATTAGTTTTCTGTCGGAGGGCAGAAACCCCTAATCTGTCTCTGAGGTACTCAAATGATTCTTTAGGCAAAGGTTTAGTGAAGATGTCTGCAATCAGCTCTTTAGTGTTCACGTAAACCAATCTAACTTCATTTTCTTCCACCTTTTCCTTCAAAAAGTTATACTTGATAGATATGTGTTTTGTCTTAGAGTGGAATACATGATTGTTTGATATGTCTATAGCAGCAGAGTTATCACAGTGAATAACTACTGGTTCATTGCAATGCACTTTTATGTCCTTTAACATTTGCTTCATCCATAGAACTTGTGTACAATTAGTAGCAGAAACAACATACTCAGCTTCAACAATAAATAAGGAAGTACATGACTGTTTCTTGTTGATCCACGAAATAAGTTTCTTTCCAAGAAAGAAAACTCCACCGGAAATACTTTTCCAATCATCAACATCACCTGCTCAATATGCATCTGTATATGCACATAAAGTAAAGTCATCATCTTTAGGATACCACAAACCATATTTAGATGTTCCTTGTAAGTATCTAAAAATCTTTTTCACTGCACTCTCATGATTTTCTCTAGGATCACTTTGATATCTTGATGCAATGCAAATTGCATTCATTATATCCGGTCTAGTCTGAGTCAAATATAGAATACCTCCAATGATAGAATTGTATCTTGGTGTTGATTCATCTTTCTTTGTCAATTTCTCACTTGTAACCATAAGAGTACTAACCCATTTAGAATTTTCCATACCAAATTTCTTCAACAACTCTCTAGCATACTTAGTTTGATAGATGAAAATACCTTTATCAGTCTGAGTAATCTGAAAACCTAAGAAAAATTTCATTTCCCCAATCATAGACATCTCAAATTCATTCTCCATATTGTTAGAAAATTCCATGCACAACTTATCTTCACCTCCAAAAATGATGTCATCAACAAAGACCTCAATAATCAGTATATCATCATCAATGACTTTATAATATAGATTACTATCAGCATTACCTTTAGTGAAACCAAGTTTTAAAAGATGTTTTTCCAACCTTACATACCAAGCTCTAGGTGCCTGTTTCAATCCATATAAGGCTTTCTTTAACCTGCAAACTATGTTTTTATCATTTGAAAGTGAAAAGCCATCAGGTTGTTCAATATAAACTTCCTCATCAAGATCCACATTTAGAAAAGCACACTTAACATCCATCTGATAAACCTTGTAGTTTTTATGTGCAACATAGGCAAGAAATAATCTTACAACTTCAATCCTAGCTACAGTTGCAAAGGTTTCACCATAATCAATTCCTTCCTTCTAAGAATATCCTTTACAAACCAATCTAGCTTTATTCCTCACAATTTTTCCATCTTCATTTAATTTATTCCTAAAAACCCATTTAGTTCCAATAGCATTCTTATTTTTAGGCTAGACAACTAAAATCCACGTGTTATTCTTTTCTATTTGATCTAATTCTTCTTCCATGGCTTTCATCCAACATTCATATTTACATGCTTTAGTTACTGATACTGGTTCAACTTGAGAAATTAAACATACCTCATCAACTACCAATCTTCTTCTTGTCATCACCCCTTTTTTCTTATCCCCAATGATTTGATCTTTTGAATGATTCAACCTTACATACCTAGGAGTCTTTTGACTTTTTGTTCCTCTTCCCTGATCTTCAGTTACTATTGAATTTTCTGATACTACTAGAGTAACTAGTTCAACATTCTATTCTGGTAAAGGTGTTACCGGTTCAGTTATGATCATTTCCCCTGCCGATTCTTGCTCATAAATTCTGATTTGATTTCTAATCTTCTCATCCACCTTGACATTAGCGCTCTCCACGATTCTCTGTAATCTTTTGTTATAACATCTATATGCTTTGCTTTCATTAAAATAATCAAGAAATATTCCTTCATCACATCTAGGATCAAACTTTCCAATGAAATCATTTCTTGATATAACATTTATTAACAAGATTCTGAAGTACTTAACTGTAGGTGTATTGCCAAACCATAACTCATAAGGTGTCTTACCGGTTTCTCCTTTGATATGAACTCTATTGAATGTATAAACTCTTGTGCTCACTACTTCTCTCCAGTAGATATGAGGTAGACTAGCTTTCATCATCATGGTTCTAGCAGCATCCAAGATAGTTATGTTGGTTGAAAATTTTGTACACTTGGGGAAATATACAAAATTGTGGTTTCAACCACAGCACACGAGTAAAAACTCTCCTAATTAAGGGAAGGCTCCCCCTATCTAACTACAACTTGGAAAATAAAATGGGATGGGACAACAATCTTTCTTCTTTTTTCAAGAAAGACAATATCCTTTTCTCTTCACAGAAAAGGATAGCGATTGAATAACAGCAGTAACCACTTTCAAGTAAAATGAGAGAAAGGAAATGAAGTTTCCTGAAAGCTCAAAGACTCCCGTCACTTCCTTCGGGACGGGACAGCAATATCAAGCTCAAAGACTTGACTATTGGAAGTCCTATCTACCCTTTGCTATACTAAATTTTACAACGAATAAAAGATAACAGCTCAAAGACTGAAATAATCTATTCTTTTAACACAAAGACAAGAACTAATGCAAGCTCAAAGACTTGCTGCTATTTCTTATCAAACAATAATTATTCTCAAGAATGGACGCAAGCTCAAAGACTTGCTGCTCCTTCAAGAGAGTTTCCTATTTTAATTAATCTTCTCTACTTGCAACTCAAAGACTTCAAATCAGATTGGACTAAGCTCCTTTAGAAACACTTTGCATAGAAGAAATAAAAAGATTCAAACTCAAACATGTAGCTCAAAGACTCAAAACTTGAGTAATCCTTCTTTATTATTCTTCCAAAACCTTCAATTCACATTCATAAGCTCAAAGACTTTTGCTGTAAATTTGGCAAAGTTTTTGCTTGCTTTCCAAAAGATAAAAATTACAATAGACTCCTCCAGTATTTATAGAAGAGGAGCCTTGAGAAAAAGGTGGGAGGATCCTAACTAACTTGAGAGATTCTCTCAACCACCAAGACTCATTCAATAACTAACTGAGACTTCAATAACTACCTAAGACTTATTCCAACTACAGTCCTAATTGGACACAACTTGTAGTTGCGTTACATGTAATTACAAGAGTGCAAGTAATGTGTAACTTGCATTTTACAAAAAATACTTTTACATGTAACTTGTCAAAACAAAATTACAAATGCATAACTAAAACTATTCCATGTGTCTAAAGACACGACTCTAACTGCATCATCCTTTGTCTGTGATGATCTTCATGTCGCTTCAGGATGCAAGAATTTGAAGTATTCTAGATTGGTAAAGACATCTTGAACCGGAACGGGAACTTGCATCCTTATCTTCTTTCTTGGGGTAGTACTAGCTTTTCAAGAGGGAACGGGCTGCCTTCCTCTTTTCATGTCATGACCATCTTTGTCTTGAAAGCATTCTATGCTCTCAACCATGAATTGTTGTTGTATTTCTTCTTTGTATCATCCTTCATTCTTGAAATCTTCTTGCAAAATAAGGCCCATGCCTTAATCCATTGATTTGGTAGATCGTGTGTGCAAACCGGACTGACAAGGGAAGGGATAAATTGATGCGAAAATGGGCTCACAAGTGAATTTTGGGTTTTGGAAGCTGCATTACATGTGTGGGAAAAACAAGAGCATTAACTTGCAAATGTGGGAACAAACATGCAACTTCATATGTGTAATGGGTAACTACAAGTTTGCACTTGTAATTGGACCTTTAAAACTCATTTTCAAGTGTTTTTTGAGTGCATTTTGGACCAATTTCGGGTTTTGGATGGCTGACTGCAAGTAGACTTTAAATGGGGAAAATGAATGAAGGTGTGAAATGAGTGGATGAATTGGTATGTATGGATGAGGGAATTGGAAGCGGATAGGTAAAAATGAATTTCAAGAAGATCACTTGGAACTTTGCCAATGCAAAAATGGGAAGAACTTTCAACTTGCAACCCGGATTTCAAAAAAAAAAGATGGTTAAATCTTTTATCCGTAAGGGAAGAACAATGATTTTCATCCAACTTGTAATCGGAATTTAAAATCCCGAATACAAGTAAAGAGGGAAAATGGGGAAGAACAATGCAATTCTAAAATTGCTTTACAAAAGGGAAAATCTCTCTCACAAAATCTGATTTTTGGGGAAGAACCAACCATTTACAAATTTACAACTAGAAAGAAAAAACAAGAAAACAAGAAAAAAGAAACAAGAAGAAAATAAATCTTACCTTGCTCCAATGTGAAAATGCCTCTCCAAAAGATAATCAATCTTTGAAATAAAGAAGAATATCTCTTAAAAAGAAATTAACCGTATTCCAAAACCCTAGCCACGTTTTTGAAAAAATGGCAAAAACTGAAAAACGTGGCAGCAAATGCATGAGAAATGGCATGGAAAATGGCCAAGACTCTTTCTAACCTCAATACCTTAGCATACCAAGCCAAAACGATTCATAACATTGCTGATTCGTGGCATTTTTAATGAAGAAAAACGTGGTTTTTTAGCAAAAACGTGTTTGCTGTTATAAACCTAAAAACCAGCAAACTTAACCTCCATGTGGCGTGAAAGGTGTCTAACAATGCATGGAAATAGGAAGGAATCCAAAACGCCTTCTATCTCCCAAAAAATCTCCACAAAAATTTGCTAAAAATCTTCAAAAAACATGTTTTTCCTTGCAATTCGGGTTTTTTGGAACAAATAGCAAGTTTAAAATGTCAAAAATGCACTTTATAAGCAAAATCGGGTTTTTTGGACCAAAGTGCAAGTTTTAAATACTTGTAAATGGGAAATAAAATCCCTACAACAAGTTATACTTACTTGCACATATGTAATGGGGATTTAAAATCCCTATTACATGTGAAAACCATTAAAGTAGGGGTTTTTTGACCAAACTGCAAGTTTACTTGCAGTTGAGCCAAAAAATCCCTATTTTAACTAAAAATGACCAAAAAACAATAAAAAGATAAAAACAACAAAGGGGAAATTTAAAATAAATTACAAGTAACATATTTGAAATAAAAGTGCACATGTAATTGGTCAAAAATTCCCCTACAAAGACCAAAACAATGAATATCATTAAAACTTGGAGTTTGAAGAAAATTCTCCACCTGCAGTTGGGGTTTTAAAACCCGACTGAAGGAAAGACATAGCAAGCGAACCCAGAATTTGATGAAATTTGAAATGTAGCTCGAGGATGGACTGAGGATTAAGCCAATCCAAGGATTAGTAGAGATTCTACCTCGGGAAGCGTGCCATAGAGTAATTTTTTTCATTTTTTCACAAAAATTTCATGTAATGGTCCTTCATTTTTGAAAACAAAAATGAGGACAACAAGTTATGTTCTTTCTCTCCACAACTCCATTCTGTTGAGGTGTTCGGGGAGTAGAAAATTGTCTCCTTACGTCATGCTTCTCACAAAAGTTATTGAACTCACCGAATGTGAATTATCCACCATGATTTGACCTCAAAAACTTAATTTTCAATCCTATCTCAGTTTCAATGTTAGATTTAAATATTTTATACTTTTGAAAAGCCTCAAATTTCTCCCTTAGAAAAGTAACCCACATCATTCTAGAATAATCATCAATGATTGGCATAAAATATTTGTCACCTTGAAATTTTTTGATTCTAGCAGGACCACACAATTAAGTATGAATAAGATCAGGAACATCATTAGATCTATTTTGTATACTCTTAAAAGAGGTTCTGACCTATTTTCCCATTTGACATTCCTTACATACCGGATTATAGGGCTTCACAATCTTAGGTATATCTCTAATTGCCTTAGTTGAACTGATCTTTACCATGCAATCAAAATTCACATGACATAGCCTTTTATGCCAAAGCCAACTCTCATTAATTTGTGCAATCAAACATGTCTTTTCACTGGAATTCAAATGAAATATATTACCTTTTGTCTAAGTACCGGTTGTAATCTCCAATCCAGATCTATTAATGATCTTGCATTTTCCATCCTTGAATTGTAATTGAAATCCCTTATCCACCAACTATCCTACACTCAAAATATTATGCCTTAAAGCTTCAACATAATAAACATTGTCAGTATTGTGCTTACTATCTAATGATATGGTTCTTATTCCTTTGCTCATGCATGCTTTGTCATCTCCAAATCTAACCAGATCACCATCAAATTCTTGCAAAGATAGAAACCTCCTTTTATCTCCAGTCATATGATGTGAACATCCATTGTCTATTACCCATTCATCCTTATCTTCAATTTTAGCAGCAAGGGTATTTTCTTTAGATGCATTCTCTTCCAGTACCAGATCATCTTCCTTGATAGCTAGGAACACCCATTCCTTTCCATTTCCAGCACCACTAGCAGAGTCTTGTGCCGGTTCATCATTAGAATCAGTCAAACCTTCCTCATCAGCATAGTAACATGTTTTATCTCTGTTTCTCATGTACTTATGCTTGTTCTGATATCTAGGGTTAGGCTTAAAATATCTTCTAGCTCTTTCTTCAAATCTTGAATTCCTTTCAGGACATCTAGATGCAAAATGACCTATCTTATTACATGCAAAACATTTAAAGGTTGATTTTCCTTCATGCTTACTTCCTACGAGTCCTTTAGGTACTCTTTTGGCAAATAGGGCTTCAAGTTGTTCAAACTCTTCATCTTCCCTCTTCATACCATCCAATTCCTTCGCATACAAAGCTTTCCAATCTTGCTTGCGGGTTGATGATGTAAATACATGAAAAAAAGGTTTAGACTTCACAGCTCCAGAAGGTCCAAATTCTTCAAGCTCAAAAGCAGATAATTTCCCAACCAAGGTATCCCTATTGACGAAAGTATTTGCCATTGTTCTCAATTCATTAATTGCAGCAACCTTCATCTTATAAGCCAGTGGTAAAGCTCTCAGAACTTTAGAAACTATTTCATTTTCACTTAGAGATCTACCACAACATTGAATTCCCATGACAATTTCATTTACCCTTTCCATAAATACAGTAACCCTTTCATCTTCTTCCATCTTCAAATTTTCATATCTCACTCGGTAACCATCAAGTTTAGCAATCTTAACAATAGGGTTACCTTCATTTAGAGTCTCCAACTTGTTCCATATGGCTTTTGCAGTTGATTTGTCAGTCAATCCCATTATTTGCTAATTAGAAAGTGCACACAAGAGGGCTTCTTTAGCTCTACAATCATTCTCAAGCTCCTTATCCAAGTTTGCCAGAGGGGGATTTCCAAATGCCGGATTAAAAGGGGTTGCACCATTCTCAGTGATCTCCCAAATTTCCTTACCAAGACATCTTAGATTAGTTTCCATCTGAATCTTCCATACTCTATAATTTGTTCCATCAAGCCTAGGAATTTCTCTCCGAAAGATAGTTGCAAATGAACTAGATGAACTTGAACTGTTAAGATGCCATAGGATCTTCTTCAAGTGGTTAAACTTTTGCAGAGAGGACTAGAGCTCTGATACCAATTGTTAAACAATTCAAATAACCAGAGGACAACTGAGAGGGGGGTGAATCAATTGTCACCAACTACCAGAACATTAAGCATTTAAAACTTTATTACCAGAACACATAAGATCAATACCGGAATACATAAACCAATTACCGAAATAGCACATATACCAATTAAGCACAAGCAACAATTAGAGAATAGTTACCATCCACATGACACCAAGATTTGTATGTGGAAAACCCAGTAAAGGGGAAAACCATGGTGGGAAGCCTACCCATAGTCAAATAATACTTCTACAGTATGTGATTACAAATTGAAGGGTCTTCACTTGTAGGATGGCCAACAGTCTAGAGCACATTGCTCATTACAAAATGAGTCTCACTAACTACATAAGAAATCCAGACTACAATATGGAAGGAAGAATGAACTGCAATAATAACATCTTCTATGCCTGAATACGGTTTCGGTTAAGCTTAATACTGGAGGTGTTAATCCTCTTGCATAAACCCAACTCAGTCACCTATGATCGACCAAATCCTCTGCATGAATGATTATTACATTATTCGCTTGCATACCATGATCTACAATGAGATCATAAACCTATATATACAAATCCTCAACCTCAAACAATTAGGTCAGCCACCCAAATAATAAAACCTATTACATAATTATTAAACATGTTGACTTGAGGTCAAACAAATATCATCTAGCCCATAAGTCATCTCGTAAACACATCGAGAAGTCCCAACAACACGTTACATTAAGCCGATCCATAACCTAGATAGTACATAATAGATCTGGTGCTAAATGTAACACCGTTGATCAATTGGAACATGAACATGATAACCATCAGCATCCTGAATTCCTACTAGAAAATGCACCAACACCACTTATGCATAATATCAAAAGATCTTCAACAAAGCTTTGCCGGTGAAACCCTCACCAAATCAATAAACTAGGCTTACCAACATATAAGATAGCATTCGATCACCAAATCAATACAACTGATTGAACATATATCTGAGTAGCATGAATAGAAGATCTAAGCCAATTCCATAAACCAAAGTATACTGGAGTATACCGGATCAATATGATCTAACCAACCAGAAACCAATCATCCTACCAGGACCAACCAGATACCGATAAACAACCAAAGCAGCTAATGTTGACATCAATGACAAAACATCAATGCAACACATAATCAATTCCTCCAAATTGCCAACATTTAAAACAACTCTCTAATGGTAAATTTGTTATTCTTCTACTCTATGTTGATGACATGTTAGCTATCAATACTAGCATGAGGATTGTTCATGAGCTAAGGATCAGTTAGCTAACAGATTTGCTATGAAGGATCTAGGGGCAGCAAAAAGAATTCTTGGTATGAAAATTTCTCAAGATTAGAAGAAGAGGGAAATCAGGTTGTCATAGAAACAATACATTGATAAGGTATTGGATAGATTTGGTATGACTAGTTCTAAGCCCGTCAACACTCCTTTAGCTGGTCATTTTTTATTATCTTCTCAAATGTGTCCTAAAACACAAGAGGATCAAGATTTTATGAAAAACATTCCTTATACATTTATAGTTGGCAGTCTTATGTATGGTCTCTACTTGTCCTGATATTGCTCATGTAGTGGGAGTAGTAAGCCGATTTATAAATAATCTTGGTAAACCTCATTAGGATGTGGCTAAATAGATCTTACGGTATCTAAAAGGTACTTCTGATTATGTTTTGTGTTTTGGAAAAGATTATGTTCAACTACAAGGGTTTGTTGATTATGATTTAGTTGGGGATTTAGACAAACGAACGTCTACTACTGGTTATGTTTGCACTTTTGCTGGGGCAGCCATTAGTTGGGTTTCCAGATTGCAACAATCAGTTGCCCTTTCTTCTACCAAGGCTGAATACATGGCTCTCTCTGGAGGAGCTAGGGAGATGATATGTTTGTAGCATTTGTTATGTGAGTTGAGCCATAAACAAAAGTTCTTTTCTGTGATAGTAGCAGTGCCATTTTTATGGGTAAGCATCATACATCTCAACGTCACTCTAAGCATATTGAATTGCATCATCACTATATTCGCCATGTAGTCAAAGGGGGCAAGTTATGGGTTGCTAAAATTGATACAACTTTGAATCTAGCTGATGCTTTGATAAAGGCAGTGTTGACAATGAAGTTCAAATACTGTAGGACTTCTCTCGACATTGTAAAATTTTGATATTAGAGGAATTGTGGGGGAAGTCTTGATTTGGAGTAGTCTTCATTGGTCTTCAAGTGGAAGTTTGTTAAAGATGTGAAGCCCAACAGTTAGGGCTCTTGAGTTTCCTCAATGGACGTTGTTGTTGGCTGCCCATTTTCTTTCTCTACCAAGTCTTTATTGCTGCTTTTCGCAGCTAGTGTAATATATTATGTAAACACTGATTCTGAATGAGATTTTCCCTGCTTTGTTAGTGGACGTAGCCAATATTGATGAAACATTGTATTTCATTGTCATCTCTCTGTTATTTGTTATGTTTGCTTTGTTTGCTTTGTTTTTCTTTCTGCACATTTCTATTTATCTTTGTTTACACTCGGGTACACCCATCAACCTTAGGATGTCCAAATAACAATCTTCCCAACTTATCCACCCTTCATGATAGGTTTATAATGTTAATATCTCTTCACGGGTTTAGTTCTCTTCACGGGTTTAGTTTTATTTAGATTAATTTTTCATTAGTTTATTTATTAGGTTTTTTTGTTCCGGCAGTTTTGTGTAACAGTTTACAACTGTTTTTGCCTCCTCTTTATATCTGCTTGTTTATTTATTTTGAATGTACAGTTTTTTTTATTTGAATACAAATTATATTCAGATTGCCATTCTTTCCATTCTTTTTTCTATCTGCTGCTAACAGAGATTCCAAATTGTTATTTTCTGCCTGGGCGAACAGTGGTATCAGAGCTTTGGAGTTTGGAGTATATTTTTATGTGAAGCATTTGAAGATTGCAGCTTTCTACAAAATCAAACTACGGAAACAAAAATTGATTCAAGTGAAATCAATTTATTTATCTGTACAAGAATTTTATATATTGTCATATTTGGTAAAGTTTGGAAAGAGATTTTGAGCAATCCTATAAATTTGCAAACTGTACAAATTCTATATACATTTATTTTCAATTTACAATGCAGTCTATTGTTTCATTGATTGGGGAAATATTAACTGGAAAAGATACTTGGTTGGAATGACATAGAAAAGTGGAGAATACATTAATTTTTAATGATTTATGGTATAAAATATGTGATGGAAATACCCAACCTACAGAACCAACAGATGTTAAAGAACAAGAAATTTGGAATTATAAAAATTCAAAAGCCTTGGCTTTGATAAGAGCTTCAGTTAATGGAGATGTATATCGTCATATACAAGGATGTAAATTTACTTGGGAAGCCCTTGACAATTTAAAAAATTTATTTGATTCTCATTCAGAATTAGAATTTATTCAGTTACAATTAAAATTGTTCAATCTTGAATTAAAAAATGGTGATGTTATGAGTTTGGCTTCTGAAATTAGAGCCATAAAACAAGATGTTAATGCTGCTGGTGGGAAAGTTGATATTTATCTCACTGCTTTTATTAAGGCACTCCTTCCAACACATTCTACTTATCTAGAGTCCCTTCAAGCAAGTAACCAATTGAAAACCATTACTTTTGATTTATTGGTTGAAAAGTTGGCTGAACGTGAAAAAGCTTTTGGAAGGAAAATAGATAATACTAATGAAAATGTTTGTTTTGCTCACCAAGAAAAACCTCTAAATAAGAGCTCTTCAAGAGGAGGTTATAATGATAGAGGCAAAGGTAGAGGTCAATGGAGGAAAAATGATAATCAAAATGTGATAGAAAAGGAAGTCATGAAGCACATGAATGCAAGTTGTCATGCGATAAGATATAAAGTCTTAAAGAAAACACTTTTAAGCAAAAAGATAAAACAAAAGTTTATAATGATGATAAACATTCAGATGATAAAATTCCAGGAGCAACCCAATTTGCTTGTGATAGTGATGGTGATCAATATGTGCTTTATGTTTTTGACTTTGCATCTAACTCCTCATGGTATGATTCTTGGATCTTAGATATTGGAACCACACAACATATGACAATCTGGCGTGATTACTTTGAGGAATTTCATGAAAATGCATATGGTCCAATTTATTTAGCTGATAAATCAAGTCTCAAACCTATTGGAAAAGGAACTGTTCGATTTAAGTTGCCTAATCTTCCAAACTTTGTGCTTCATGATGTATTGTTTATTCCTCAATTGCAACGTAATTTATTATCACTAGTATTGATTCGACAACAAGGCTACTCTATTCTGTTAAAAGATGGGCAAGTAGTTGTTAGAAAACAATCAAATAATCAAGTTGTATTCATTGGATGTGAGGATGGGAGATTATTAAAACTAAATAGCACTTCTTTTTCTAAAAATTTTGCATATCTTACTGAAGAAGGTAGTCTATTTCCTATTCTTTTATGGCATGCAAGACTTGGGCATATTGTTTATGATAACATTCATATCTTGCAAAAGAATGGTGTTGATGGCTTACCTGTTTTGCCTAAAACAATTAAAAAATGTGAAGCATGTATTCTTGCCAAGCAACATAGAAATTCTTTTCCTCGCTCCACTTGGAGAGCACAAAGAAAATTGCAGCTTATTGATTCTGATTTATGTGGGCCTTTACCAGTAAATTCTGTGGGAGGATCTAAGTATTTCATGTTGTTTATTGATGATTACAGTCGCATGACTTTGATTTATTTCTTGCAACAAAAATCAGAAGCTTTTGAAAATTTTTAACAGGTTTCGTGTTATGATTGAAAAAAAAGCTCAATCTCAAATTGGTACTCTTTGAACAGATAACGGTGGAGAATTTACTTCTCTAGTTTTTGAGGACTATCTACGTCAAAATGGGATCCAACATCATCTTACTGTTCTAGATACTCCTCAACAAAACGGTGTTGTTGAACGAATGAATAGAACTATCATGAATATGGTTCTTGCAATGTTATATTTTAAAGGAATCAAATTACATTTTTGGGTTGAAGCAGCAAGAACTATAGTTTATCTTCGTAATAGATCTCCATCATTTGCATTACACCAATCTATTCCATATGAACTGTGGTTTGGATATCCTCCTTCTGTTCGACATCTTCGCATTTTTAGTTCCACTTGCTATGCTTTAATTCCCAAGGACAAAAGAAGTAAGTTACAACATCACAATATTAAGTGTATTTTTCTTGGTTATTCAGAATCTTCCAAAGCATATCGGTTGTATGATGAAGTCAACAAAACTTTCTTTATTACATGTGATGTTGTATTTGTTGAAACCTCCAACATTGCTAAAAATGATGACTATAAATTCAAACAGCTTGATACAATTACAAATTTTTCTCCTTTGATAGAAAACTCTTGTGACATTCCACATATAGAATCTATATCTCCAAGTGATCTAATTCATGTTGCTCCATCAATAAATGACCAAGAAGAAGCCCATCATGATGAGCTTGAACTCTCTGAACTATTAACCACTAATACAACATCTAGTAATGAAATGGTCACATCTTTTGTGCAACCAAAGTCTTCTCATAAGTGGGCAAAACAAGTCCAACAAACATTGAAAGATTTAAGACCTGATGAAATAGGTAGAACGGGTACAAGAAGCTCTTACAAAGAAAGGCTCCAAGCTCAAACCAATAGTGCAGATAACTTGGAGACCATTGGTGAACTCAATCTCATAATTGACTCTGAACCATCATCCTATAATGAAGCCAAAAATATTACAGTATGGAGGAAAGCTATGCAAGATGAGTATGATTCTCTTTTGAAAAATGGCACATGGCAGTTGGTTGATCCTCCACTTGGTTGTAAACCTATTGGCTGCAAGTGGATTTTCAGGAATAAATATAAAGAAGATGGTACACTTGACAAACACAAAGCCAGACTTGTTGCCAAAGGTTATGCTCAAAAGGAGGGCATATATTATGATGAAACCTTTGCACCTACAGCAAAATGGACCACCATTCGTGCTTTGTTGGCCCTTGCAGCTCAATATGGGTGGAAAATTCACCAAATGGATGTGAAAACAACATTCTTAAATGGTGATCTCAAAGAATCAGTTTATATGACTCAACCATATGGGTATGCAATCAATGGAAAAGAACATCAGGTATGAAAGCTTGTCAAATCATTATATGGTTTGAAACAAGCTCCTCGAGCCTGGTATGAAAAACTTACCAAGTATCTCTTAAAGTTGAATTTCCAGCATTTTGAATTTGATGATGCCGAACTTTTTGTTAAAAAATTTGATAAGATTATTGTCTATCTTGTTGTTTATGTGGATGATTTATTTATCACTGGTCTTGATGAGAATAATATTCAAAATGTGAAAGAACAGCTGAAGCAAGGTTTTGATATGACTGATTTGGGTCATCTTCATTACTATTTGGGTATTGAGGTAACTCAAACACCTCATTTTATTTTTATCACCCAACAAAAATATATTGGTGAACTTTTGCATAAGTTTGGCATGGCTGATTGTAAACCCCTTAGTACTCCTATGGAGCAAAATCTTAAGCTCTCTTCAGATGACCCTTCAGCATTGGTTGATGCAACTATCTATAGGAAACTTGTTGGTAGTTTGATTTATACTACAACTACCCATTTGGATATTTCTTTTGTTGTTGGAGTTCTTTCAAGGTTTATGCAACAACCTAGAGAAACTCATTGGTTAGCTGCCAAGCGCATTCTTCGCTATTTGCAAGGTACTCAACACTATGGACTCAAATACTCCAAGACAAACCAATTTTCTTTGGTTGGCTATTCCGATTCCGATTATGCAAGTGATTCCACAGATGGAAAATCTACATCCAGGTATTTAATGTATCTTGGATCTGCTGTTATCTCTTGGAGATCTAAAAAGCAATCTGTTCCAGTCGCCTCTTCTTCCGAAGCTGAATATATGGCCACTTTTGAAGCAACTCAGGAAATCTTATGGTTTTGAAGAATTCTTGAAGACTTGCAGACACCACAGATTTCATCAACTCCACTCTTCATTGACAGTCAATCTGCTATCAAAATGGCTAAAAATACAGTATTTCATGATCGCACCAAGCACATCAATACAAAGTTTCATTTGATTCGGCATTATGTGAAAGATGACACCATATACCTTAAATATTGCCCCACTGCAGATCAACCAGCAGATATTCTTACCAAGGCTTTGGGCAGAGAAAAGTTTGAGAAGTTCAGAGAAATGCTAGGCTTAACCCCTTCAGTTTAAGGGGGGGATGTTAATATCTCTTCACAGGTTTAGTTCTCTTCACGGGTTTAGTTCTATTTAGATTAATTTTTCATTAGTTTATTTATTAGGTTTTTCTGTTCCGGCAGTTTTGTGTAACAGTTTACAACTGTTTTTGCCTCCTCTTTATATCTGCTTGTTTATTTTATTTTGAATGTACAGTTTTTTTATTTGAATACAAATTATATTCAGATTGCCATTCTTTCCATTTTTTTTTCTATCTGCTGCTAACAGAGATTGCAGATTGTTATTTTCTGCCGGGGCTAACATATAACTCACATGTTACTGTATTCATTTTAATCCAGAGAAACAATCAAAATTTATACCCGATTCTAAACAAAATTCTATTATAACATTTAAGGCCGATATTGTCTTCATGACTTTGATTTCATTATTTTTTTAAACAATTGCGAAAACAAGACAAGGCCGACATTCTTGGTTTGTGAAGATAACAAAAATGGCTTTCAAAATTAACCCTATTGGCACTTTGAGCAGTTACAAAGATCAAACGATGCCAGAGATTGATCGCACATAATACAAATGAGAAAGCTTGGGAAACTTCGCCGTTAATGTCCGCTTGCATATGACAGTTTAAATACCAAACTTAAGTGGTCTAGATTTCAACCATAACAAACCTGAGGAGAAATGAACTGTGTGAATACCTAGTGTGGTGACATGGAATGGCGTTTTAAAATTTGAATTTAAACAGATACAACTCTAAGAGGTAAATCTATCAACACTCACATGTGAAAGTGGATGGATGATTGAAGGTGATAGATAATATTAGATTAATCTAAGAAGTGAAGAGAACAAATTGATGGTCAAATATGAATCTTAACATATTGGGGGATGTAAGGTAAATAAATGAAATCTCTTGATTGTCACAAATTTTAGAAAGGAATAAACACAATATGAAAGAGGATAGAAGGACAAGAAGATTGATAATGGGAGGTTGGAGGAAATCTTAGAGACGATGTTTTACAAACTTTCTTCAATGTACAATTTTTAAATCCAGAAGAAAATTTGGTATGCAATAGAGAGTTATGAGTGAGAGTAATTATTGAATACTTAATTCATCCAAATGAATAATGATAGTGGCTTCATTTTGAGTATGTAAGGAAATCCTAGGGTTAAGGTTATGACCATGTGGGATTTGAAACATTTGAAAATACCAAGCCTATACAAGCAACCCACTATCTAGATGTTTAGTATACCATCACTCAGTGTTTGAGTGGCCAAATTCAAAATTTGTTTTGAAACATTTTGGCTAGGGTTTAGGTGTTATAATAGGTATAGAGGCTACAAATTAGTCCATTATTAAAAAAGGCTTATAGAAAACAATCCCTTAAAAAATATTTAGAAGATCAAACATTTAATTGAATGCCAAAATATAATGTGGAGATGGTAACGTAGGTAATTTACAACTTCAATACTATATAATATCTATATATGTATGTGCATGTATATGCACACACAGAGACTTTGAAGTTACTCTTGAAGATGAAATTTGCAATACACTTGAAAGAAAATTAAAATTCATTCTTAAGGCCAATGTTGCTTGGTGGTTCGGTTATATTACAATGTAGCTATCCAAAATAGTAGACGACCCCTTGATTCCAATAGAAAACATTGCTATGCTAGAATAATATAGAGTGTACATATCCTACCTTCATTTTAGTTTGAGAAATTTTAAGATCATCCAAATTTTAGATGTGAATTTCTATCTCTTAAAATTTTAATCTTTTCAAGTGGAATTTGATTTTAAAAAATCATCACAATTAAATATTTCATTTTTTATAGATTTATTTTGAAAATTCATGAAAAGTGAATATAATGTAATAATAAAATTTAAAGGAGCAAATATTGTTGCAAAAATATAGTCATAATTAAGATCTAAAGTTTTAGAATTATTTAGGATAGACTATAAATATAAAATAGTTGTAAATGAATTACCAATAGAATATTATTATTCTTGACAATTAAGACAATCTCATAAGATTGTTGCTCAAAGAATTTAAACTAGAGAATGTCTTTAATTGAGATCTATTAATTTGTAAACTATAGGAAAGCTAGCACGTGAAAATGTTTTCATTCAATGAATTTATTAATCTCAAGTTATATGAGTTCTCACTTAATCTTTTCTAATAGTGTGGATGATTTCATTCATTAAACTTAAATTCTAGTAAATTAAGAGTAGAAAATTTAGTATTTAATGATGATAAAGTGTTATAGTTATTGGGTGCCTTGCCTTACAAAAATAGAAAAAAGAAAGAGAAAAAGATCATAAAAACAAGAATTACAAATCAAATTAAATTGAAGGTCACAAAATTATGTTAATACTTCTAATTTTATTTTATAATAGTTTTTCAACACTGATAAAATCTTAATATAATTAGTTATTAAAATAGAAATTTCATAATTAGTGTGGATTCTTTCCCAATCCAAATATTATACATGGGAAACCTTTGTAATCAATTCAAGATTGCAAAACACAAATAAATAATTAAAGTAAAATTTAGAATAATTTTAAAAAAGAAATGATAAATTGAATGAGCCTCTAAAAATTGTAGTATATTGATTCACTTCAACATAAAAAATAAACTTTCAAAATGTCAACTTGCAAAGCCATGGAAAACAAAATTTCAAAATCGAATCAACTCTTTGCAAGTATTTGTGCCCCCACTTCCTTTTTGTTACAATAAATACCACCACTAGTGCAAAAACTGCTCCATATGACAGTCCTAATCGAATCTCATACCACACACTTTCTGGACTCTGCTCTCCTTCATTAATGGATGTAAAAATGGGAGGAGGTGGAGCAAATTTCGGCCAAGAGCATTTATTTGGAATTGGACATCCTCATAAATTTGGATTTATTGAATAAGATGATTTATTAAATATTGCCATGTGTCCTCCTTGTGGTATACTACCTGAAAGGTTATTGTTAGAAAAATTGAGGACAACCCAAATAGCTCAAAGATCCAAGATCTAGAGGAATTTGTCCAGAAAAATGATTTGTAGAAAGGTCTAACAATTCCATCCAAGTCATTTGAACAATACTATTTGGAATAGCACAATTAAGATTATATCGAGAAAGGTTGAGCAACTTCAACCCCTTCAACTTTCCCAAATGAAAAGGAACGTTCCCATTTAATGGATTGTTTGAGAGGTCTATAAATACCATGTGGGAGAAAATGTATGTATAATGCTCATCTCTTCTTTTAGAATCTATATTCAATCCATTCTCATAGAAGTATTGAATAGTTGGTCTAAATGAGAAGGATATTAGAAGCATGTTGAATTCCAGGTGTGGTTCTACCATCATTTCTTGTAAACTGAAAATGCCACATGGTATAATCCCTAATAGGTGATTCGAAGAAAGGTCCAGAATATGAAGTTGTTTCAAATGTACAATTTTTGCAGGAGTACTACCTTCGAAATTATTCCTTCTCATTGCTAGCACTCGTAGCTTTGAAAATTTGCCTATTGACTTTGGAATCTGACCTTATAATAAGTTTTCCCCAATATCTAGAAAACCTAATTCTTTACAGTTTGATAGAGAAGAAGGAGATGACACACACCTTGTTCTTCCTTATC
Source organism: Cryptomeria japonica (assembly GCF_030272615.1). Taxonomy (NCBI): domain Eukaryota; kingdom Viridiplantae; phylum Streptophyta; class Pinopsida; order Cupressales; family Cupressaceae; genus Cryptomeria; species Cryptomeria japonica. The sequence continues at coordinate 716,770,861 of NC_081412.1, forward strand.
ACCAGCGAATGCATCTGACTTATCTTACCAAGCTTGGATGGTATCACTCCCCTCAAATTATACCCAAAATCCAAGACTTGAAGGCTGGAACAATTGGCTAAGCTTGGAGGGATGATTCCATTCAAATGATTATTTGTCAGATTTAATATTTGAACTGAAGAGAAACCCTATAGTCTTGGAGGAATATTTCCTATCAGCAAATTGTTGTTAAGCAATGACACTTGTATACTAGGTGGCCAAATTAATGGTATCTATCCACATAAGGCATTATTAGACAAATATAGGAAACTTATTTCCTTCCAAGCTGAAGTATTTGGTAAAAAATGACCTTGCAGATGATTTGCTGAGAGATTAATGTATCGAAAACTCATACCCAATAGCCAAGAAGGAATTTCTAAAACAATTGCAAGTATTTAAGGTTGAACGGAGTCAAAATCCATGATGGGATTTGACTATTCATCTTACATTATGTCATAACCAAGCTTGTCAGTTTGACTGAGGGAATCTAGGTGGGACTGAAGTTAAATACATAATTGGATAGGGTTAGTTCCTCTAATTTGTTAAGGTTGTAAAAAAAAGCCTCTAAAATTACCCGATGACCATTTAATGTGAGGGAAAGCTTTTGAAGTGAAGGGGGTAGCTCTGAGGAAGAAATCCTTAAACTAAATGCATTCCTCTCAGCATAGAGCTCTGTAAGGGATGAGAACTTTGACAATAAGGTGGGAAGAGATCCATTTACCTGGTTGAAAGACAAGTACAAGATTTTTAAAGGGAAATCGCCTAAGGACTCAGGGATACAACCACTCAAGCGATTCCAAGAAAGATCAAAGCTATTTACAAAAGATAGATTAGAAAGAGAAGAAGGAATGCTTCCCATGAGTCGATTATTACAAAGAAGTAGCATAGTGAGAGAAGAGAGATTAGAGAGAGAAGTGGGAATTATTCTAGTGAGTTGATTATAACATAGATTTTAGAGCATATTTAGCTATTAGTTGATTTTTTACAACTAGTTATGCTTTTTTCCTTAAGTTCACTTAAGAGTGCTTATTTTAATTGTGCATCTAGTTTAGATAGAGTTGAGCATTATTTATCTCCTCATGCTTGCACTTTAATTCTCCTAAAATTAGCTTTGTGCTTTCTTTATAAGCACCTCATTGTACAATTATAACTCATTTTGTATTCTTTGCTTTTGAGTAATATAGCATTCTTTTGTGCAACTCTCTTATGTGGAAGGTGTTTTTGTTTGTCGTTTGATCTTGCAGGAGCTCGTGTTGCAAAATTCAACGTGGTATTAGAGCGAGGATTCAGCAAGCCCCTTCTCAAGTTTTGAGAGTTTCTTTGCTCAGAAGTGTTGCAAGGTGTCACAATTTTTTTTTTTGTGGATCTGGTGGTGGGTGAATTTTTTTATCAGTTTTGAGACAAAATGTGCATCACCATCACATCTACAGCATTGAAAAATCTCAAGATCAATTGTCAGTTTGTTAAAAATTGAGCAATTGAAATATGTGGTGAAATTCGCTAAGGCATGTTTTACGAGGCAATTTCTAGAGGTACCCAAAAAATCTAGGAACTTTGGCAAAAAAAGGAGGTCACCATCATGCTCAGAAGGCCCAAAAACCCCTAAATTGCTTGTCAAATCATCAAAATCAGAGGTCATAATTTTTTTTACGATTTTTTTATTGGTATGATTTACGAGGCACAAAAATCCGTACGAACATACCGCCTACATGCGCGTCAGTACCTGAGTCAGAATTTTTTTCAAAAAATCCCAATCTCGTAAAAAAATTAAAATAAAAAATTTCATGCAAAAATCTTTTGGTTAAATTTTTTTTTTATTTAAAAAAAAAGAGCTTGTACTTGATTTTTCCTGCAAAAGTACTTTCTTCTCAATGCTGATGTCATCATCCTAGTTCTCCATTTTTGGGAGCCCTTCCAAATTTAGCATCCTAAATTTAGTTGTTTTTCTCTATTTTTAGCTCTCCAAGCCTAAAAAAGTAGCAGTTGGTTTTTTGCCCATAACTTCGTCATACGAAGTTGAAATCGAACAAAAAAGATATAGTTGGAAAGCTGGTTCCAACACTGATATTATCATGCAAGTGGTTTGAATATATTATGCACTGATTTTCCATAACAGGCCTCCAAAGTCATTCTTCAATTTTGCGCTTCTAGGGCCATATCTTGCACATCTAGACTCCGTTTTTTGACTTCCATACATCATTGGAAAGATCTCAGAGTCCTCAATTCAGATATCATTTTTTTTTTTTGAATAAATTTATCAAGTACTCAGAGATCTCAATCTTTTCCTTTTTTAGGCTAGATGCAAATCGGATCTCTATTTTTATTGAGGGTTTCTATTTTTGTATCATTTTTGGAGATTATCACAGGGAGTGAATCATGTATAAGGGTTGTAGGTGTAAATATTATGGGAGTAATTAGCATGGACATGAAATGTGTCCTAATTTCTCACATAATGTGTTTCAACTCTTATTTCGATGTGCATTAAAATCCCAAGTTGCTTCTTCTCCACCAACAAAGGCAGTTGTTGTACCTTCATTGATTGAGACCCTTATTCTTGTTAAGAAGGATAAGTCATCTATTTATCTTCTTGATTGGGATTCCCATTTGATAGACATTTCCTCCTTATTTATGGAGTCTCATATTTCTAATCTGGAGGACTATTTTGAGGACATTCATCTCCTCTTTGCTGATAGCCACATTGGTGTTGTCAGCTCATCTTCATCACCCAAGGAGCTTGTTCATCATCATCTTTTGAAGAGTCCTAATTTGTCACCTCCTAATTTTCTTAGGCATGTACCTAATTTGGTTGTGAGATCCTCATCATTCATGGACATAGGAGCATTTGAGCAGTTTCCAAAGGCACATACAGTTTGGATTTGGATTCCTACATCTTCTAGTTTAGGGGAGTGGCTTCATCTATCTCTAGTGGATTGGTTTCTTCTGAAGGAAAGACATGTTGTTTTCAGGTAGTGGATCATGTTCTATCTTCAAGCGTTCATCATTACCACATGAGCTACTTCTACATTGGGGGGATTCTTATCCTCATTCTCTCTCTTATGAGGGGGATATTCATTCTACTTCTGTGACCGATTCAGTACTTGGGGGGCCACTTGGATTCCTTCATCTTAGTCACATGTAGTACGTTTGTATTACTGTAGTGTCATAAAATTGTGACCGTTGCAATTTTAACCACATTTGGGGTCCTCACCTTGGCGACGACATCTCCTCCCCTAATTGGGACCTATCTTTGCATTTCCAACCCTTCTCTCTTTCTCCTTCATGTCCTATATCTTCTCTAGACCCTATCCAGGCCCCAAAATAGGGTAGGACAGGGGTGTGGCACCCCTGTCCCCATCTCCTAGGGTGGTCCTATTTGTGGGTTGCCTGATCTCCTATGCACTTCTTGTCTTCGGGGTTTGTTATTCCACTTTGTCGGCCTTCGGTGGTTGAAAGTTAATCCTTGAGGCATGTATAAAAGGAAATTCAATACCCTCATTCAGAGACATAGGATAAATGGATGGATAGTGCATAGGCAGATGGAGAGCATAAGGAGAATATATAGGATCTCAAGGTCATCATCAAGCATTCAAGTCTTCTTCATTTATCCATTGGAGAAACATTACAACATTCATTTGCAAGCATGTCTGTGTGTTAGGGTTTTATCATGTTACATGCCATTTCATACAATATTTGTGATTACATTCAAGAAGCAAAGTAATCATCATCAACAAGTTGCAGATATACAAGGTACATATCTCCGTTGTTTACATTCAAGCATTTGTATTTACTTCCTTTCTATGTTGATTCCTCAATCAGGGTTTGATTGAGGCAAACCCCTATCTAGAACCCCCCTTTCTTCTCTTTACTGTGTGTAGGTTGCAGGTGCACAACTGTAATTGCAGGTTTGGGCTTCATTTGCAGAGACAGAGGAACCCTTTTCGTTTCGCAGATTTTGTGGTGGACCATGTGCATTCCCGCCACGGTCCTGACGACTTTTCTCCAAATTTGCAGGGCAAATCTGAGTCTGTTTAATTAGCTCAGATCCGAAGTTACAACACGATCCCGAACCGGTAGCACCTCATTTCACTCATTTCCTCTCTCTTTTCCACATGGTCAACAAGTCAACTTCCTCATTTACAAAAGAGGGTAACACACTTCAACCACTTGCAATCCACTTAGAATCCACATCCTTGTTTCCCTCAGATTTGGATCTAGTGGATTCAACCCCTCTTTTGAATGTAAATTTCTCCTCTAAGTGAAAATCATCCTAGTGGCTTCCTTTCTCTCTCCTAGGTGGGGAGTCACTAGGATCCAATTTTCCACTTTACATTTTGGTGAACCCAACATCTTACACATTACATCTGATTTCTTATTCTTAGATCTAATTAATTGCAATTTGAATTTAAAATTTTCATTTTCAAGTTTGATCTATTTGCAAATTTTAGAGGTTAATTGCATAAAAATCCTCATTTTTCATTTTGAGAAAATTAAGCTTGTGCGGTGTAAAATTTTAATTGCTTGTTTTAGATCTGATTTATATTTCAAAATTGCAATTCAAATCTGTCTCTTTATTCTGAAAATTCAGTGGTTAAAGCATAAAACTCTAATTTTTTAAGATCTTTTCATTTTCGACCTTTCACTGCAATTTTGACTAATCTAGACATCTCCAAATCAGCTGTTTTTTTGGATTCCTTATTAAAATAGTAATCTCTACCATCCCTAAAAATTTCAAAAGAAGTTGGTCGGACCGTTGCGTTCATGCCATGGTCCTCGGCTTTTTTCCCAAAATTTTGGGAGACAGAATTGACTGTATTTTTCTACTCAGATCCAGAAAATCAGCGTACTTTATCAATTTTAACACTCTCTAAGGTCAAACACAAATTCAAATCTTAAAATTAATTTTCATAAAAAGGTCCTAATTTCAGATCTACTTTTTCAACAAATTCAGATTTCACTTAAGAGACTTTTGATGGCGATTAATAAATTGGATTTACTTCCTCTTTCACATGTGATCACATTAATTTTTGCATATATTTATCATTTGTCGGATAAGAGTTTCTTCCATTTTCTATTGCTTCTCTTTCTTCATAGCACTTGGTCATATTGTATTGTTAGGATTTCTAAATTATTAGTTCTCAAAGCCTTCATGTATCATTTATGCTGCATTATGGTGATGTTGTTAACATCATGCATTTCCTATGTTAATCACCTTAAAGCTTTTGTAGATCCTAAACCGATAGATCTTAATATTTGTACCTCTCCTAGGGTATCTTGTGTGCAAGAAATGAGATCTAATGCTTTACCCGATGATCTTTCTACAAGAGAGAAAGCATTAGAAAGTAATATGGATCCATCTTCTTCTCATACACATACCCTTGAGCAAGGGGGGCAATATGACAACATCAACATTCTTACATCTTTAGATCCTCCTTATTCTCCTAACACCTATCTTCAACATCAAAGTCTATGTAGAGAGGATGATGTCATGCATTTTATTCATGACCTTTCTCCTCGCATAAGAATCACTAAAAATGAGCTTTTAGATGATGAAGATGTTCTTCCCCAATCTTCCAAAAAGGATAAGCTTGATAAAGGCAAAGAGATTCTCGTTCGACATGATACTCCTCCTTCATCTATAAATCCTTTTCTACCACCTTACACATTAGATTTCAAAGAAATTCATGATCTTGTTCCTCCATCTAGTCAATTGCAACGTTCTTATAGTCGTGGCTTTCATATAATTACAAAACAAGGTTTTAAAGGACAAGGAATTGGGAAATTTGAGCATGGAATTCGTGTTCCTATAAATCCTCCTACACAAACTACTACAAGAGGCCTAGGAAGTAGTACCCCTCTTTCTATGGAGGAATTCTTTAGGCTTCAAAATTTTAAAGATTACCTTCAAAAACAAAAAAATCAAGAGAGCCCGCAAGAATGCTTCCTCTTCAAAGCGTCCTTTTTGTTCATTTCATCAAATCCATGACCACGATGCTGATGATTGTCCTGATTTTCAAAAATCTATTCAAGATGGCATAGATAATGGAAAATTTAGAATTGTGGATAATGAAACCCCTTCTTCTAACAAACTGGTGTAGGATCACCTAAGGGTGAGCAAATAGCCATTTCAATTTTGGCAATTTTGGCATAAGGACTGGTTAGAGTCCATTAGGTTGTATGTTTGGACCTTGGAGTGCATTTTTGTCTTCTTTGTGAATGTTTTGTTTTTCGGCAAGACTTATCCCGATGGAGTCGTTAGCGGTTGGAGCGAGTCAAAGTGGAACTATCGGATATCAACAGGAGTGTTTTCCACCTACCCCGATAACCCGATGAAACTGCCAGCTAACGGGTGAGCAAGTCCCGGGTTGATCAACGTCAGCTGCTATACCGCTATGGCAAGCTGCATGAGGTTTATCGCTCGTGACTTGGTGACCATGGTGGGACCCAGTGAGAAGTCAGCGAGCGAAGCAACTTACGGGTGAGCAAGTCCCAGGTTGATCAACTTCTGTCTCTATACCGCTATATCAAGCTGCATGAGGTTTATCGCTCGCAACTTGGCGACCATGGTGGGACCCAACGAGAAGTCAGCGAGCGGAGTGAGTCGAAGTGGAGCCATCAGGTATCGGCAAGACTAGTTTTTGTGCCACTCGATAACCCGATGGGAAAACATGCGGTTTGGAGCACATCATCGGCCATCGACAGAACATGTTTGGGGCTATACCGACAACTCGATGAGGAAGTTTTTTGCTGGGAGCACACCATCGACCATTGGCAAGAATATCTTGATGCTAACCTGATGACCTGATGGAAACAAATGTGGAAGTGTGCAATGTCATCGGACATCGGAGTAAGTGTTTTGAGGCTACTCTGATGACCTGATAGAAAAACAAGTGAGTTGTAAACCACCATCGGACGTCGGGATAAGTGTTGCTATGCTAACCTGATGACCTAATAGAGGTTGAAAGATAGTTACAATAGGAAACCGATTGTGTTGAGTTTGATCTTGTTCATTAGGGATATTTCATGACATGTCGTAGAGGCTATATTTTGTGAGTTCCATTTTGAAGTCGTGCCAAGCTCGGCTCTGTAGATAAAATTGTCTTTCTGTTTTTGTTTTCTGTTGGTGACAAGTAGTTAGACATGGCTCTGTCTTGATTCTCCACCGTGGGATCCACATGACTATTGGAGGTTGTTAAGAAGAGCCAGCCATGTATAGTAGAGTTCTATTTATAGCAGACTAGGGAATGTTGTCAGCTGTTTCAACAAACTGGCCCTAGGTGAGCTTGATGATAGCCCGACTAGGTATCAGTGACCAAGAGGGATCACTTGCAGGGTAGACTGGAGTCTAGGCTATTAGCCTTAGACCAGGGAAGATGGGATCAAAGGGAGAGAAGATCCAAGCATGAGGAGGAAAACAACTTCGGAAAAGTTGTCGATATAATCCATGGTAGAACAAACCCTGCAAGGTGTTTGGTGAGATCTGGTGGATTAGTGAGTTTGTGGATTTATGAAAGTGAATCCACAAAGAGCAGAGTATCAAACCTCAGTAGTGAGGACCTAGAGTGGATTAGGGGAATAGAGAGAAGTGTTCCCGGGTTAGGCTAGGAAGAAAGCCTTGGAGTGAGTCAAGTTGACTCAAGCAACTAGGATCCTCCCTATCAGATTGGTATCAGATCTAGTTAGATATTTGGGGTGAAGAGTGTAAGACTGATCTAGTATCAGAAGGAGTAAATATGGTGACCAATGCAGAATTGGCTAAGTAGGTTGCTGACCAAGAAGATGAAAACTGATTGCTCAAGGAAAGGTTGGAGTAGTTGGAGCAGAAACTAGGTGTGGTGGAAGTCAAGACAACAGAAGTGAGTGGGAAGATAGATGAGAAGGGTAAAATGTTGGCAATAGAGGATGAAGTCTCTGCCCCAGACCTTGTTATTGATCAAGAAACATTCTTGAAGGCTTTGAAGGCAATGAGTGGAAAGTCTTTGGAAGGAGTACCACTGTTTAGCGGCAAGATGGAAGTAGAGTCGGTAATGGAATGGATAGAGGGTATGGAAAACCATTTTGAGTGTGAAGGTGTGACTGAGGCCCAAAAGGTTAAGGTGGTTAAGTCAAGAATGAGAGGTGTTGTCGTTACTTGGTGGAAGTTTATATAAAATGAGAGAGAAAGAGAAGGTAAGATCCCCATCTCTACTTGGAAAGGGATGGTAAGAAAAATCAGAGAGACTTATCTTCTTGAGGATTATGAAGTGCAGTTGCATAGGAAAATACAAAACCTAAGGCAAAAGGAGTTAGATGTAAGTACCTACATTGAAGAGTTCCAGAAGTTGTGTCTAAGGTCAAAAGTGATGGAAGATGAAAGTATTAGAGTAGAAAGATATCTTAATGGTTTGAGATGGAACATACAAGAGGAATTAAGTCTGTTGAGTCTCCAAATACCGTTCACAAATGTTATCAGTTGGCCCTGAAAGTAGAGGAAAAGAATAAGAAGAAACATGAAAGCACTAGTAGAGGCAAAGGTAGAGGCTGAGATTCAAAAGGTTATAGAGGAAGCTACAGTGGCAGAGGAAGTGAAGTAAGATCACAAGGAGAGTCAAAATTGTCTGAGAAGACTAATGAATTCAGTGGAAGAGGAAATTATGGTAGAGGAAGAGCTCATAACAGCAACAACAGAGGTAGATATGGAAGTTCTAGCAGAGGTTCATACTTTGCAAACATGAAATGTTACCATTGTAGTAATTTTGGTCATCCTGCCTATAGGTGTTCGGAGAAGGAAACCTCATCACATAAAGAGAAAATAATTAATTATGTGCAAGAGGATTCTAGTAGTGTGAATTCTCTTGAAGTAAACCTTGACTCAGAGAATGGTGAGAATCTGATGGTTAGAAGGGTACTAATCAGGGAGCCGGTTAAGGAAGAGCCTAAACAGAGGAGGTCTCTTTTCAAAATAAAGTGCAAAATACTTGGTAAGGTGTGTAAAGTGATCATTGAATCAGGATCAATGGACAATATCATCTCCGAAGAAGCAGTAAGTAAACTTGGGTTGAGTGGCATGCCACATAGTCATCCTTACAAGGTCACATGGTTGAGTAAAGGACAACATGTGTTAGTAAATTAACAAGTATGGGTTGAATTTGCAATAAGGAAGTATTTTGATAGAAATTTATGTGACGTTCTACCCATGGATGCTTGTAATTTTTTGCTCGGTAGACTATGGAAATTTGACAGAAAAGCTATCCATGATGGAGAAAATAACTCTTATGAATTCACAAAGGAAGGGGTGACATACATGATTCAATCTTTGGTAGAGGATGAAGGAACCAAGACTAGTGGTCCTAATGTGTTGTTGGCTGGAGGAAAGGAATTTTTGAGAGATCTCAAGAAAGGAGATGGAGAACATTATGCTCTCTTAGTGAAACCTAGTCAAGAAAAGAAGACTGAACAAGAAAGTTTACCTAAAGAGGTTCAACAGTTGTTAGAACAGTTTAAGGAAATTGTGAGTGATGGAACACCCGCAATGCTACCTCCTCCTAGAACAGTAAGTCACCAGATAGACTTTATACCCAGAGCATCATTACCTAATAAGGCTGCATATAAGATGACTCCTGAACAAAACAAAAAAGTGGCAAGACAAGTACAAGAGCTACTTGATCAAGGTCTAATCTGAAAAAGTATAAGCCCATGTGCTGTGCCAGTGGTCTTAGCAACCAAGAAAGGAGGTAAATGGAGATTGTGTACTGACTCTCGCACAATAAACAAAATCACCATACGATATAGATTTCCTATCCTTAGAATTGAGGATTTAATGGATTGTCTTGGAGAAGCAAAGTATTTTACTAAGCTGGATTTAAAGAATGGATATCACCAGATCCGGATTAAAGAAGGGGATGAATGGAAAACAACTTTTAAGATTACAAAGGGGTTATATGAGTGGTTAGTTATGCGATTTGGGCTTACTAACACCCCTAGCACCTTCATGAGGTTGATGAATGAGGTGTTGGAGGACTACATAGGTAGATTTGTAGTGGTATACCTTGATGATATCCTCATATTCAGCAAAATAGAGGAAGAGCATCTTGAACACTTGCAGATTGTATTAAGGAAACTGCATGAGGAACAGTTGGCAATCAATCTTGAAAAATGTGAATTCATGAAACAAGAACTCATTTATCTGGGTTTTGTTGTATCTCAAGACACTTTGGAAATGGATCCTAGCAAGGTAGAAGCAATACAGAGCTGGCCTACACCAAAACCTGCTACTGAGGTAAGAAGTTTTCATGGACTTGCCCAATTTTATAGGAAGTTCATTCGATGTTTTAGTGAAATTTGTGCTCCTGTTCTTGATACAATTAAGGGTGGGTTGAAAACTAAGTTTAGGTGGACTAAAGAAGCCAACCAGGGGTTTGAGTTGCTCAAAAAGAGGATAGCTACCCAACCCATCCTAGTTTTACCAAGTTTTGATAAGTTGTTTACTTTAGAATGTGATGCTAGTCATATAGCAGTAGGAGCTGTTTTGAACCAACAGGGAAGACCAGTAGCATTCTATAGTGAGAAATTGAATGAAGCTGAGAAGAGATACTCATCCTATGACTTATAATTTTATGCCTTAATGCAAGCTCTTATGAAGTGGAGGCATTATCTTTTTCTCAAAGAATTTGTAGTGTTTATAGATAACCAAGCCTTGAGTTTTATCAATTCTCAAGAAAAGTTGAGCAATAGACACATCAAATGGATAGAATACCTACATGCATACACTTTCACTATCAAGCACAAAAAGGGATAGCTGAACAAGGTAGTAGATGCCTTAAGTAGAAAACTTCTCACTATCCAAGAAGTGACTTTGCAGAGCATAGGTGTGGAGAGTTTCAAGGAGCTTTACAAAGAAGATGAAGACTTCTCTGAGGTATACAAGGTATGCAGTGAGTTTAATAATCATTTCAACAGCCAGTATAGAGATTACACATTGCAGAGTGGTCTTTTGTTTAAGGGATGTCGGTTATGTGTGCCAAGAGGATCTATGAGGGAAAATCTCATATCGAAAAAACATAATGGAAGTCTTAGTGGACATTTTGGTTTGAATAAAACACTTGAGTTGGTGCAAAGATTTTATTATTGGTCGAAAATGCATAAAGATATCAGGAAGTATGTTGAGAAGTGTTTTGTGTGTCAGAGAGCCAAGGGTACTAGTTCAAATGCTGGACTATACCAAACTTTACCAATTCTCCAAAGACCATGGGAGTGCATCAACATGGATTTTATTGTGGGTTTGCCAAAAACCAAGACTGGCTTGGATAGTATTTTTGTCATTGTTTACTGGTTTAGTAAAATGAGCCATTTTGTTCCATGCAAGACTACGCATGATGCTAGTTACATTGCACATTTATTTTTCAAAGAGGTGGTAAGAATTCATGGGCTTCCTCTTAGTATAGTTTCAGACAGGGATGTGAAGTTTATGGGACACTTTTGGAAAACTCTGTGGACAAGACTGGGAACTAACCTTTCTTTTGGTTCTGTGTACCATCCGTACACATATGGTCGAATTGAGGTCATTAATCGAGTATTGGGTAATATTCTGAGGTGTTTGACGAAAGAGTATGGACAGATGTGGGATCAAGTGATACCATAGGGAGAATTTGCATATAATGAAAGTGTCAATCGAACTATAGGTAAGAGTCCTTTTGAGATTGTTTATGGACTCCACCCACGTAGTGTTTGTGAACTTTGAGATTTGGGAAGCTTGGAAGGAAGAAGTGGACATGCAAAGGATTTCACTCAGTCTATGAAAGAGGTGCATGAACAAGTGCATAGAACCTTGATCGACGCTACGCAGAGGATTAAGGCTGAAGCAAATGAGAGGAGAAAAGACATTCAATTTGCAGTGGGAGACATGGTTATGGTACATCTCAACAAGGCAAGATTGCAGAAGGGAGTCCCTAGTAAGCTTCAGATGAGGAGAATAGGTCCTTGCAAAATTTTGGCTAAGTATGGCTCCAATGCTTATAAGGTATATTTACCCGCAGATTTGGCACTGTCCCCTGTGTTTAATATCCAAGACTTGGTTCAGTTTAAAGGTCCCGTAGCAATGCCAGATGGACCAAATCTAGAAGGGGAAACTACTCTCAGTGATATTCCAGTACCACCCATTTCTAAACCACAAGAGGAATAGATTTTAGATTCCAGGGTGAAGAAGCAAACGAGGCATGGCGTGTATATGGAACACTTAATCAAGTGGTGCAACTTACCTGAGGTTGAAGACACTTGGGTTGCAACATCTGATTTCAAAAGACTGGGCATTGATGTCCCCTTGTCGCCCCCAAGGGGACTTGATTTTTTGTCTGGGGAGTATGGTGCAGGAGCACCTAAGGGTGAGCAAATACCCTTTTCAATTTTGGCAATTTTGCATAAGGACTAGTTCGAGTCCATTAAGTTGTATGTTTGGACCTTAGAGTGCATTTTTGTCTTCTTTGTGAAAGTTTTATTTTTCAGCAAGACTTATCCCGATGGAGTTGCCAATGGTTGGAGCAAGTCAAAGTGGAACCATCGGATATCGGTGGGAGTGTTTTTCACCTACCCCAATAACCCATTGAAACCACCAGCTAACGGGTGAGCAAGTCACGGGTTGATCAACGTCAGTCTCTATACTGCTATGGCAAGCTGCATGAGGTTTATCGCTTGCGACTTGGCGACCATGGTGGGACCCAACGAGAAGTCATTGAGCGGAGCAGATAATGGGTGAGCAAGTCCCGAGGTTGATCAACATCAGTCACTATACCATTATGGCAAGTTGCATGAGGTTATCACCCGCAACTTGCCAACCATGGTGGGACCCAGCGAGAAGTCAGCGAGCAGAGCGAGTCGAAGTGGAGCCATCGGGTATCGGCAAGACTAGTTTTTGTGCTGCCTGATAACCCAATGGGAAAGCATGCGGTTTGTAGCGCATCATCGGCCATTGGCAGAAAATGTTTAGGGATATACCGACAACCCGATAAGGAATTTTTTTGTTGGGAGCGCACCATCGGCCATCGATAGGAACCTCTTGATGCTAACCCGATGACCTAATGGAAACCAATGTGGAAGTGCACAATGTGTGAAATGTCATCGGACATCGGAGTAAGTGTTTTGAGGCTACTTCGATGACCCGATAGAAAAACAAGCGAGTTGTAAACCGCCATCAGACGTCGGGATAAGTGTTGCGGTGCTAACCCAATGACCTGATGGAGGTTGAAAGACAGTTACAGTAGGAAACTGATTGTGTCGAGTTCGATCTCATCTGTTAGGGATGTTTCATGACATATCATAGAGGCTATAAAAGACCCAATGGGCATTTTGTATAGGGGTTAGAAGGAGGTTGGATAGGTGGAATGAAGAACATCTTTTGAATAACAATTTGAATACCATTTTTTGGTTTCTTTCTCAGATTCAAATTTCATTTGAAAACTATAAATAATGGCTTAAATCCTTAAATTCCAGTGTGATAGAGTAGATGTTACTTTTCTGTGTTTTGTGAGTTCCATTTTGAAGTCGTGCCAAGCTCGGCTCTGTAGATAAAATTGTCTTTCTGTTTTTGTTTTATGTTGGTGACAAGTAGTTAGACATGGCTCTGTCTTGACTCTCCACCGTGGGATCCACATGACTATTGGAGGTTGTCAAGAAGAGCCAGCCATGTACAATAGAGTTCTATTTGTAGCAGACCAGGGAATGGTGTCGGCCATTTCAGCAAACTAGCCCTAGGCGAGCTTGATGATAGCCTGACTAGGTATCAATGACCAAGAGGGATCACTTGCAGGGTAGACTGGAGTCTAGGCTGTTAGCCTCAGACCAGGGGAAGATGGAATCAAAGGGAGAGAAGATCCAAGCATGAGGAGGAAAACAACTTAGGAAAACTTGTAGGTATAATGCATGGTAGAGCAAACCTTGTAAGGTGTCTAGTGAGATCCGATGGATTAGTGAGTTGATGAATTTACGAAAGTGAATTCACAAATAGAAGAGTATCAAACCTCGTAGTGAGGACCTAGAGTGTATTAAGGGAATAGAGAGAAGCATGCCCGGGTTAGGCTAGGAAGAAAGCCTTGGAGTGAGTCAAGCTGACTCAAGCAATTAGGATCCTCCCTCCTCTTCTTCATGGGAAGACGATATTTACCATCCTGACAGATTAGCTGCAAGAATTTATTGGAGATTAAAATACGACAAGAACATTTCCTTTCCTCCTCAAAATGAAAACAAAAATCTTAAGCAAGTGAAAGGTATTGAATATTACATTTTTCATGATTTATATTCACATTCTATTGGAAAATTTATGAATTTAAGAAATTTATTCAACTACAATATGATCTTGCACACATTTGTCTCCTAGAAGATCTAGTTATATTTCTTGGTAAAAACATCGCGCCTTAGAGCTTCCTTTCCCTTCATGTTGCTCTTCACCCTATGACATAATTAACCCATTTCACAGGGGCTCTTTATCATTAGTGGTGGTATTGTTTCACTTTCATATATTGTGGGGCAACAACATGAAGTCCATTTTTATTCTTCTTTCTATACATTTATATCTATCTTTGTGCATTATTCATTATTAGATCTCTTTGCAAGAAAAGAGATATTCCTATATGAGCATATAATTGTTCTTTGGTTTTCCTCTTTACTTGGAGAGGGGCATCTTTAATGAGTACTATGCTTCTTCTCTTTCCTTCATTCTCTTGGAAATCTTAACTCTTCTATGGTTTTGATTATTCGCAAGTATGATATGCCCCTTAGCAGAGAATGGTCTCTTGAGAAGTATGTATCCCTTCCTTGAAAGGATTTCTTTCACTGGGACAACATATCTCTTGAAACTAATCACCATCAAAAAATGTGTAATATTTCTCCCTATTCTCCCAACTTGGGGGGCAAAGATTTTCTCTCCTTTCCCTTGTATCATTATTTCCTTTAGGGGCTGAATTTTTAATATGCAATTATCATTTCTTACAATGGTATTCTTTTATTACTAATCCCCCTTGGGAATCTATGATTCTTTTTCTCTCTTCTTTTCGAAGATTACCACTTCTTGAGACATGTATTTTACATTTACTAATGTCTTTTCTGGCATGTGTTCATGTAAGTTTATTGCACATTTGCTTATGTTTAATATTTCTCTAGTAGGTTGTGTAAGCTCTTCTCATTGTCCCATTAGCTTGGGGGGAAATTATCCTTCTCTCTCCCCTTCTCTAGGGATCCACTTTTCCCTATTAAGTGGATGGTGTGAGTTCTATTACTTGATGTCATTCCTTGTGTAGACTTGTTGGTTATTAATTTAAGGATTCTCTCTTATACAAGAAGTGTTAATCCTTGACTACGACCTCTTTTACACTTGGAAATGTACATCTATGATAAATCCAACCATCCATCTGGGGGATAAACGTGAATTGTCCCTCATCAAGAATCCCTTTCACCTAGAAATAGGAAGAAGGATTGCATTCTTGTTCTTTCCATTTCTTATTCTAGAAAATGTTATATTTGTCTAAGACAACACCTCTTCAGGGTAGATGTCTTTTTGAACAAAGATCTCTTCTCCTCCAAGGATCATCTTTATACTTACAAGAAGATATCTCTTTTCAACTATCTTATCCTTGCTTGAAGAGTATTCCCTCTCTTGCCTGGATTTATGACATTGTTCCATGGCGGATATCTTCTTTGTGATGAAGGTAGATATCCTTGTTCTTCTTTCCTTAAGATATCAACATCAACCTATGTTGACATCTTAAGGGGGGGGGCACCCACACCGCTCCTTTGTACCATACCTCTCTCATGCATTGAACAGTGAGACATTCTTGAAACCAGGGGGAAACCTCTTAGAGTAAGATGTCATCACTTTTTGTATAGTGGGTCATTCTCGAAACCAGAGCACGGTCTCTTAGAGTGAGATGTATTCACTTCTTCTTGTCTTGTATAGTGAGACATTCTTGGAACTAGACGGAAACCTCTTAGAGAAAGATGTCGTCACTTTTCTCTTGTACAGTGAGACATTCTCAGAACCAGAGGGAAACCTCTTAGAGAAAGATGTCATTACTTTTCTCTTGTACAATGGGTCATTCTTGGAACCAGAGCACAGTCTCTTAGAGCGAGATGATGCCACTTTTCTTTTATGCAGGGTGATTATTCTCCAAACCAGACCATGGTCTCTTAGAGCGAGATATCACACCTTTCTTGACACTTGTACTATACATTCTATACAGGTTGTAGCATACTTGGACATAGACTCCTATGAGGAACTTAGAACCTCACTTGCACACACGCACATGAGGTTGAGTGGAACTATCAGAGTTCTCACTCTCTCTCTCTTTACATGGATCACCTCGGAAAGCCCTAGGGGAGAGATTTTCCATGTCCTCCTTTCCATGGATCACCTATTTTTAGGGGTGAGACGTCCATGGTTTCTTTGTTCTTCGCCTTTCTTCTCATGGATCACCAAAGTGTGTATTCATGTTCTCTCTCTTCTTCCTCTTATGAACTCATAGTTTTACTATTGATAGTTCATGGATGATGTCAACTTTGCTCTTTTATGTGATCACTCATGTTTATATAATGGCATTGGTCTTTGTGTCCTAATTAGTTGTTGAGACATCTGAGCTTGAGATCTCTTTGGCTAATTAGTTTGTCGTCTTGTGTCTTGTTCTTGTCATGTGTCTTTTTGTTCTTTGTCTTTGTTTTTGTGTGTCTTGTGCCTTTTTTTTTTGTGTGCTCTTGCATATATTGGCATGAGTTAAGACCCTAAGGTTGGGGGATTTTTTCTCCTCAATATTAGTGGTGTCTTATACTCCTTGTGGTCTTGCTCCGCATCTCTCATTTTCATCTCTCTTTCTTCTACTTTACCGACAATAGTGGCGTAAGCCATACTCCCGCTAAAGTGGGGGCTAAATGTAGTGTCATAAAATTGCAACCCCTACAATTTTAACCACATTTGGGGTCCTCACCTTGGCGATGACATCTCCTTCCTTAGTCGAGACCTATCTCTGCATTTCCAACTCTTCTCTCTTTCTCCTTCATGTCCTGTATCCACTCTAGACCCTGTCCGAGCCCCAAAATAGGGAAGGATAGGGGCGTGGCACCCATGTCCCCCCTAGGAAAAGGGTATGGCACCCCTATCCCCCTAGGATAGTGGCATGACACCCCTGTCCCCATCTCCTAGGGTGGTCCTATTTCTTAGTTGCCCAATCTCCTTTTCCCAATCTCCTATGCACTTCTTGTCTTCGGGGTTTTTTATTCCACTTTGTCGGCCTTCAGTGGTTGAAAGTTAATCCTTGAGGCGTGTATAAAAGGGAATTCAATACCCTCATTCAAAGACAAAGGATAAATGGATGGATAGCGCATAGACAGATGTAGAGAATAAGGAGAAGATATAAGATCTCAAGGCCATCATCAAGCATTCAAGTCTTCTTCATTCATCCATTGGAGAAACATTACAACATTCATTTGCAAGCATGTGTATGTGTTAGGGTTTTGTCATGTTATATGCCATTTCATACAACATTTGTGATTACATTCAAGAAGCAAAGCAATCATCATCAACAAGTTGCAGATCTACAAGGTATACATCTCCATTGTTTACATTCAAGCATTTGTAATTTTACTTTCTTTCTAGGTTGATTCCTCAATTGGGGTTTGACTGAAGCAAACCCGTATCCACAACCCCCCTTTCTTCTCTTTTATGTGTGTAGGTTGTAGGTGCGCAACTGTAATTGTAGGTTTGAGCTTCATTTGTAGAGACAGAGGAACCCTTTTCATTTCGCGGATTTTGTGGCAAACCATGTGCATTCCCGCCACAGTCCCAACAAATTTTCTCCAAATTTGCAAGGCAGATCCGAGTTAGTTTAATTAGCTCAGATCCGAAGTTACAACGCGATCCCGAACTGGTAGCACCTCATTTCACTCATTTCCTCTCTCTTTTCCACATAGTCAACAAGTCAACTTCCTCATTTACAAAAGAGGGTAGATCACATTTCAACCACTTGCAATCCACTCAGAATTCACATCCTTGTTTCCCTCGGATTTGGATCTAGCGGATTCAACCCTCTTTTTGAATGTAAAGTTCTCCTCTAAGTGAAAATCATCCTAGTGGCTTCCTTTCTCTCTCCTAGGTGGGGAGTCACTAAGATCCAATTTTTCACTTTACAATTACATTTGTCGCTTTGGAGAGGGGTTTTTTTCCCATGTGATTTTTCTCCTTTTCTCCATTTAGAGAGACCTCACTTATGTGAGTTGTATTTCTTTGCATTGGTTTGTACATGGGTACCTAATCAGACTTTTTGTTGCTAGGATCCATTTCTACATTTAGAGTTTTTCTACTCACTTTAAGTTTCACTTAAGGGGGGTGTTAGAGCATATTTAGCTATTAGTTATTTTTTACAACTAGTTATGCTTTTTTGCTTAAGTTTACGTAGGATTGCTTATTTTAGTTGTGCTAGTTGTGCATCTTGTTTAGATTTTATGCATCTAGTTTAGCTAGAGTTGAGCTTTATTTAGCTCCCCATGCTTGCTCTTTAGTTCTCCTAAATTTATCTTTGTGCTTTCTTTATAAGTACCTCATTGTACAATTATAACTCATTATGTATTCTTTGTTTTGGAGTAATATAGCATTCTTTTGTGCAGCTCTCTCGTGTGGAAGGTGTTTTTGTTTGTCGTTTAATCTTGCAGAAGCTTGTGTTGCAAAATTCAACAATAGATCTACCACAGTCTACCATAGTTAGAGAAGAGAGATTAGAGACAGAAGAGAGAATGCTTCCCGTGAGTTGATTAAAAGACACATATAGCTCAGTTAGAGAAGAGAGAATAGAGAGAGAAGAAGGAATGCTTCCGGTGAGTTGATTAGAAAAAAGAGAGAGCACAGCTAGGGAAGACATGTTTCCGAAGGCCAATGGAATGTTTCCACTCACCCTATTCAAAGATAAATCTAGACGTGTGAGAGAAGACAGTTGTCCTAAGCAGTGAGGAATATTACCTGTTAATCCATTGTCATAGAGTTCTATGGTTGTAACAAAAGTGAGGGTGCACAAGCTCTCAGATATGAAGCCCCCTTCAACTGAGCCAGGAATTTCAACACTGATTACATGGTGGGTGGTGCTATGGCAGGTTATACCGAACCAGAGGCAGCAATCTCCTACCTTCTCCCACGAACTTAGATAAGAATCAGAAGAGTAATTTAGGGTGGCTTTGAATTGAAGAAGAACTTCCTGTTCCCTGTCAATACATCCGCAGCAGAAGCAGAGAAGAAAGAGGGGAATAAGAGGAAGTAAAAATAACTTGGGCATTAGTATAATAAAAGGGGAATAACTTGGGTGAAGGGTAATGAGAGGCCAAGTGATTATAGTTGAGTAATTATGGAAGTAAAGGAGACGTTTGAAAGGAAGGCTGCCAATAATTTCGATGCAATTGCATTCGCACAGAGCTTTCACAGAAATATGATAAAAGTCTTGTATTGACTAGACTTGCCAGATTTACCTCAAATGGAGGCAATCGTGAAACGTGCGGTAAAAAGGATTGTATGGAAGTCGAGCGAGGATGCAAGAAAGAAACTAATGCTTAACATAAAAGGTTCTATTGGTTGGAGTTGTCGTATAAACGAAGGCAACCGTGAGACACGTTATAACATTAGAATAATCGATCTGTTGACGGACTCGCCACACTTGTCTAAAATTAGAGAATATGGAATTCAGAGTTTTAGATGAACAGAAATTATTAGAAATGTCATTTTCCACATTTTCATCCAAATATGGAAATTCGGATGATTATGTTTCTATTAAGTTGGAATTACTTTAATCATTAATCATATAATAACCATTTTGATTACTATTTTTTTTAATAGAATTACACCTTAAGTATCATCTTAAGTGATCAAACAATCTATATTCAATGCAGAAATATTACCTTCATAAATTTATCAAGTAGAGTCTTGATAGCAATTCTATGTCACAATCTAATGTGCAATAAATATGGTAAGCTCACAATATCAAGGTTAATTCTAGATGTAGACCTATACCTCAAAGGTTCATTGATAATGGCTTTGCCTACATATCCTTTTATAGGAATTAGTGGTTGTATAGGTCGCACACCATACATAGGAAGACTTCATTTGCACATAATTTGGGATGAGATCTTAAACCTCTTTTATAAATCAAGACACTAATTGAAACTTATTCTTCCAATTCAATCCATACACAATAGTACAATAGCAAATACACTTTCAATAAAATGTTAGTTTAATGGCAAAACCACTATACAAACACACACAAAACACATAGTAACTAGGTCATGCATACATCACACGTAAGCAAATAGTAACACGTTGATGCATACATTGTGTGTACACAACGTAACTAGCTCACGTATGCATCACATATACACAATGTGACTAGCTCGTACACACATCATTAATACACATAGTGACTAGCTCATAGACACATCCTAGGTACACATAGTGACTAGCTCATGCATGCATCATATATACACAATGTGACTATTTCACACATACATCATATATACATAATATGACTAACTCATGCACGTGACACATATATAAAGTCTGTTTGAATCATACACACATCATAGGCACACATAATTCTACATGTATTTTTAATTTTACTCAGTTCATTAACATAGAAGCTCTTAAGTACATCTCAACCATAAAGAGGAATGTCAATGTATAACAAACTATAGTGTGTGTCCCATCCTTTTCCTTAGTTCACTTTCTGCTATAATAATGAAACAAGCATCCCATACCACTTGTTATCATCACCTACAAGAGCATACGTATAAAAACACACATAGGCCATTAATATACATGTACACATAGTAATTGACTCACACATATATAGTGACTATGCATCAAAAGGAAGTGGATGCCCTTGTACTGCATGTATATTCCCAATGTTTAATTCACTAACACTTACCTTATAAGTATGACCTATCTATTAAAAAATATGTTGGTGCATCGCATACCACATTGTGAGTCCCATCCCTTTTTCTCATTTCATTGCTAGTTATAATGACTAAAAGGAGGCAAGGTATGTTAAAACATTTCCTACATAAAATTATAAGGAAAGTTTTTTACAAATTTCAATCTTTTAACAATTACATAAATATTATTCTTAGGATTCTCATATATATGCAAAGAATATTTTGGTATAAATATTAAAATACTCAAGTCAAATTTATTATTCTCTCTTTGATGACCTTCCATTAGCATTTTTCTCACACTTCAAACTTAGCCATCAAATTCCTTGAATCTAAGGCATCTTTAATAACTCACCCATGCATGTTTAATAATTGGTTGATTTGTGAAGCTCTAAGAAGATCAATTTATAGATCATTAGATATAAATAAAAATATAATAGCTCTACCAGGATTAAGTTCCAATCTTGTTCATATATCTATTTAGCCAGTGCCTTCTTAGACAAGGAAGTTATATTTAAAGTATAGTTAGTGAATTACTATTTGTAAGGTGAAATTTATATACATATACATATACATATGCAAATTGGATGGTGTATAATGCATAGATAGTGATCTAACAAATGGTGCATGTCACCTCATTAATGGAAGATCAACCTAAATTAGTCATTTTTGTTGGCGTAGAGTCCATCAAATACCTTGTATATGCATGCTAGAAAGATACTTGTCCATAGTTATCACCCTTTATGTGCTACATAGCATTTTAACATTATCAAAACTAGTCCATGTCTTCTAAGCTACCTGCCCTCACTTACATCTTAACCTCAAATAGGTCCACATGTTAGCTTACAATACAATATATTGACATGTATGCCTACTAGTCCTTAATTTAATTTATATTAAATTTTGTGATCATCAATTTTTTATGAATACATGTGCCAGCTTCTATTAATATAATTTAAAGTACACATGTAGCCACACAAAAAAATTGAGGGACAGAAGGTCACCCCACAAAGTCACACGGGCATAGCCTAGAAAGCTAGAATAGAGTCACATAGGTTAAGTATAGAAAGAAAACTACCAAGTATACAAAATAATAGTCACAAGGGAAAAGCTTGGAAAGTAGATAACCAAAGGAAACTAGTTGCTTAAGTGGCAAGAGAAACCTGGGAGATAGCAGAGGGGGATTTTGTTCATCCAATTTTCCCCATACATCAGCGGGGTTCGAGGTGATGAGAGGCAAGGACCAACCCTCATCAAAAATAACTTCTCCTTCCTCCTTATCTTTATCATCATGAATAGGAAAAATAGCTAATGTGAATTTGAGAAATCCCTTAGAAGAATTAAGCCAACCATCACCACCACCAAAAAATGGTAGTCCACTATCACCACCAGAAGATGCCCCTTCTCTCCTTGAGTCCCACCCAAAGGAAAAACCTTTGCATGGGGGAGATGCAGAGTGTCACTGAGCAGAACCATTCCCACCACTAAAGTGGTGGTGAGGATCCTGGGATCGAAGGGTTTGAGAACGTGAAGCTAAAGAACTACGACCATGAGGTGGGGAACATGCACGAGAGATAGATTTGTTAGGAGGAACTTGGACCACCATGCAAGGGACATTGCCCCAATGCTCAAGAAGCTCTTGGAGGTGAGAAACCTCTAGAGCCACCTTGTTTTCCTACACCTATATTTGAAGAATCACATTGTTGTAAATACATGCTTTAGTATAAACAAAAACATCAGTGGAAATAGAACGGTGAGAAAATAAAACCACATTTCTACCTTTCCATAGAGAAAAGGGAATCTCCACCTTGAAAGCATGCCAAATCTGGGTATACTTGAAAGGAAAATGAGGTCAATCCCCCAGAAGAACCATGTGCTAGGAAAATGGCTCTGTCTCATCAAGTTTTAGTTTAAAGATAATATAAAATTATAACGTAAAGGGCTTATAACTTAAGAACAATTTGATGGTGCATGATGGAGAACAGAGATCCAAAAGTGGATATTTTGGCACATGAAAATAAAATTCTTTCTTATGTTTTATCTATTGTGCACTAGCCAACCATGAAGTGACACATTAATTCCACTCCCATCAAGTTTAAATATTGAAATTGTTGGCCATTTGTAGGAATTGATTATGTATTGCATTGATGTTTTTTCATTGATGTTAACACTAGTTGTTTGGATGCTTTACCGACACCCTTCTGGTCCTGGTAGGTTGAGCAGTTTCTAGTTGGTTTGGATCCGGCATGATCCGGTAGGCTCCGATATGATTTGGTTATGGAATCAGCTTATTCATGATACTCATGATCATATTCAGTCATTTGGTTTTGGTTTGGTGATCAGATGCTATCCTGTTTGCTTGGAAGCTTGGCTTCTGGTTCCGACAAGGGTTTCACCATCAGAGCTTTTGATGAAGATCTTTGGTGAATTGCATAAGTGGTGTTGGTTCAACTTCTGGTGGAGTTTCCAAATATTGTTTGTGTTCATGTTTGAGACTTGGTAGATGGAGATCATTATTGTAGCATGTGGACCTATATTGGGTCCCAGTTGATCTAGGTTATGGACCGGCTTAATGTAACGTGTGGATCAGACCTCTCGATGTGTTTCTGAGATGTCTTATGTGTTGGATATTATTTGTTTGGTCTAAGACCGACATGTTTTATAATTATAAAAATTGGTTTATTATCTGGTGGCCGACCTGATTTTTATGGTCGAGGATTTCTATATATATGATGTAAGATCTCATTGTAGATTATATGGTAGATAGATATGATATAGGAAATAGATATGTAATGTGTGAATAATGTAATATCATTCAAGCAGAAGATTTGGTCTATCATTGGAGATCGAATTGGGTTTATGTAAAAGGATTTAGTCCTCTTGTATAGAGCTTAACCGGAACTGTACTCAGGCATAGGAGAGCTATCTTTGGAGTTCAAACACTTCTCCGGATTGTAGTCTGGATTTATATGTAGTTAGTGAGACTCCTTTTGTGATGATCAGTGCACTCTGGGTTGTTGGCCTTCCTGCAAGTGCAGGCCCCTCAATTGTAATTCACATAGTTACTGCAGAAGTATTATTTGATTGTGGGTAGGCTTCCCACCATGGTTTTTCCCTTTACTGGGTTTTCCGCATATAAATCTTGGTGTCATGTGGATGGTATTTATTCTATGATTATTACTTATACTTAATTAATTTAACTACTATTCTTGTATTTGGTTTAAGCATTCCAGTATTAAAATTTTTATTGCTAAATGTTCTGGTAATCTATGATAACTGATTCACTCCCCCCCCCTCTTAGTTGTCTTATGGTTATTTGAATTGTCTAACAATTGGTATTAGATCTTTGGTCCTCTCTCCATAAATCTTAACCGCTTGAGGAAGATCCTATGGCATCTAACAGTTCAAGTTCATCCAGTTCATCTGGAGCTATCTTTCAGAGAGATATTCCTAGGCTTGATGGAACAAACTGCACAGTATGAAAGATTCAGATGGAGACTTATCTGAGATGTCTTGGAAAGGAGATTTGAGAGATCACACAGAATGGTGTCACACCTAATAATCCGACATCTGGAAATCCTCCTCTAGAAAACCTGGACAAGGAGCTTGATAATGATTGCAGAGCGAGAGAAGCCCTCTTGTGTGCACTTTCTGATTAGCAAATAATGGGATTATTTGACAAATCATCTAGAAAAGCTATATGGGATAAATTGGAGACTCTTAATGAAGATGACCCTACAGTGAAGATTGCAAAACTTGATGGTTACCAGGTGAGATATGAAAACCTAAAGATGGAAGAAGATGAAAGAATTACTGCATTCATGGAAAGGGTAAATGAGATTGTTATGGGAATTCAATGTTGTGGTGGAACTCTTAGCGAAGATGAAATTGTTTCTAAAGTTTTGAGAGCCCTACCATCGGCTTACAAAATAAAGGCTATTGCTATTAATGAGCTGATAATAATGGCTAATACATCTATTAACAAAGATACTTTGGTTGGGAGACTATTTGCTTTTGAGCTTGAAGAATTTGGACCCTTTGGAGCTATGAAGATTGAACCTTCTTTTCATGCATCTACATCAACAACCGGTAAGCAAGATTGGAAAGCCTTATATGTAAAGGAATTGGATGATATGAAGACAGAAGATGAAGAGTTTGAGCAACTTGAAGCACTATTTGCTAGAAGAGTACCTAAAGGACCGGTAGGAAGTAAGTATGAAGGAAAAGCACCTTTTAAATGTTTTGCATGTAATAAGATTGGTCATTTTTCATCTAGATGTCATGAAAGAAATTCAAGATTTGAAGAAAGACTTAGAATATCTCTTAAGCCTAACCCTGGATATCAAAACAAGTATAAGTACAAGAAAAATAGAGACAAGACATGCTACATAGTGGATGAGGAAGGCATTACTGATTCTGATGATGAACCGGAAGAAGACTCTGCTAGTGGTTTTGGAAATGGGAAGGAATGGGTGTTCCTGGCTATTAAGGAAGATGATTCGACACTGGAAGAGAATGTACTTGAAGAGAAGGCACTTGATACTAAAATTGAAGACAAGGATGAATGGGTAATTAACAATGGTTGTTCACATCATATGACTGGAGATAAAAGGAAGTTTCTATCTTTGCAAAAATTTGATGGTGGTCTAGTTAGATTTGGAGATGGCAAAGCATGTATGATAAAAGGAAAAGGAACTATATCATTGGATGGTAAGAACAATACTGACAATGCTTATTATGTTGAAGGTTTAAAACATAATCTTTTGAGTGTAGGACAATTGGTGGACAAGGGATTTCAATTACAGTTCAAGGATGGAAAATGCAAAATCGTTAATAGACCTAGTTTGGAGATTGCAACTGGTACACAAATAAAAGGTAATATGTTTCATTTGAACTCTGGTGAAAATACATGTTTGATTACACAGATTGATGAGAGTTGGCTATGGCATAAAAGGATGTATCATGTGAATTTTGATTGCATTGTGAAGATTAGTTCAACTAAGGTAGTTAGAGATATACTTAAGATTATGAAGCCCTATAATCTGGTATGTAAAGAATGTCAAATGGGTAAATAGGTCAGA
Source organism: Cryptomeria japonica (assembly GCF_030272615.1). Taxonomy (NCBI): domain Eukaryota; kingdom Viridiplantae; phylum Streptophyta; class Pinopsida; order Cupressales; family Cupressaceae; genus Cryptomeria; species Cryptomeria japonica. The sequence goes on from NC_081412.1 coordinate 716,796,876, forward strand.
ACCTCTTTTAGGAGTATACAAGATAAATCTAATGATGTTCTTGATCTTATTCATAGTGATTTGTGTGGCCCTGCTAGAGTTAAAAGTTTTCAAGGTGATAGATATTTCATGCTAATCATTGATGATTATTCTAGAATGATGTGGGTTACTTTTTTGAAAGAAAAATCTGAAGCATTTGAAAATTTAAAATCTTTAAGGCTAAAGTGGAAACTTAGACATGATTAAAGATTAAATGTTTGAGATCAGATCATGGTGGAGAATTCACATCCGGTGAGTTTAATAACTTTTGTGAGAAGCATGGTATAAGAAGACAATTTTCTGCTCCCCAGACACCTCAGCATAATGGAGTTGTGGAAAGGAAGAACATAACTATCTTGGATGCTGCTAGAACAATGATGATGGAATCTAGTCTACCTCATATCTACTAGAGAGAAGTAGTGAGCATAGCGGTTTATACATTCAACATAGTACATATCAAAGGAGAAATCGGTAAGACACCTTATGAATTATGGTTTGTCAATATACCTATAGTTAAGTATTTTAGAACCTTTGGTAGTAAATGTTATATCAGGAGAGATGATATCATTGGCAAATTTGATCCTAGATGTGATGAAGGCATATTTCTTGGTTATTCTAATGAAGCAAGGCATATAGATGTTATAACAAAAGATTGCAGAGAATTGTGGAGAGTGCTAATGTCAAAGTGGATGACCTGAATAGAGATCAAATTAGAGTTTATGAGAAGGAACCAATGGTGGAAATGATTATATTTGTTCCTGTAGCACCTTTACCAGAATAGAGTGTTGAACCAGTTACTCAGACAATATCAGAAAATTCTACAATGACTGAATAACAGGGAAAAGGAACAGAGAGTCAGAGGACTCCTAGGTATGTGAGATTGAATCATTCAGAAGACCAGATCATTGGAGACAAAAACAATTGAGTGATGACAAGAAGAAGACTGACAACTAATGAGGTATGTTTGATTTCACAAGTTGAACCGGTATCAGTAATTGAGGCATGTAAAGATGAATATTGGTTGAAATCTATGGAAGAAGAATTAGATCAGATTGAGAAAAATAACACATGGACTTTGGTTCCCCGGCCTAAAAATAAGAATGTTATTGGAACTAAATGGGTTTTTAGGAATAAATTGAGTGAGAATGGTCAAGTTATAAGTAATAAGGCTAGATTGGTTTGTCAAGGATATTATCAGAATGTAGGAATTGATTATGGAGAGACTTTTGCACCTGTAGCTAGGATTGAAGCTATAATATTATTTCTTGCCTATGCTGCTCATAAAAACTACAAGGTTTATCAGATGGATGTTAAGTGTCCATTTTTGAATGGGGATCTTGATGAGGAAGTTTATATTGAGCAACCTGATAGTTTTTCACTATCAGATGATATAAACATGGTTTGCGGGTTATGGAAGACTTTATATGCATTGAAATAGGCACCTAGAGCTTAGTATGCAAGGTTGGATAAATATCTTTTGAAGCTTGATTTTATTAAGGGTAATGCTGACAATGATTTATATTATAAGATCACTGATGATGATATACTAATTATTGAAGTATTTTTTGATGACATTATTTTTGGAGGTGAAGATAAGTTGTGTAAGGAATTTGCTAACAATATGAAGAATGAATTTGAAATGTCTATGATTGGGGAAATGAAATTTTTCTTTGGTTTGTAGATTACTCAGACTAACAAAGGTATTTTCATCTATCAAACTAAGTATGCTAGGGAATTGTTGAAGAAATTTGGTATGGGAAACTCTAAACCGGTAAGTACTCCTATGGTTACAAGTGAGAAATTGACAAGAAAAGATGTTTCTGCACTAGTAAATCCTACTAGATACAAATCTATGATTGGAGGTCTTCTTTATTTGACTCAGACTAGGCCTGACATAATGAATGATGTTTGTATTGTATCAAGATTTCAGAGTGATCCTAGAGAAAATCATGAGATTGCGCTGAAAAGGATTTTTAGATACTTACAAGGTACATCAGAATACGGTTTGTGGTACCCTAACGATGATGAATTTACTTTATGTGCATATACAAATGTTGATTGGGCTGGAGATGTTGATGACCAGAAAAGTACTTCTGGTGGAGCTTTCTTTCTTGGAAAGAAGTTGGTTTTATGGATCAGCAAGAAACAATCATGTACTTCTTTATCTACTGCTGAAGTTGAGTATGTTGCTTCTGCTAGTAACTGTACACAAGTTTTATGGATGAAGCAAATGTTGAAGGATATAGAGGTGGATTGTGATGCACCGGTAGTTATTCAGTGTGATAACTCTACTGCTATTGATATATCAAAGAATCCGGTATTTCATTATAAGACAAAGCACATATCTATCAAGTATAACTTTTTGAAGGAAAAGGTGGAAGCAAATGAAGTCAGATTGGCTTATGTGAGCACTCAAGACTAGATTGTAGATATTTTCACTAAACCTTTGCCTAAAGAATCATTTGAGTACCCAAGAGATAGATTAGGGGTTTTCGCCCCTCCGGTTGAGACTTGATTGATGCGATTTGGGATTAGTCCAGTATGCATTATCAAAGATAATTTTCATTCTGACATTGATGGGGATGCTACTTCTCATGGAGAGTAGTCAGTTTTGTGATTCAGTGGTTTATGTTTTTGCTTTGATATTTTTGTTAGATTTCTGGCATTGATGTCAAAGGGGGAGAGATATTGATGTGAAAAAGGAAATGTAAAGGGGAGAGATATTGATAGGGAGAGAGATATATGTATATTTCAGAGCTTTACAGAGAGATCATTCACAAGGGGAGTTTGGTCTTTGTTTCAGAACTTCATTGCCATATCTTTGAGTAGGAGATTGTTGGTTGTCTTCCATTTGGGAGAGACTTGTTTGGAATTTCTTGGTACTTAGATGTTTTTCACATCTATTGTTGCCATCAATGCCAAAGGGGGAGATTGTTTGTCATTTGGAGGAATTGATTATGTGTTGCATTGATGTCAATAGTAGTTGTTTGGATGCTTTACTGACACCCTTCTAGTCCTGGTAGGCTGAGCAGTTTCTAGTTGGTTTGGATGCGGCATGATCAAGTAGGCTTCAGTATTATTTAGTTATGGAATCGGCTTATTCATGATACTCATGATAATATTCGGTCATTTGGTTTTGGTTTGGTGAACGGATGCTATCCTGTTTGCTTGGAAGCTTGGCTTCTGGTTCTGACGAGGGTTTCACCGATAGAGCTTTTGATGAAGATATTTGGTGAATTGCATAAGTGGTGTTGGTGCAGCTTCTGGTGGAGTTTCTAGATGCTTTTGGTGTTCATGTTTGAGACTTGGCGGATGGAGATCATTGGTGTAGCGTGTCATGGACCTATACTGGGTCCTGGTTGATCTAGGTTATGGACCAGTTTAATGTAACATGTGGAACGGACCTCATGATGTGTTTCTAGGATGTCTTATGTGTTGGATATTATTTGTTTGGTCTAAGGAGGACATGTTTTGTAATTATGTAATTGGTTTAATATCTGGTGGCTGACCTAATTGTTTATGGTCGAGGGTTTGTATATATATGATATAAGATCTCATTGTAGCTTATATATGGTAGAGAGATAGGATATAGGAAATGGATATGTAATGTGCAAATAATGTAATATGATTCAGGCATAGAATTTGGTTGATCATTGGAGATCGAATTGGGTTTATGTAAGAGGATTTAGTCCTCTGGTATAGAGCTTAACCAAAACTGTACTCAAGCATAGGAGATGCTATCTTTGCAATTAAAACACTTCTCCAGATTGTAGTCTGGATTTCTATGTAGTCAGTGAGACTCCTTTTGTGAAGAGCAGTGTGCTCTAGGTTGTTGGCCTTCTGCAAGTGCAAGCCCCTCAATTGTAATTCACATACTTACTGCAAAAGTATTATTTGACTATGGCTAGGCTTCCCACCGTAGTTTTTCCCTTTACCGGGTTTTACACGTATAAATCTTGGTTTCATGTGGATGGTATTTGTTTTGTGATTATTGCTTATGCTTAATTGGTTTATCTGCTATTCCGATATTTGGATAAAGCATTCTAGTATTAATGTTTTGGGTTCTGGTATTAAAGTTTTAATTGCTAAATGTTCTGGCAATCTGTGATAACTGATTCACCCCCCCTCTTAGTTGTCTTCCGGTTATTTGAACTGTCTAACATAAATGTGTATACAAATTGGATCTTTAAAGTATTTTAATAATTTGAAATGGATTTCACAATGATTATGCAATCTTCAAAAGGGCTTTAAGCTATTCCAAGGAGTTTACCCCTATCACTCAACCAAGACAAGTCTTAGAATAAATGAGAAATTACAAATAGCAATGTGATTCTAATGGCCTCCTTTAAAGTAAGTGAATTCAAAATGAAAGTGCTACTGACCAATCCAAAAGATGGAAACCCTATTGTAATACATTGATCATATCAACACACAAGACTAAGAACTTCCCTCGATGTAGTAATTTCCCTCGGTGTAAATGCATCAAGATGTGCTACCAAAAAGGTGCCACTTTTTATATTTTCATAAAAATATGTCATTGACATGAAATGGTCATCCAAATCTTTGAGTTGGATGCCCAAGGCAAATCCAACCCAAAGGGTTTCTGTTTTCCAATGCAAATAATTTGGCAAGAGCCAAATGTGAAAAGTATAAATCACATTTCAATATGTCTTTTTCCTTTCTTATAGTTTAATTTATTTTTTATGAATATATTGGCAGGATGTAGAGTGGTTTCAGATCTCTAGGAGTTGTAATGTAGATTCTAGGTTTTAGAAGATCGTATTATTTCCAAACAGTCAAATTTCAGTAATCAACATGCTCCTTTCATCTTTTTCTCACTCTCTCTATCTCACTCTCTATATCTCCCCCAAAATCTAGACCTATAGAGCCATCTCTATCACTCTTTCTATGTACCCTTTCTACCTCTCTCTACCTCACCTTCCGTCCTTACCCCCATATCTATCCCTCCCTCTCTCTTATTATCTTGCCCTCTCTTATTATTTCTCCCCCCTCTCTCTCCAATCTCTTCATCACTACCTCTTCCTCCCACTCTCTCTTTCCCCATCCCTAGGTCTCTCCTTCCTTCCATCTTTACCTCTCTACTTATCCCTCCATATCTCATTATAAACCTCTCTCTCTCCTATATCTCTCTCAATCTATCTCTCCCTTAAGTCTCTCACCCTCTCGCCCTAGGCTCTAGGAATTATATCTCTTCCCTCTCTAGTTATTTACCTCCCTCTCCACCTCTCTACTTTCCTCGCTACCCCTCTTTCTATCTTTGTAAAATTCTATTTTTCTCCCTCACATTTATAACTATCCCCTCTATAGGTCTCCCAATCACTCCCTATCTACCTCTCCATCCCTCCTTCCTTATCCCTAACTTTCTATTTGTTCTTATCTCTCTAATTTTCTCTCTCCCTCCCCTCTCTCAATCATCACCTCTCCCTCCCTTGTATAGGGTTTAGGGAATAGAGAGTATGATATAAGGTCTAGGTATAGGGTTGAGGATATAGGGTTTAGGGTTGAGGGTATTGGTATATGGTTTAGTGTACAAGATTAATGGTACAAGGTTTGGGATACATAGGGTTGAGGATATTTCCCATATCGATACTTTTCTCTCTCTCTCTCTCTCTCTCTCTCTCTCTCTCTCTCTCTCTCACCTCTCTCCTCTCTCTAGGTCTCTCCCCCCTCTCTATCTCCCCTTTTTTTACTCTCATATATATATATATATTCCATCTCTCCATTGTCTAGACCTCATCACCTCTCCCTCATACCCTCTCTCTCTCTCCCTCTCTATCCTTTATAGGTTTATCCTTCCCTCCCTCTCCACCTCTATACCCCTCCATCCATGTCTCATTAGACACGTCTCTCTATCCATCACTATCTATATCTCACCTCTCTTTACCATCTAGGCATCTAAACTCTCTCTCACCCTCTAGGAACCTCACTTATCTATCTATCCCCTCTCTATTTATCTCTCTCCCTCTAGACCTATTACTCTCCCTCTCCTCTCTCTCTCTCCTTTCTCTCCCCCTCTCTAGGTCTCTCTTATACTCTCTCCCTCTCTCTCTCCCCTTCCCTCCTTATCTCCATATCTATCCTTGTATTTCTCCATCTCTACTCCACTCTTATCTTTTCTCTCCATTCTCATAATCACTACCTCTCACTCTCCATCCCTATGTCTCTCCCTCCCTCCATCTTTACCTCTCCCTCTCTGTCTCATTACCTACTTCTTTCTCCCCCCTCTCTCCCTCATCTCTATCTCTCCACCCCAGGTTTCTCACCCACTCTTCCTAGGTTCTAGATCTCTCACCTCTATATCTCTCTCCTATCTATTTATTTCCCTTCTAGATCCTTACTCATATTTCTCTCTTTATTAACTTATCTCTCTTATCTTCTTCTCGCTCCCTCACCTATCTACCTCTTCCCTCTCTAGGTCTCTAAGTCACTTCCTTCCCACCTCTCCTTCCCTCCTTAGCTCTCTCTTTCTCTTAATTCTTCCCTTTCTCATGTTCTCTCTCCCTCCCCTCTCTAGCTCATCACCTCTCCATCCCTTGTATAAGATTTAGATAATAGGTTATAGGATATAAGGTTTGGGGTATAGGGTACAAGATTAATGGTATAGGGTTAAGGGTACATAGGGTTGAGGGTACTATTTGTATTGATACTTCCTTCTATCTCTCCATCTTCCTCTCTCTCTCTCTCTCTCTCTCTATCTCCTCTCTCACCTCTCTACCCTATCTAGGTCTCTCGCTCCCAACTAGTCTCTCTCTACTCTTTATATTTATCCCTTCCTCCCTCTCTCTCTCTCTCTAATTTTCCATCTTTTTATCATTACCCACCTCTCTCTACCCCCCTCTATCTATCTCACTGCTCTCTCTCCCCATTTAGGTCTCTCACCTCTCTCTTTCCCTATAGTTATTTAACTCGTCCCCTTTTACCCGTCTCCCTTTATGAACTCTCTCTCTCTCTCTCTCTCTCTCTCTCTCTCTCTCCTCTCCTTCCATAGGTCCCTTAATCCTTCCATATCTTCTTATCCCTTCATCCCTTCTCTCTCTCTCTATATATATGTCTGGTATAAGGTTTGTGGTATACAAATTATTAAGGGTATAGATTTAAGGGGAATAAAGTAGAGGGAATAAGAGACCTAGGGAAGGAGATGGAGAGGTGAGGGAAGAGAAAGAAGAGAAAAAGAGAGTTCATAAAGGGAGAGTGGTAAAGAGGGAAGGAGATAAATATAGAGGGTACATATAGAGAGGTCAGAGACCTAGAGGGGGTGAGAGAGATAAGAAACAAAAATGGAAAGAGAGGGGTGAGATAGATAGAGGGGGATAGATGAGGAGAGGTGATGGATTAGAGAGGATAGTGAGAGATAAGAGGGGGGAGAGATGACAAAGAGAAATACAGTGATACGGAGGGAGGGACAGAGATGTAGACATGGTTTCTGATAACTATGGAAATATTGGTAAAAGAAATTAAAAATAAATGTGTTAATTTTGTTCAAATTTAAAAAAATTACATGTTTAGGAATCTCAAAAGATGTGTTAAACTATGGTGGTAATTTTATTGTAGAGTCAAAATTTGCAACCCCTTTGCAATTTCATGTACACTTTTGTAGGCAATTTAGTGTCCATTCCCCTAGCATTTGAGTAGGCTCATTTCAACCCTTGCATCAGCCTTAAATCCCTCTCAGAATGCTCAAGACACCTTTTTCAGTAGCTATCTTGCGTTAGTTTTGAATTAACTATGTGTTTCTCTTACAACTTGTCATTTTCAAGCATGATTTGCTTGGACACTAGTATGTTGCATGGAAGTCTATCTGCTGCCCAAATATCCCACAACATCTTAACCTTATATCAATGTCTTTCAAGATTAACGTTTTCTTGAAAAAGAAGAGGTGCTTGAAAATTGCTTAGATACGGTCCCTTGTAAAATTTTCACCAACCATGTTATAGCCTATGATAAATTTCTATCTTAAGAGGAGCTATGCTCAGTTGTTCTTGACATGGCTGGAAAAAGCCTTCAGTTTTGATAGTTGTGAATTCTATGAAATCCTTTAGATGACATTGACAAAGATTTATTCAAGGTTCAATTAGAAGTTTTTAGTTCTTTAGGCCTATCATTAACAAAGAAAATATCAAATTCATATATAAATTTGAGGATGCATAGATAATTTCTAATTGGAGATCCATCACCCTCTTGAATGTCTTCTACAAGATTTTTGTGAAAGCTTTATTTATATGAATAAGATGTCTCCTCCCATTAGTGGTTAGACTTGAACACACCAAGTTGATTCAAAGTAGATATATTTGTGATAATGTTATCACGCTTTGAAAAGGTATGGAATGAGAACATAAATCCAATCAATGCACTTTCTTCATTAAATTTAAATAAAAAAATGCCTAATTTATGATTGAAATGTGTTTCATATTAGTCATGCTCAGGGCTCTTAGATTTGGTACCACCTTCATCTAGTCAATGCAATTATTTTTTGTAGATGCTTGTGCTTGCCTCAACATTAATTTTGTACAATTTAAGCACTTTTACATCTTTCATTTTATATAACAAGGATGTCCTTTTGCATTCCCACTCTATTTTTTGGCTTTTGAATTATCTAAGTCTCTTTTATCAACAACATTTCCCAACATCTAGTCAAAAGAATCTCCCTTGCTAGAATTACCTCTGAGAAAGTGGTTGATAGTCACTTTTGTGAATCACTCCTTATGGTCTTGGAAGATAAAAACAATATCCTTCAAGTGTCTTGAATTTTATGTCAAGCTTTACGCTTTAGTATCCAATGGAATGAGATAGAACCTGCAATACAAAAAAATTGAACCTTTAGATTGGCTTCATCCTTTTAGTTGGAAGCCAATTGAACATGGGGAAATTTTTAATTTTCTAGGTATTCCTTTTACATTTTAGGTGTAACAATCCAAATTATAGCAACATGTGATTGACAAAATTGAGAAAAAAACTTGCCTACAAAATCACCAAATTACTTTTGCTAGAAAGAAAATTCTAGATTTTCTCTAAAGTTTTTGTAGCTACACATGTACTACTCTGTGTTATGTTCCTTTCAAAGCATCATACCACACTCTTAACATGCTTTTCTAGGCCAATTCTGATCATAATAAGGGTTTTAACTGTATTTTTTGAGACCTTTATTGCCTACCAAGAGATTTTGGTGGGATAGGTCATGTACTCATGTTAACGAATAATGTATTTTCTTATGTGTTAGGTGGATCATTAGAGCTTGTGATGGTAGTGAATCTTGGAAAAATTTATTGTCAAATATTGTTGCTTCCGCCTCACTTTATATGCATTCAACCTAGAACATCCTTAGTTTCCATTTGATTGCATTTTCTTTTGTGCCTATCATGATCAAGGAAAAATTTATGCTAAGAAAAATTTGGAAAGCATGGGAAACTGTCCAACAATGAATTTTATGGAATGGGGATGGATTTTTTTAAAGTTTACTCATCAACCAAAAATATATATGGTGGACTCCTATTGTGTTTCTTCAATATAGGTCATTAGTTGCTACACCCTAGATACACTCATTTCCTTTAGAAAGCGGAAGAACCTTCAAGATCTCTACTCCAAGCTTAATTCCACTTGGCTTTCTTGGCCTCGCACCAAAGAGGAATTCAATCTAATCCTCATAACCAGGGAACCTTCTAGGCTATAATTGAGTTCATGCCTTCTTAACACTTGCACAAAATACCTATGTGTACTCTCAGGCCTTGGTGGAAGGATTAAAAGTGTTATGTTAATTCTTATTTGTAGAATTACACTTTGAAGAAAGGACACAAGTGGATTTCACCTCATGTTCCCATGGTGGAAATATTGAATACTAGGAGGAATTTGCAATTGCCCAATTTTATTTAGGCTAAGCATTTTCAACCCCAAAATTACCTATTTTGCTTATTGTGACTAGTATCTTATTTTGCTTATTGTTACTTTACCTAGTTTGGTTATTGTGACTAGTATCTGATTTATCTAAACTAATATTTATTACAAACGGACATCACAGTTAATGAATTCTCAAAACTAGTATAAACAAAAATCTAGAAAGCTAAAACCTATTTAAACATTTAAATATTAAAAAAGGAGAGAAATATAAAAATCAAACTAATTAAATTTGAAACACAACCAACATATCTACAAAGGATGCTTTGTTTTAAAATGTTATCTCTCCATATAAGACGATCGTATTTGATTGCATTTACTAGAAAGGTTCAAATCTTTTTGTTTAAAAGAATTTTCTAATTTTCAGTCATAGGATCTGCCAAGTCTATAGTTTCAAGCATAGTGGAATCAAACTCCGTTGTGATTTACTCTCGTGTATTTTTATCTTAGTACTTTACCATTATGATTATTATTGATTTTACCCTAACATTTTAAAATTATATATGATAGAATACTACACCAAAAAAAATCAAGACGATCTCCAACAAATAGAACTCAAAAGACTACAAAACTGTGAAGGAAGTTGAACTTACAATACACACCATAAAGAAAAAATAGTTGCTTATAATCATAGTAAAAAACTAAAATATAGTGAAACTAGATCCCGACAAATAGAAGCCCAAAGGATACAAAATTGTATAATATGTGAAGCTTATCATGTTTTCCATAAAGAGGAAATAAATGCATGAAAACACATAAACGAACATGCCAACATCAATAGACTCAAAAATGCCAACCAAAAGAACATGCAATACCATTCCATGATATTGATTTCATGATAGCATTGAGAAATTTCGATAGCAAATAAATACACTATAAACTTGCAAACATGTATTATATGGAAGGAATATACTCCTATGTATTATTTCGATAGCAAATAAATACACTATAAACTTGCAAACATGTATTATATGGGAGATTCTAAAGTGGTAAGTACTCCTATGGTTACAAGTGAGAAATTCACAAGAAAAGATGTTTCTGCAATGGTAAATCCTACTAGATACATATCTATGATTGGAGGTCTTCTTTATTTGACTCGGACTAGGCCTGACATAATGAGTGATGTTTGTATTGTATCAAGATTTCGGAGTGATCCTAGAGAAAATCATGAGAGTGCGGTGAAAAGGATTTTTAGATAGTTACAAGGTACATCAGAATATGGTTTGTGGTACCCTAACGATGATGACTTTACTTTATGTGCATATACAGATGCTGATTGGGCTGGAGATGTTGATGACCAGAAAAGTACTTCCAGTGGAGATTTCTTTCTTGGAAAGAAGTCGGTTTCATGGATCAGCAAGAAACAATCATGTACTTCTTTATCTACTGTTGAAGCTAAGTATGTTGTTGCTGCTACTAACTGTACACAAGTTTTATGGATGAAGCAAATGTTGAAGGATATAAAGGTGGATCGTGATGCACCAGTAGTTATTCACTGTGATAACTCTGCTGCTATTGATATATCAAAGAATTTGGTATTTCATTATAAGACAAAGCACATATCTATCAAGTATAACTTTTTGAAGGAAAAGGTGGAAGCAAATGAAATGAGATTGGTTTATGTGAGCACTAAAGAGCAGATTGCAGATATTTTCACTAAACCTTTGCCTAAAGAATCATTTGAGTACCCGAGAGACAGATTAGGGGTTTCTGCCCCTCTAGTAGAGACATGATTGATGCGATTTGGCATCAGTCCGGTATGCATTATCAAAGATATTTTGCATTCCGACACTAATGGGGATGCTACTACTGAGGGAGAGTAGTCAGCTTTGTGATTCAGTGGTTTATGTTTTTGCTTTGATATTTTTGTCAGATTTTTGGCATTGATGTCAAAGGGGGGGAGATATTGATGTGAAAAAGTAAATGTAAAGGGGAGAGATATTGATAGGGAGAGAGATATATGTATATTTTAGAGCTTTATAGAGATATCATTCACAGGGGGAGTTTTGTCTTTGTTTTAGAACTTCATTGCCATACCTTTGAATAGGAGATTGTTGGTTGTCTTCCATTGGGAGAGACTTGTGTGGCATTTCTTGGTACTTAGATGTTTTTCACATCTAGTGTTTCCATCAATGCCAAAGGGGGAGATTGTTGGTCGTTTGGAGGAATTGATTATGTGTTGCATTGATGTCAACAGTAGCTGTTTGGATGCTTTACCGGTACCCTTCTGGTCCTGGTACGTTGAGCAGTTTCTGGTTGGTTTGGATGTGGCATGATCTGGTAGGCTTCAATATTATTTGGTTATGGAATCGTCTTATTCATGATACTCATGATAATATTCAGTCATTTGGTTTGGGTCTGGTGATCGGATTCTATCGTGTTTGCTTGGAAGCTTGGCTTCTGGTTCCGACGAGGCTTTCACCGGCAGAGATTTTGATGAAGATATTTGGTGAACTGTGTAAGTGGTGTTGGTGTAGCTTCTGGTGGAGTTTCTGGATGCTTTTGGCGTTCATGTTTGAGACTTGGCAAATGGAGATCATTGTTGTAGTGTGTGGACCTATACTGGGTCCCGGTTGATCTAGGTTATGGACCGGATTAATGTAATGTGTGGATTGGACCTCTCGATGTGTTTCCAGGATGTCTTATGTGTTGGATATTATTTGTTTGGTCTAAGGTCGACATGTTTTGTAATTATGTAATTGATTTATTATCTGGTGGCTGACCTGATTGTTTATGGTTGAGGGTTTGTATATATATGATATAAGATCTCATTGTAGATTATATATGGTAGAGAGATAGGATATAGAAAATGGATATGTAATGTGTGAATAATGTAATATTATTTAGGCATAGGATTTGGTCGATCATTGGAGATCGAATTGGGTTTATGTAAGAGGATTTAGTCCTCTAGTATAGAGATTAACCGGAACTATACTCAGGCATAGGAGATGCTATCTTTGCAGTTCAAACACTTCTCCAGATTGTAGTCTGGATTTTTATGTAGTCAATTAGACTCCTTTTGTGATGAGTTGTGTTCTCTAGGTTGTTGGCCTTCCTGCAAGTGTAGGCCCCTCAATTGTAATTCACATACTTACTACATAAGTATTATCTGAATGTGGGTAGGCTTCCCACCGTGGTTTTTCCCTTTACCAGGTTTTCCATGTATAAATCTTGGTGTCATGTGGATGGTATTCATTATGTGATTATTGCTTATGCTTAATTGGTTTAACGGTTATTCTGATATTTGGTTTAACCATTCTGGTATTGATGTTTTGGGTTTTGGTATTAAAGTTTTAATTGCTAAATGTTCTGGTAATCTGTGACAGCTGATTCACCCCCCCCTCTTAGTTGTCTTCCGGTTATTTGAACTGTCTAGAAGAAATGTGTATACAAATTAGATCTTTAAAGTATTTTAATCATTTGAAATGGATTTCACGATGATTATGCAATCTTCAAAAGGGATTTAAGCTATTCCAAGGAGTTTACCCCTATCACTCAACCAAGACATGTCTTAGAATAAATGAGAGATTACTAATAGCAATGTGATTCTAATGGCCTCCTTTAAAGTAAGTGAATTCAAAATGAAAGTGCTATTGGCCAATCCAAAAGATGGAAACCCTATTGTAATACATTGATCATATCGACACACAAGACTAAGAACTTCCCTCTGTGTAGGAACTTCCCTCGATGTAAGTGCACCAAGATGTGCTACCAAAAAGGTGCCACTTTTTATATTTCCATAAAAATATGTCATTGGCATGAAATGGTCATCCAAATCTTTGAGTTGGATGCCCAAGGCAAATCCAATCCAAAGGGTTTCTATTTTCCAATGCAAGTAATTTGGCAAGAGCCAAATGTCAAAAGTATAAGTCACATTTCGATATGTCTTTTTCCTTTCTTATAGTTTGATTTATATTTCATGAATATATTGGCGGGACGTAGAGTGGTTTCAGATCTCTAGGAGTTGTAATGTAGATTCTAGGTTTTAGAAGATCGTATTATTTCCAAATAGTCAAATTTCAGTAATCAACATGCTCCTTTCAGCTTTTTCTCACTCTCTCTATCTCACTCTCTTTATCTCCCCCAAACTCTAGACCTAGAAAGCTATCTCTATCACTCTTTTTATGTACCCTTTCTACCTCTCTCTACCTCACCTTGCATCCTTACCCCCATATCTATCCCTCCCTCTCTCTTATTATCTTTCCCTCTCTTATTATTTCTCTCTCCTCTCTCTCCAATCTCTTCATAACTACCTCTTCCTCCCACTCTCTCTTTCCCCATCCCTAGGTCTCTCCTTCCTTCCATCTTTACCTCTCTACTTATCCCTCCATATCTCATTATAAACCTCTCTCTCCTATATCTCTATCAATCTATCTCTCCCTTAAGTCTCTCAACCTCTCTCCCTAGGCTCTAGGAATTATATCTCTTCCCTCTCTAGTTATTTACCTCCCTCTTCACCTCTCTACTTTCCTTACTACCCCTCTTTCCATCTTTGTAAAATTCTCTTTCTCTCCCTCACCTTTATATCTATCCTCTCTGTAGGTCTCCCAATCACTCCCTATCTACCTCTCCATCCCTCCTTCCTTATCCCTAACTTTCTATTTGTTCTTATCTCTCTAATTTTCTCTCTCCCTCCCCTCTCTCAGCCATTACCTCTCCCTCCCTTGTATAGTGTTTAGGGAATAGAGAGTATGATATAGGGTCTAGGTATATGGTTTAGGGTTGAGGGCATTGGTATAGGGTTTAGTGTACAGGGTTAATGGTACAAGGTTTGGGATACATAGGATTGAGGATATTTCCCACATCGATACTTTTCTCTCTCACACACCTCTCTCCTCTATCTAGGTCTCTCCCCCCTCTTTATCTCCTCCTTTTTTACTCTCATATATATATATATATATTCCATCTCTCCATTGTCTAGACCTCATCACCTCTCCCTCATACCCTCTCTCTCTCCCTCTCTATCCTTTATAGGTTTATCACTCCCTCCCTCTCCACCTCTATACCCCTCCATCCATGTCTCATTGGGCACCTCTCTCTATCCCTCTCTATCTATATCTCACCTCTCTCTACCATCTAGGCATATAACCTCTCTCTCACCCTCTAGGTACCTCACCTATCTATCTATACCCTCTCTATTTATCTATCTACCTCTCCACATCTCTTTCTCCATCACTCCTTACCCCTCTCCCTTTATGAAATATCTCCTCCGCTTCTCTCTCCCCTTACCTCTTTATCTCTCCTAGAATCTAGACCTATTACTCTCCCTCTCCTCTCTCTCTCTCCTCTCTCTCCCCCATCTCTAGGTCTCTCTTATACTCTCTCCCTCTCTCTCCCCTTCCCTCCTTATCTCCATATCTATCATTGTATTTCTCCATCTCTACTCCCCTCTTATTGTTTCTGATCTCCTCTCTGTCCATTCTCATAATCACTACCTCTCACTCTCCATCCCTATGTCTCTCCCTCCATTTATCTTTACCTCTCCCTCTTTATCTCATTACCTATCTCTCTCCCCCCCTCTCTTTCCCTCATCTCTATCTCTCCACCCCAGGTGTCTCACCCACTCTTCCTAGGTTCTAGATCTCTCACCTCTATATCTCTCTCCTATCTATTTATTTCCCTTCTAGCTCCTTACCCATCTTTCTCTCTTTGTGAACATATCTCTCTTATCTTCTTCTCTATCCCTCACCTATCTACCTCTTCCCTCTCTAGGTCTCTAAGTCACTTTCTTCCCACCTCTCTTTCCCTCCTTAGATCTCTCTTTCTCTTAATTCTTCCCTTTCTCATGTTCTCTCTCCCTCCCCTCTCTAGGTCATCACCTCTCCATCCCTTGTATAAGATTCAGATAATAGGTTGTAGGATATAAGGTTTGGGGTATAGAGTACAAGATTAATGGTATTGGCTTTAGGGTACATAGAGTTGAGGGTACTAGTTGTATTGATACTTCCTTCTATCTCTCCATCTTCCTCTCTCTCTATCTTCTTTCTCACCTCTCTCCCCTCTCTAGGTCTCTCACTCCCAACCAGTCTCTCTCTAGTCTTTATAGTTATCCCTTCCAGCTCCTTCTCTACCTCTCTAATTTTCAATCTTTGTATCATTACCCACCTCTCTCTACCCCCCTCTATCTATCTCACTGCCCTCTCTCGCCATTTAGGTCTCTCACCTCTCTCTCCCCCTATAGTTATTTAACTCGTCCCCTCTTACCCCCCCCCTCTCTCTCTCTCTCTCCACTCCTTCCACAGGTCCTTTAATCCTTCCATGTCTTCTTATCCCTTCATCCATTCTCTCTCTCTATCTATATGTCTAGTATAAGGTTTGTGGTATACAAATTATTTAGGGTATAGGTTTAAGGGGAATAGGGTAGAGGGAATGAGAGACCTAGGGAAGGAGATGGAGAGGTGAGGGAAGAGAAAGAAGAAGAAAAGAGAGTTCATAAAGGGAGAGTGGTAAAGAGGGAAGGAGATAAATAGAGAGGTGAGAGACTTAGAGGGGGTGAGAGCGATGAGAGACAAAGATGGAAAGAGAGGGGTGAGATAGATGGAGGGGGATAGATGAAGAGAGGTGATGGCTTAGAGAGGATAGTGAGAGAGAAGAGTGGGGAGAGGCAACAAAGAGAAAGATAGGGCAAAGGAGGGAGGGACAGAGAGGTAGACATGGTTTTTGATAACTATGGAAATATTGGTAAAAGAAATTAAAAATAAATGTGTTAATTTTGTTCAAATCTAAAAAAATTACATGTTTAGAAATCTCAAAAGATGTGTTAAACTATGGTGGTAATTTTATTGTAGAGTCAAAATTTGCATACCCGTTTACAATTTCATGTACACTTTTGTAGCCAATTTAGTGTCCATTCCCCTAGCATTTGAGTAGGCTTATTTCAACCCTTGCATCAGCCTTAAATCCCTCTTAGAATGCTCAAGACACCTTTTTCAGTAGCTATCTTGCGTCAGTTTTGCATTACCTATGTGCTTGTCTTACAACTTGTCATTTTTAAGCATGATTTGCTTGGACACTAAGTATGTTGCATGGCGGTCTATCTACTGTGCAAATGTCCCACAACATCTTAACCTTATATCAAGGTCTTTCAAGATTAACCTTTTCTTGAAAAAGAAGAGGTGCTTGAAAATTGCTTAGATATGGCCCCTTGTAAAATTTTCACCAACCATGTTATAGCCTATGATAATTTTTTATCTTAAGAGGAGCTATGATCAGTTGTTCTTGACATAGGTAAAAAAAGCCTTCAGTTTTGATAGTTGTGAATTCTATGAAATCCTTTAGATGACATCGACAAAGATTTATTGAAGGTTCAATTAGAATTTTTTAGTTCTTTAGGTCCTATCATTAACAAAGAAAATATCAAATTCATATATAAATTTGAGGATGCACAGATAATTTCTAATTGGAGATCCATCACCCTCTTGAATGTCTTCTACAAGATTTTTGTGAAAGCTTTATTTATATGAATAAGATGTCTCCTCCCATTAGTGGTTAGAATTGAAAACACCAGGTTGATTCAAAGTAGATATATTTGTGATAATGTTATCACACTTTGAAAAGGTATGGAATGAGCACATAAATCCAATCAATGCACTTTCTTCATTAAAATTAAATTAAAAAATGCCTAATTTATGATTGAAATGTGTTTCATATTAGTCATGCTCAAGGCTCCTAGATTTGGTACCACCTTCATCAAGTCAATGCAATTTCTTTTTGTAGATGCTTGTGCTTGCCTCAACATTAATGTTGTACAATTTAAGCACTTTTACATCTTTCATTTTATATAACAAGGATGTCCTTTTGAATTCCCACTCTATTTTTTGGCTTTTGAATTATCTAAGTCTCTTTTATCAACAATATTTCCCAACATCTAGTCAAAAGAATCTCCCTTGCTAGAATTGCCTCTTAGAAATTGGTTGATAGTCACTTTTGTGAATCACTCCTTATGGTCTTGGAAGATAAAAACAATATCCTTCAAGTGTCTTGAATTTTATGTCAAGATTTACGCTCTAGTATCCAATGGAATAAGATAGAACACTACAATAAAAAAAAATTGAACCTTTAGATTGGCTTCATCCTTTAAGTTGGAAGCCAATTGAACATGGGGAAATTTTTAATTTTCTAGGTATTCCTTTTACATTTTAGGTGTAACAATCCAAATTATAGCAACATGTGATTGACAAAATTGAGAAAAAAACTTGCCTACAAAATCACCAAATTACTTTTGCTAGAAAGAAAATTCTAGATTTTCTCTAAAGTTTTTGTAGCTACACATGTACTACTCTTTGTGTTAAGTTCCTTTCAAAGCATCATACCACACTCTTAACATGCTTTTCTAGGCCAGTTTTGATCATAATAAGGGTTTTAACTGTGTTTTTTGAGACCTTTATTGCCTACCAGGAGATTTTGGTGGGATAGGTCATGTACTCATGTTAACGAATAATGTATTTCCTTATGTGTTAAGTGGATCATTAGGGCTTGTGATGGTAGTGAATCTTGGAAAAATTTATTGTCAAAGCTTGTTGCTTCTACCTCACCTTATATGCATTCAAACTAGAACATCCTTAGTTTCCATTTGATTGCATTTTCTTTTGTGCCTATCATGATCAAGGGAAAATTTATGCCAAGAAAAATTTGGAAAGCATGGGAAACTGTCCAACAATGAATTTTATGGAATGGGGATGGATTTTTTTATAGTTTACTTATCAACCAAAAATATATATGGTGGACTCCTATTTTCTTGCTTCAATATAAGTCATTAGTTGCTACACCCTAGATACACTCATTTCCTTTAGAAAGAGGAAGAACCTTCAAGATCTCTACTCCAAGCTTAATTCCACTTGGCTTTCTTGGCCTCATACCAAATAGGAATTCAATCTAATCCTCATGACCAAGGAACGTTCTAGGATATAAATGAGTTCATGCCTTCTTAACACTTGCACAAAATACCTATGTGTACTCTCAGGGCTTGGTGGAAGGATTAAAAGTGTTATGTTAATTCTTATTTGTAGAATTACACTTTGAAGAAAGGACACAAGTGGATTTCACCTCATGTTCCCATGGTGCAAATATTGAATACTAGGAGGAATTTGCAATTGCCCAATTTTATTTAGGCTAAGCATTTTCAACCCCAAAATTACCTATTTTGCTTATTGTGACTAGTATCTTATTTTGCTTATTGTTACTTTACCTATTTTGGTTATTGTGACTAGTATCTTATTTATCTAAACTAATATTTACTACAAATCTAAATCATAGTTAATGAATTCTCAAAACTAGTATAAACAAAAATCTAGAAAGATAAAACCTATTTAAACATTTAAATATTAAAAAAGGAGAGAAATATAAAAATCAAACTAATTAAATTTGAAACACAACCAACATATCTACAAAGGATGCTTTGTTTTAAAATGTTATCTCTCCATTTAAGACGATCGTATTTGATTGCATTTACTAGAAAGGTTCAAATCTTTTTGTTTAAAAGAATTTTCTAATTTTCAGTCATAGGATCTGCCAAGTCTATAGTTTCAAGCATAGTGGAATCAAATTCCCTAGTGATTTACTCTCATGTGTATTTTTATCTTAGTATTTTACCATTATGATTATTATTGATTTTACCCTAACATTTTTAAATTATATATGATGGAATACTACACCAAAAAAAGTCAAGCCGATCTCCAACAAATAGAACTCGAAAGACTACAAAACTGTGAAGGAAGTTGAATGAAAAAATAGTTGCTTAAAATCATAGTAAAAACCTAGAATATAGTCAAACTAGATCCCGACAAATAGAAGCCCAAAGGATACAAAATTGTATAATATGTGAAGCTTATCATGTTTTCCATAAAGAGGAAATAAATGCATGAAAACACATAAACGAACATGACAACATCAACAGACTCAAAAGCACCAACCAAAAGAACATGCAACACCATTCCATGACAATATTAATTTCATGATAGCATTGAGAAATTTCGATAGCAAATAAATACACTATAACCTTGCAAACATGCATTATATGGAAGGAATGTTACCTGAGCATTCTTGTTTATTCATAAAATATTAATGTTACTTGCAAAAGATGCTTCAACGAGAAATGCATACATCAATTCTCGTTATTGAATAATATGGACCTAGGAGAGCAAACCGTTTTGTTGAAAACATTGTCACAAGTGAAAGAAATGCTCATTGGTAGAGTGAACCCAATATTACGAGTACTCCTAATAAAAGAAATTTTTATTCTCTAAGATGTTTTGATCCTCGAAATCAATTGCCCAAACTATATTTGACTATCACCAAAACCATTGCACCTTGTTGGAGTGCAAGTACTAGTCAATAAAATATTGAAAAGCTAGTGAAAAAATGTATAGACTCAATGAAATTATCAATCTAGATTCAAATGAGTTCTCACTTAATCTTTCTTAATAGTGTAGATGAATTATTCATTGTACTTAGAATCTTGTAAATCAAGAATGGAAATTTGGTATTTAAGGGTGATGAATTGTTGTACAAGTATTGTGACCTTGCATTAGTACAAATGTACTTAAGTTTTGACCATATATATTTAATTTTCAAAATATGTAAGCTATATTAATAAACAACTCTATTTTATAACATTTTTCTTAGAGAACTAAATCAAATTAACAATTATAAAAATGCTACCTTACTACAATCAAATATTGTTTAACGTTTTTTTGAAAGGAATTTATCTCTTTATTGAATAACCTTAACTACAATCAAATACTGTTTTGTTTATTGTTTGAAAGGAATTTATTTCTTTATTAGATAACATATTTAGAAATAAAGCATAGACTTTTGATGCAAAGTATCTATGAAAATTGAAAAAGAAAGAGAAAAAAATTGTAAAAGCAAGAATTACAAATAAGTTAAATTGAAGTTTACAAAATATGTTAGAACTTCTATTTTCATTTTATAATAGTTAGTTGTTTCAACTATCTTTGTACAGTCTAATGTTGTAACTTTTGTTTTACATGATTTTGTTGTTTTAGATTTCTACTTTTTATTCTTGTAGTCCCCCTTTTTTTGAATTCTATTTCTTTCTTCTAAATAGTTTTCATCAATAAAAATAAATTAAAAAAGAAGTTACTAATATAGAAATTTTATAATAATTATTAATTCTGAATATTCTGAATTCTTTCCCAATTCAAATATTATATATGGGAAACCTTAAAATAATTTCAAGATTGGAAAATGCAAAAATATAAACAATATAAAATTTAGAGTAATTTGAAAAAAAATGATAAATTGAATGAGCCTCTAAAAATTGTAATATATTTATATTGATTCACTTCTTTTGAAAAAAAAAACTTTCATAATGTCAACTTACGAAACCATGGAAAACAATATTTCAAAACCAAATCAACTCCTTGGAAGTATTTGTGTGTCCACTTCTTTTTTATTACAATAATTACCACCACTACTGCAAAACCTACTCCATAAGACAACCCCATTCCAATCTCATACCACACACTTTCTTCACTTTGTTGTTCTTCATTTGTGGATGTAAAATTGGGAGGAGGTGGAGCAGATTCCAGAAGCAATTTTTTGGAAGTGGGCATCCCCACAAATTTGGATTTCCTAAATAACATGATTTATTAAATGTTGTCATTTGTCCTCCTTGTGGTATACTACCTGAAAGGTTATTGTTAGAAAAATTCAAGACTTCCAAATAGCTCAAAGTACCAAGATCTGGAGGAATTCGTCCAAAAAAATGATTTGTAGAAAGGTCTAACAATTCCATCCAAATCATTTGACCAATACTATTTGGAATAGCATCAGTAAGATTGTTCATGGAAAGGTTGAACAACTTCAACCCCTTCAACTTTCCTAAATCAAAAGGTGTGAAAATTCTATTGCAGTTACTGATTATTAACCTCCTATCTTTAATAGATTATTTGATCAACAAATATTGGAAAATAACACAACTACAACTTCACAAATAAAAATAGGCGGAAAGAAATATGTAACACAATGGTCACATGATATTTCTGGACAATTGTCCCTGGAAAAACCCCGAAGGGAAAACCAGTACTGCAGATGAGAAATATATTAACTTCAACAAATTAAGAGATACAAATTCCTTTCTTCTCACTGGCAGAACTCCGACAATCTCCCAATTTCTCGCGCTGATATTCCTGCACTGCTATCCCCAATGCTATCACTGCGCCCCTTGCTAACACCGCAAGACTATTTGCTAACTCTGCAAATAATTCACAAACTTCATGTTTTCCAAATGACCCATGACCCCTTTTTATACTACTCTGTTGGAAAACCAACGACCGAGATTAATTCAAACCAATGGCTGAGATTAAGACAACTCAATAACCAATAACTAATTTTGGCTATGAGGTGTCACCTAGAAAGAGCCACTATTAAATAACAATTGTTTTTATCCTAACAATAGGATCTGACAAAAACAACCAGTTTCTAATTTCTGGGTCAGGACGAACAGCTGTCCAAACTACCCATACCTAATGCTGCTATTTCTGGGTTAGGACGAACAGTTGTCCAAGCTACCCATAATTAACAAAAGGAAGCTTAATTGATTATCTGAGAGATCTATGGATACCATGTTGGGGAATAAATAAGTATAGTTCTCATCTCTGCCTTTAGAATTCATGTGCAATCCATTTTCATAGTCATACCCATATAAGTAATACGCATTTGTGCCTCTTGAATCTATATCCAATGCAATCTCATGCCAGAAATTAAGATTGTCCATGTAGTCTATTGAAATCATGCTCAATTCCTGGTGTGGTTCTACCAAGATTGCTTGTAAACTGAAGATGCCATGTGGTATAAGCCCTGATAGATGATTTGAAGAAAGATCTAAGATCTGAAGGTATTTCAACTGCTCAATTTCTGCAGGGATACTACCTTCAAAATTATTACTCCTCATTGCTAGCACTCGGAGCTTTGAAAAATTACCAATTGACTTTGGAATCTGACCTTTGAATGAATTTTGTCCAACATCCAAAATAATCAATTCTGAACAGTTTGATATGGAGGGAGGGAATGAGCCACTCACCTTGTTATTTGTTATCACTAGTGACTACAACTGACTTAGCCTACCAATCTCGGATGGCATCATTCCCGTCAAATTTTTATACCCCAAATTCAAGACTTGAAGCTGAGAACAATTGGCCAAGCTTGAAGGGATGATTCCATTCAAATGATTATTTGCCAAATTTAATACTCGCATTGAAGAACAATCTTGTAGTCTTGGAGGAATATTTCCCGTTAGCGAATTGTTGTTGAGCAGCAACACTAGTATATTAGACGGCCAAATTGATGGTATCTGTCCGCATAATTCATTGTTAGACACATCCACGACATATATTCCCTCCCAAGCTAAAGTATTTAGCAAAAGGCGACCTTGCAGATCATTTGCTGTGAGATTGATGGAGAAAAGACTCATATCCAGTAGCCAAGAAGGAATTTCTCCAACAAGATTGTAGTCAGCTAATTGCAAGTCTACAAGTGAGAACTGAGTCGAAATCCATAATGGTACTTGCCCATTCATCTTACATGATGTCATTAATAAGCTTTTCAACTGAAATGAGGGAATCCAGGTGGGGCTGGAATTAAATACACAATTAGACAGGCTCAGATACTCTAACTTGCTAAGGTTATGAAAGAAAGCCTCTGAGATCATCTGACGACTATTAAACGTGAGAGAGAGTGTTGTAAGTGACAAGGGTAGTTCTGAGGAAGCAATACGAAAGAATACGCTCCTCTCAGCATAGAGGCGAGTAAGGGAGGAGAACTTTGAAAATGAGGAGGGAAGGGTTCCATTTAGTTGGTTGGAAGACAGATCCAAGTAGTCTAATGAAGAGAGATCACCCAAGGACTCGGGAATATAACCACTTAAGTGATTCCAAGAAAGATCTAACCTACTTAGAGAAGAGAGATTAGAAAGAGACGAGGGCATGCTTCCTGTGAGTTGATTATTATGAAGTAGCAGTTTAGTTAGAGAAGACATGTTTCGAAAGGATAATGGAATGTTCCCACTCAAACTATTCCCAGATAAATCTAGTCGTGTTAGAGAAGACATGTTTCCAAAGAGCAAAGAAATGTTCGCACTCAAACTATTCCTAGATAAATATAGTCGTGTTAGAGAAGACATGTTTCCAAAGAACAATGGAATGTTCCCACTCCAATTCCAAGATAAATCTAATACTGTGAGAGAAGACATGTTTCCAAAGAACAATGGAATGTTCCCACTCCAACTATTCCAAGATAAATCTAATACTGTGAGAGAATTTATCTAATACTGTGAGAGAAGACATGTTTCCAAAGAACAATGGAATGTTCCCATTGCACCCATTCCTAGATAAATCTAGTTTTTTGAGAAGAGAGAGTTTTCCTAAGCAGTGAGGAAGAGTACCTGTTAATCCATTCAAAGAGACGTCTATGGTTGCAACAAAAGTGAGGTTGCACAAGCTCTCAGATATAACACCCCTTTCAGCTGAGTTAAAAATATCAACGCCGACAACATGATGTGTGGTGTTATGGTAGGTTATACTGTCCCAGTGGCAACAATCTCCTCCCTTCTCCCACGATCTTAGATGTGTATAGGACCGACTAGAAGAGTAATATAGGCTGGCTTTGAATAGGAGGAGGGCTTCCCGTTCCCTGTCAATACATCCGCTGTAGAAGCAGACAAGCAAGAGAGGAATAAAAGAAAACAAAAGTAACTGGGCCATCCTTGCCATTAGTGTTGGGTGATTTGGCATCGGGTATTATAGGTGAAAAAACACCCACCCCCAACATGACGTCTCACGCATGCGAGAAAGCGTGTTCTACGATTTTTGTTTCACGGATTCGCTGGAAAATCTCTAGCACGCCAGTAATAAAAACAGTCAAAAACGGGATGCATTCTTTTACTAGTATTGCCGGTAAAGTTTTTACGCTGTCCCCGGGAAAAAGAAATTGCGAAACGCGTTGCCTGTATCGTGTTCAAATGGGAATTAACAGATTCTTGAGTTCGAGACAAAATTTTAACAACTTTTTTTTTTAAAATATTGCTTGTGAGATAAGAAATGTTTGCTATTTTGTTCATTCGATTCTCTATTATTTAAAAATTTATTTTGATAAAATATCTTAATAAAAAATATTAAAAAACAATTTTATATTTAATTATTACAAATATATAAAAAAAATAAAAATTACTATTGATTGTTGGGTATATGAAGCCCAACAGTCACATGGTTGTTTTGTCTTCCCCAGAAGACTCTTCATTTCATGTTTGATATGTTTATATAAATGGTTGTGTGCAACCCATATATGATGTACTCTGTAATTGGATATTGGTTAATAAGAATTCTCCTTGCGTATCTGGTGGACGTAGCCACTTAGTGGTGAACTACGTTAATCTTGTATCTCAAGTTCTTTGTTGTGTCTATTATTCTTTCTGTTGTTTTCTTGTTCATTATTATGTGTTTTCTCTGCTCGTTTTAAAACTAACAATTGGTATTAGAGCTATGGTGAAATGTTGAGCAGAGATGGGATCCGATTGGATAGTTGATCCTAGAGTTGGGCGCTTTTATATTATCAATAAACAGGCTGAAGTTTCAGATGATGAGGCTGAATCAAATGATGAAGCCAAATCAGTCATCGAAAAATTTCTTGGCAATCTAGACTCGGTAGAGAGTGATGTCCAAGTGGAGGTTGAAACCAAATGTCATTGGTGGGATGGCTGGAAAAAGGAGGAGACTTTGCTTGAAGAAGAAGGGGTTTGTTGTATTCGCTGTTTGAAGAAGAGATTGGTTTGTTTCCCTTCCAAGATGAGAAGGATGCCTCTCGGGGTGAGGAGGATGTAGTCTCAAATCTAGCGAATGAGGATGACCCTGAAGAAGAACAAGCAAATTGTAGAAGTGATGATTTATTGTTGCAGATTGCAACAGTGGAGGCAGAGTGGAATGCATTGATTGTAGGTATTGCACAAGTTTCTGCACAAAATACAACAAATTCATTTAGTGAGGCAACCATGAGAATTGGGAGTGATGTTTGTAGGCTATTCACACCTGTACGAGATTTTTATAATTGGGTATTAAAATCTAATAATGGTGATCTTCTAGATATTTTATTACGGGGGAGCACAAGAGCAAGAGACTTTGATGGAGGAGTGTATTATGCATCTACATATAGTAGTGTTCCTGATTATGGATTACCGGATGAAGTAGTTAGAGAATATATTTTTAACTCTGATCTGACTTGGAGAAGATTAATTTGCACTGTTCATTAACAGAGTTTGGCGATATTAAAATCTTCTCAAGAGTTGGTTGTAGTATGAGCTTTGGAGTGGAGATGCAGGGAATGTTACAGGCTGTGTCGGTTGGACTTCATGGGGGAGATTGTTGGGTATATGAAGCCCAACAGTCACATGGTTGTTTTGTCTTCCCCAGAAGACTCTTCATTTCATATTTGATATGTTTATATAAATGGTTGTGTGCAGCCCATATATGATGTACTGTGTAATTGGATATTGGTTAATAAGAATTCTCCCTGCATTTCTGGTGGACGTAGCCACTTAGTGGTGAACCACACTAATCTTGTGTCTCGAGTTCTTTGTTGTGTCTATTATTCTTTCTGTTGTTTTTTGTTCATTATTATGTGTTTTCTCTGCTCGTTTTAAAACTAACATTGATATTAAATTTTTTTTTAATTATCGATAAAAAGTTTAAATCATTAATATTTATTTAAAATTTTTAATGTGAAAACAAATTATATTTATTTTAATTCTATTATTTAAAAATTTAATTATTTTGATCAATATTGTAATTAATGACAAAAAATAAAATAAGAAAAAAAATTTATTGTACATATAGTGATTATAAACATATCAAAAATAAATAAAATTATTATTGATATTAAATTAATTTACATTTTCAAATCACAGTAGGGGGCCATCCCCATTGCATATCTTTGAATTATTATTATTATTATTATGATTATGTTTGATTAGATTGACATCCCAAGACCTTCCCCATCCTATGGAAGGCCAAGAGTCACAGCTTAGAATTCCACTTCAAATGTCCCTATTGGGAATTGAACTTGGGTCTCCACAGTGGAACCCAATGTTTTAACAAGTTAAGCTCAACCCTTTGGACCATAATCAAATCATTATTATTATTTACTATCTATTTTAAAATTTTATTTAAAAATAAATAATATATATTTCACAATCAATAATTTTCTTAAATTTATTTAACACTTATTATTTAAATTAATTATATTTAAAATTAAATTTATAAAAAAATTATTATATCTATCTTTAGAAAAATATAGATAAAACACTCAAAGATACCATTTTATTCATTATTGCATTAAAAAAATTATTATATTGTAATTTTTATTAAATCATTATTATATCATAATATTACAATTAATAATAAATTATTATTAAAATATTTACAGAAGTTCCATGCAACTTCGTGATATTTCTTTTATTTGTGGAAATTGTGTCGTTGAAAAGAATTTGATGTTACTTTCCATCACTAGGAGAAAAGATCACTCAATTATTAAATCAACTACTTCTATCACAAGAATTGAAACGCTCTCTACCTACTTTTGATCCACTCACGAAAAATTGACGAACTTGCCAGACTTTGACGTTCCAAGGATTATGGTCGATCACTACCTACTTGCATCCGCTCACGATGAATTGACGGACTTGCAGACTTGTCGTATAAACCAAGACAGATGTGAGACATGCGTTACCTATGACAGTACAATGATCAATTTGCTGACGAACTTGACAGACTTGTTTAACATCAGAAAACATATTTAGAGTTTTAGATGGACATAATTTATTATAACATTTTCATATAGATGTAGAAATTTGGAAGATATCTGTTTCTGCTGATAAAGATTTTTTTATAGAAAAAAAAAATATCATTCATTGTTGAATTTCATATAAATCTATATACAATTGACTATAAATATTACCTTTTTAATACTTACATAGAAATGTGATAAAATATATATTTTTATTAATTAATTTTTTTACAGATGAATAGTTACATCATAAGTATAATAGGTATCATGATATTTATTTTTTGGTTTTATAAAAATAGTTTACAAAGTTATATATTTTTTATGGATTTCAATTCATTTTAGAAATATCTATAATTTTTAAGTGATACTTTAGATTTCTTTAATCATTAATTATGTAATAACTATTTTAGTTACTATTGATCTTTTGATAATAGTACATCTCAAGCACTATCTTCAGTGATCAAGCAATCTCTGTCTAATGTAGAATATTATTTTCATAAACTTATCAAGTAGAGGCTTGATAACAATGCTATGCCACAATCTATAGTTTAACAAATAAGGTGCATTGTACAAATAACAAGAAACCCATTTTGGAAAAATACATATCAATAAAATGGCATGTTCTTCTAGAAAGTGGAGCTCATTCACCAATCCTTTACATATATCGCGGGCTCCAATCAATCCTATATATTTGACCTTACTTTCTTTGTATCTATAGACAACCCCTTAATTTGATACTTGTTATAGCCCATCCGCTATGTCTAGACAATGACTCCCTAGACATGTATTGTTTTTTCCTTGCCTTGCATCAATCCCATGGTATGAAGTTGATATTGCACGATGTGAAACTAACCAATAATATTTTAAAAATAAAATTTAAACTTTTCCAACTCCCACACATTTTGTTCTTACTACGTGTTGAGTTGATACACATTTTTTGTGTTTATTGTTATGTAAGGGTATTTAAAGACATTCATTTAGAGATAAATTTATATATGATCATGCTATAATCATCTAGTAATCATTCCAATTACTATAACATACAAGAAGCACTTATTGTAAGAACACTTAAAATTTTAAGAATTTTATTTGCATTATAATTCAAATCCTAGAACAAGTGTAATTCAAATATGTTCATAAAAAAATATGACTATTATGTTTGTAATATTTTTGTAATTCTTGATTCTTCTTTCAATTAAAAAAACAAAAACTAAATCAATTCATACTAAAAAAAAATTCTCAACACAATCTATTTGAAAAACAATAGTAATCAATTTTAACTCATATAAATCTATTTAATTAACCTATGTTTTTTTAGGTTATCAGGATTACATTATTAAAAAGTAGGTGCACATGATAAGGAAATCAAGTGGAAGAAAAGCACCACCAAGGTGAAAGAAAATCATTTCACTTTTCGTATTCTTTTGCTTTTTTCGTGACTCAGAAATTTCCTCGCAGATCAGACTGTGGTATGACCGACAACACGCATCGAAGATTTCTCTTAGTCTTGAAATTTTCTGTGGAAAAAGAATGACTCATATTTGTGTGAGTGGGCACTGGCCCACTGACTCCAGGTACTGATGTAACGTGCATTAAAGAAAGAGCCACCACGTCCAATCAAACCGTACACATGACTTTGGGGGCATGGAGAAGGCATGGCATGGGGTGGCCCATTTTGTCCGCCCAAAATCACCGCTAAAAAGTAGTTCTGTTCGAGAGGAGAAATTTCCGCGTAAGATATGGAATGGAGAATTGACGGACTTGTCGTAAAACGAAGGCAGTCGTGAGACATGCGTTACGTATAACAGTACAATGATCGATTTATTGACGGACTTGACGGACTTGTTTAAAATCAGAGAACATATTTGGAGTTTCAGACGGACAAAATTTATTTACTGTCCATCACTACCTACTTCGATCCAGTCACGAAGAATTGACGAACTTAGCCAGACTTGTCGTCTAAACGAAGGCAGCCGTGAGCGTTACCCGTAACACTACAATGATTAATTTATTGACGGACTTTATAGACTTGTTTAAAACCAGAGAACATATTTGGAATTTTCGATGGACAGAATTTATTATAAATGTCATTTTTCCACATTTTCTTAGAAATATGGAAAATTTGGAAGATACATGTTTCTGCCGGTAAAGGTTTTTTATAGAAAATAAAATATCATTCAATTCCAAATTTCATAAAATTTGATATAGAACTGCCTTCTAAATATACTTTTTTAATACATGTATACAAATGATAAAATATATATTTCTATTAGTTAAATTTTACAAATTAATTATTTCACCATACCATTATATTTTTTTTTTGACTTTATAAAAATAATTTACAAAGGTATATATAATTTTATGGATTTCAATTCATTTTAGAAATATCCATAATTTTTAAGTTGGGAATTCTTTAATCACTAATTATGTAATAATCATTTTGGTTACTGTTGATTTTTAGCATTTCACCTCAAGTGCTATCTTAAGTGGCCAAGCAATCTCTATCCAATGAAGAAATATTAGCTTCAATAACTTATCAACTAGAGCCTTCATAGCAACTCTATGTCACAATCTAATATGCAATAAATATGGTATGCTCCCAATATCAAGGTTAACTCTAGATGTAGATCTATACCTTGAGGGTTCATTGGTAATGAACTTACCTACGTAGTCTTTTATAGGAATTAGTTGCCCTATAGTTCGCACACCATACATAGGAAGACTTCATTTGTACATGATTTGGGATGCGATCTTGCACCTCTCTTTTAAATCAAGACAAATTAATTGAGATTAACTTTCCAATTCAATTCATGCACAGTAGTATGATAAAAAATACATTTCCAATCAAATGTTACTTCGAAGCCACTAATACACACATACACATAGTAATTATTGACTCAACATGCATAGTGACTAGCTACATCAAGAAGTAGACACACTTGTGCTACATGCATATTCTCATTATATATTTGTGTAACACTTTCCTTTTAAGTGCATCCCATACCACATAGTGAGTACCATCTGGTTTCTCATTTCTTGTTAGATGTAATGACTTAAAGGAGGCAAGGTATGTTAAAATGCTTCCTACATATAATTCTAAGGAATATGTTGTACAAATTTCTCCTTCTTATGAATGATTTCATCTTGATAATGGATAACAAAGTGTGATCCCAAATGCTGATGCCAAAAAATCACACAATCAAAGACAAAAACAACAAATTATTAGCATAATGGATGGTGAAATCTAATGTTACTAAATTTTAATCTTTTAACAATTACATAAATATTATTTTGAGGCTTCTCATATATAAGTAGAGGATATTTTGGTATAATATTAATATGCACCTAAGTCAAATTTATTGTTCTCCTCTATTTAACTACCTTCTAGTGAGTATTTTTTTAACACTTCTAACTTTGCCATTAACTTCCTTGAAGATGCATCTTTGGTAATTCACCCATGTAATTTTAATAGTTGGATGATTCATGAAACTCTAAGAGGATGAATTTGTAGATTCATTAGATCTCAATTAAAATACGATAGCTCTACTAGGATTAAGTTCATTCTTGTTCATATATCTACGTAGCTAGTACCTTCTTATACAAGAAAGTTATATTTAAAATAGAGTTAGTAAACTGTTAATTTTAGTGGTGAAATTTATATATACATACACATATGAAAATTGGATCCACTATACAACATGCATAGATAGTGATCTAAAAAATGATACAAGTCACCTAATCAAATGGTAATCAATGTAAATAAGTCATTTTTAGTAGCGTAGCCCAGTCCATCGAATACCTTTGTATGCATTCTCTAGCAAGAGAGTTGTGAATAGTCATCACCCTTTATGTGCTTAGGTGACATTTTAAGATTATCAAGAATAGTCCAAATTATCTAAGCTATCCACCCTCATTTGCATCTTAACCTTAAATAGGTGCACATGTTAGCTTACACTACCATATATTGGCATGCATGGCTACTAGTTCTTAGTGTCATTTATATTAGAGTTTGTGCTCATCAAGTTTTAGTTTAGAGACAATACAAAATTTTAACATAAAGATAGTATAGCTTAAGAAAAATTTGATGGTGTGATGAAAAATGGAGATTCAATAGTGGATATTTTGGCACATGAAAATAAAGTGCTTGCTCATGTTTCAACTATTCTACATTGGCCAACCATTAAGTGTCACATTCCACTTCCTATCAAGTTTAAATATTAAAATGTGCATACAAATTGGATCTATTTTAATCATTTAAAAGGGATTTCAATACTATTTTGCAATATTCCAAATAGATTTAAGCTATTCAAAGGATCTTAATCCTATTACTCAACAAAGACAAGAGTCCTAAGTATGATTGAAAGCTTACTAATAATATGTAACTCAAATGGCCTCCTCCAAAGCAAGTGAATTCAAAAGGAAAGTGCTATTGGCCAATCTAAAATATAGAAACCCTATGGTAATACACTAACCATATTGACATACAAGACTAGCAAATTCCTTCAATAAATTATAAATCCAACTCTCTATAAAAAATATTATACTAGAAACCTAAATCATGCATGCACAATTTTGTATATGTTGGTGCACCTCCCCTTCCTAGTGTTTTTGAACTCGATGTCTCAATATGACTGTTGGAGGTTGGCCTGATCAGTAAATTACCTTGGAAACCCTATATAAGAGCATCCTTTTGACTCATTTTTAGGAGACACTACAATCCATCCATATCCACACTTCATCAAGTGACATCAAGCATCGTTGAGCATCTAGGCAATATTTCATCCCACCATATCCTTCTAACATTTTCAACATCATGGAGCAACAAATTACATCAATCTTAATGCAAGAATATGTTTGTTTTTGAGTCATTCATGTTTCATCACATGCTATTTCATCAACACTGTGATTGCATTCAAACAGCATTCCATCATCAAAATTCATCAATTGCAACATTTATGGGGTATATCATTTAGCATTTATTTTATTATTTCCATTTAAAATTTCAATTTAATTCAAGGGTTAATTCCAAGCCTAGGCTTTGACCTAGGTAAATCCCTGCCAACAACACATCTTCCCTTCTTTATGTGTATAAGTGATAGATTCAAAAGTTATAGATGAATATTTCAGTAGAGGAGATGACAATGATCAGATCTAAATTTTGTAGGAGTGAAAAGCAAAGGATTGGGTCACTCCAGGCATCTCAGACTTGTGAATTTCTAATGAACTTATGGTAATAGATTTTGAGTGACATTTTGATTCTAAAAATTTCTTGTTTGTCTGCATCTGAGAGTTGGAGGACTAGGTCGCCCCAAGCAACTTGGTCCTATATTTTTGGGCTGAATTTTCAAATAGATGTTCTGTTTTGTCCATTCTATTCAAATCTATCTTTTTTGTCAAGCTGGAGGGCTGGGTCGCCCCAAGCATCCTAGTCCTATATTTTTGGGCCGAATTTTCTAACACATTCTTTTTTGTCCATTCTACTCAAATCTAGCTTTTTGTTTGCCTACCACATCTGTAGCTTCTTATTCATGTTGATTTATGTCAAATTTTCATCATTTTATTTAGAGCTAACATTGAATTTTGAATCCCTTAAGCACCCTTAACTCAAACAAAGAGAGGGTAAAGTATATCAAGTGTTCCATTTCATTTGGGGTTGAATCAATTAATTTTACTCCTCCCTTTCATCTTAAATTTACATGAGTGGATTCATTTTTGTGGATCCCTATTTCACCACTAAAAATTTTGGTGAGCCCGGTCACACGTCTTCCATTTGCATTATTTTTTATTTTTCACTTTTAGATTTGATTTTTCATAAGAATTTTTACAAAATCTGATTGGTTTGTTATTTCACATGTGATGACATTACTTATTAGTTATATTTACCAAAATCATGTGTTGGACAATAGCCTCTTTCATTTCTTGTTGCTTGCATTTTTCATAGTACTTTCACATATTGTATGATAAGGGTTTCAAACATATTTCCTACTTATAAATATTTTTTCAAGGATTTTATCCATGTTTTTTATTAAAGAAAAAATAGGTTTTGAAGGGACCCAAAACCCTTTAAAAAAAATATTAGTCTGGAATTAACAAGACATTAAGCCAAAACAGATCACTACAACTAAACATCCCTATAGAAAATGAAGAAGTTGAGAAATACAACTTTAGAGATCCCAAGAACACCTGCAAACAAAATACCTGTATGATGGAGACAAAAAAACAATAATGGCTCTGAAGAAAAATATTATTAGTCAGAGAGGGAATCAATAAAAAAATACAATACAATCCTTATAAAAGGAGATTAGCAACCCTAAAGAAACCCTAAAGTGATAATGTGTATTTAATAATTAGAATAATTATTAAATACCTACAATATTATTAAATGCCTAAGTTTATCTTAAGTGTAGAGGATAATAGAATAATAATTATTAAATAAATAATTATTAGTTGATACATGATAACTCTAACACCCCCCTTAAGATGAGCTTAGGGAGTAGCTAAAAAAAACTAAGGACTAAAAAAATGCATGAAAGTAACAATGGGTCCCGATAACTAGGTCTAATGAGGTACCCAAGTACAAAAGATCTCTCACAACTGGAGAAAAGGAGAAAACCTCATGGGAAAAAATTCTCTCCTAAAGAGAGAAATACAAGTGAAGGATTGAATAATCCTCCAAACAAGAGAAAGTCCTAGAAAAAGGAACAAAGGATGAACATGAAGAACACCATTGAAGCATGAAGCTACAAACACTATCAAGAATAACTGTCGATATGAAGAACCTCCACTGAAAAAGAAGATGATCAAGTAGAGAAGACTATAATCTGCATGAGTTTCCTCAAATAACATTACTTAAATTAGATGGCAAACAAAGGCAAACAACTGAACTCGAAGATACAGATGGCATAAACACCAAAGTCTGAAGAGTCGATCAATCGAACATGGAAGGTTGCCTCCAAAAAAGGAATGAAAGAGTGTCCATATGGTAAATGATCCATCTCACTAAAATGCATAGGTAACTAGCCAGTACATCTGCCTAGTACATAGGAACAAATATTGAATACATAGCTCACTCCAACGAGCCAAGGAAGCATTAGAACCAACATCAATAAGAGAAAATCCCTAATGTTGAGAAGGGAGAGGTGACAGGTACACTGAAACTGAATGCCAAGAAAAACTGCATGACGAAGAACCAGGAAAAATGAGAGTGCAACAGAAAGTACAAACACATATAAAGGCTAGTGTCATGGAAGGAACACTCACTTGACACACATCATGAGGCTAATGTTGTGGAAGGAACACTCATGTGACAAAGATAGCTAGAAAACAAAGGCAACATCAAACCTCCCCCCCTTGGCACTTTATAATGGAGTGCGAGTGCAATGAGGTGCAAGATGTGCAAGATCCCAAGCATGCAAGACATAGTGGCACTTTATCGCAGTGCATTTGCAAAAAGCAAAATGCTTAAAATGAAAGCTCATAATGTCAAAAAAAGAAACAACACTAGAAATACATGAAGAACAACCAACAACAAGTCATCCCACCCAAACGAGCTCATATGTCCAAGTAAATTTACCAGAGTGTGAAAACACAAAAAACTGAATAAAATGTACCTAGAGTAAAATATAGAAAGAGTGCATAGATGGATGTGAAGAGCTTTGAAACATCGTCCCAACACCATTGGAATCGCAAAAAATGGAGAAACAGGTGAAAAGATACGAGCTCGAGACTAAAAACAACACATCTGACTTCAAATAGCTTTAGAATGTACCAACAACAAAAATAGGCGATGAAACCCACAAATCTAGAAAGTATATGAAACCATCTTTCCAACGATATCTTGTTTGCCAAAAAATGATATCGTATGCCCAAGTTATGGCCAAAAGAAAAAAAATCCCTTTTATAGGTCCCAAAGAGGGTCATTGGGGGCTATGCAAGCCATCTAAAATATTCCAAAAATATTCCCCTTCTTGCAAAAAACAAATAAATCCATCCAGCGGAAAAATCGCCAGAAAAAAAATTTGGTGCTTGATAAATCATTGCCAGAAAAATATCCCTATCGATTGGAAAAGGGCTGTCGAGGCTGAAAAAAGGCACAAGGGGCCGAGAAAAAGAAAAAATGGTAGTGACTAGGAGGTGGCAGAGTGGGGTGATCGGAAGGCAGCGGAGCTAGAGACAAGGCCGGGCGACAGGGGCCATCATGGGTGGGGGTAGAGCGGACAGGAGGCTAGAGGGCGACGGCAAGGGTCGGTGCCAGTGGTGGACCCAAGGCACAGGAGCCGGAGACGAGCCCTGTTGCAGGTGCTAGGGAAAGGTCCGTAGCCTGCTGCGGGCCATACGGACCTATAGAGGTCGCCGACACCCCCCCCCCCCTCCCCTTTTTTAAAATTAAACCTTTAAAAAAAAAGGTTTTTAACAATTTTTTGTTGCATTTCGCCTGGGTATGTCGTTCAACTGTCTGCAATTATATATATATATATATAATTTTTCTCAAAATATGTGCCCAAAAAGGGCAAAAAACCAAAAAACAATTCCAAAGCCAAAGTTGTCCAAATTGGACAAATTGAAAATGGGGGTTTTTGGGTGTTTTGAGCTCAACTATGAGGTTTGTTTGAGCCCAAAATGCTCAGAAACAAAGAAGTACCCTAGATCCAAATAAAAAGCTTTAAAAAACTTGAAACCCTTGCCTCCAAAAAATCTTCTGAAAAATCAGGAATGAGTAGAAGCAGATGTAGACTCTAATACCATGAAGTAGTTGATGAATACAACTTCAGAGATCCCAAGAACACCCGCAAAGCAAAATACTTATCACAAGAGAAGAATGGAGGCAAAAAAAAATAATAGCTCTGAAGAAAAAGATTATCATTCAGAGAGGTAATTGATAAGAAAATACAATAGAATCCTTATAAAAAGAGATTAGCAACCCTAAAGGTGTGCAACCCTAAAGAAATCCTAAAGGGATAATGTGTATTTAACTATTAAATACCTACAATATTATTAAATGCCTAAGTTTAGTTTAAGTGTAGAGGATAATATACTAATAATTAAATAAATAAGTATTAGCTAATACATGATAGCTCTAACATAAAACATATTCAATATTAAATCAACGGGGTAGAGACATAACCAACCTTCAAACAAACAATTTTCATAAAGAAGGAACATGAAATAACCAGACAACCAGAGATTTGAAACTCTCAAAACCAAATACGTGGGTTTTTTAAAAGTAGGCTCCCACAACCTAAAACAACACTAGAGAAAGACCAGAAAAACTATAGCCAAGGCTCTCCCAAACTAAAACCATCAAGATTTACACTTAGCACTACTATTGTGGGAATAGAGAGTCATGTCAAAAGAGGTTTTAGAAATATTAGCTTTCTTACCCTTAATAGTAATCCAACCCTCTTCCACCTCCACTGCCATACTGTGCCAAGCCAGTGAAAATCCACCTTCATTCTGAGAATGAGTGCCAATAGAAAGAGAATTTACCATTTCATCATCAGTATTCCTCCTTATAGACATAACAATGTCAAAAGAGCCACCAAATTGATAGATATAATTCTTCCCACTCTCATTAGAGGAATCAACGTGAATAACCAACACAACATCAATGTTCCCTCCATTTGTGACATCCAGAGAGGATGCCGCATCAAAATTCCCACCATTTGTGGCATCCGAAGGGGAAGCTGCAAAACCCCATGATTCCATTGTGACCACTTGAGAAAAATGCCTCAGTTGCTCAGATTTTTTCTCAACCGTATAATTCTATTCAGAAGCCCCTTTACACCACGAAGACGATATTGTCTTTTTCTCTAATCCACATTGTGCAGCCACATGACCTATTTTAAAACATCTTCTACACCAAAAAGGTATCCCACCATAGTCCAAAGATTGAATCCAACAACCCTTAGAAGATTTGAGATATATCTCAGCAGGCAACCCTTTTGAAACATCCATTTCAACTAGAATATGAGCAAAGGTGGAGTGAAGAACATTAGAAGATTCATCATCCACCATCAAAAAATCACCAAGGGCTTCACCCATTTCCTCTAAAATAGGATCAACCCAAAGATGAAGGGGAAGATTAGGAAGCCGAACCCAAATTGGGATCTTGTTAAAAGTTTCAGAAGAAGGATTGAAATCCAAGTGCCAAGGTTTAACCATCGGCATAAATTTGTCCTCCCAACTAAAATAATGATCACATAATATTATATTTATATGTCTTGAGAATTCTCAACTTTTGTAATGAAAAACCCTTTATCCATAGGGTAAATGTGAACTTTACGAGTAATGAGTGGCTCCCAATTAACTGAGATCCAGGAGTGCAGCTGAGGGAGGCTATGCCAAAAACCCCTAAATCAATAGATAACTCCTTGTGTGAAAAAAACAAAAACATTGTAATCAATTTCCTCTTCCATCTCTTCTTTCATCTTAATGGAGATGGCATTTGAAATAGGTATAAACCCTCTATCAATATTCAGTATCTTCAGCCCTTGCTGAAAATGAGTGCTCGAAACCCTAATCTATCCACCAGAGCTGGCAACGACAGACACTGTCTCACCAGAACCAACCCTAGCAGCAGAAGCATTCACCTTTGTACCAGATACAACCCTAGCGACAGAAGCAGTCACCGTCACACCTGGATCAGTCATAGAAGGTGATAAAACCCCATCAATAACCGCAAACTGCAACACAATGTCCGCACATGGCAACACCATAGACGACATAGGTTGGGTAGACGACGTCATAGACGAAATTTTTAGACAAAGAGATGTCTTAGTATGATTTTATCCATGTTTCATGCTATTATATAATGACATTTTAAATGATTTTTTTTGGAACATGTTGATTTCATAAAGGCTTTGTTAGATAATAATCCTAAAGATGATGTTGAAATGGCTAATACTTGTGTCGAGCTCCTAGGGTATTTTTAAGTATTCCCTTTATTTGAACCTTATAATTTAATTAAATAATAATAATTTTTTTGATCAACCAAGAGCTAAGGCTAATTATATTAAAAGTAGCAGTAATTACATAATAAAGACTTTAAAGAAGTTTTAACACTGAAAATAACCCTAAGATTAACTAAATTCGATCATTCAAAAATCACTCGAGGGCCTAAATATACCAGCATAAGATATACAAAATCTTGCTCAAACCAGTTCATTTGCAAGATAATTCTAAAACTATCCTAACAAAACTTGAATTTTGAAAAAAACCCATATTGATCAAACTTGACATTGAAGCTTGCTAATTGAAGGAAGTCATCGGGTAAGAGAAGAAGGTCTTGGAGCTACCAAGGTATCCACTGGGTTAATGATCACTAGAATTCTTTGCCCAAACCAAACCGTTTTTGGAAGAAGCTGAGGGAAGCAATCAACCACTTCCAAAGGTTTTGGACCCATTTTAGCCATAATAGACTTCAATTCATTTTCTCATTCCACCAACCTATCCATAAGAGCCATTTTTGATAAACTAAACAATTCTAAATGATCTTTAATCTAGTTTTCATCGGCTATTTTTGTTAACTAGAACAAGGACTAAAGGAAATTTGCATATTTCTAAATGACAAACTTCCTTGCTTTAAACAATTTTTCATCCTCATAGTATAAGATAGGGAACTTGGGAGGAGGTTTACCATTTCTAATGGTGACATTGTAGTCCATCAACAACGAGATTTTCAATTTATCATCTATGTTCTACAAAACACTTCTCAAATCTTCTACCAGGTTGACCTTGAATACCTTCCTGCATAGGTCCTCCTTTTTGTTTTTCGACAGGCTAAAGTTGAGAAGGATGGCAACAAAAGTAGTAGGTATCTCCATATTTACTTTATATTTGTGGTTGGTCTTGAGAGATTGATCTCCCAGAATGCCTTTTACTGCTCTAATTTTGATATGGTGAGATGCATTCATTACCTACCTGAACCTTTTATCTTTGATTTCTCTAAGGAATGTCATTTTCCTTATAGAGGAAAGGATTTGAATGGGGGTGTCCATGCCTTTAATGCCTCTTTCCAAACCTGCAAACCTAAAGACTTCAAAGAGAAACAATTCCAATCTTTAGCTTTCAAGAGATGCAGAAGAAGAGTTTAACTAATAAAGAAGCTTGATAGAGAAGAAAGTGCACATTCAATTTTGGAGAAAGCCCCCAAGAAAAGCCTTGACTCAAGGCAACTTTCTCTGACATGTCCTTTCAACCCGATTCTCCATCTTTTCTAATAATTGCCCCTTTATCTGCATGTTTAGTGGATATGCCTATCATGATTACTAAATATCTGGGCTTAGACACT
Source organism: Cryptomeria japonica (assembly GCF_030272615.1). NCBI lineage: Eukaryota > Viridiplantae > Streptophyta > Pinopsida > Cupressales > Cupressaceae > Cryptomeria > Cryptomeria japonica. The sequence goes on from NC_081412.1 coordinate 716,836,888, forward strand.
CCAAACCAACTTTCCTCCAAGTTTGGAGGCTGGCTAAATTTAAATTAGGCTAAACACCACTACTATCATTTTGGCAAAGATTTTGTCAAGATCACACCAAATCTTGATGATCCACTTTCTGATAGATTTTATTGAAACTCCATCTATTAAAGGCGGCAAATTCTTTTTGAAAAACACTCCTTCTTGATTCCATTCTCCTTTCGAGGATAATTATTAGACTAATTGAATTTTCTTATTATCTCAAGCTCCCTTTATGCAATCAATGCTTCAAGCTACTTTATCCATCTATTTGTCAAAAATGTTGTCGTATGCCTCGACAAATCCTGCTAGTAGAGATTTTGAAAAATACTCTCCCACATGTCTTGTCAACTTTCAAATTCCTGCATTGAGGTTATCAACATCTCTTCTGATATCAACTGTATCTTTTATCAAAAAACAATTCTTCTAATTTTTCCTACTTTACTTATTTATGTATCTCTACAAAGCAATAGGGTCACTCTCTTTCTGGGTCATTAGTCTCTATGGTCTTGGAGCTCTGATTAATTTTTCATTGAAACCATCTTCTCTCCTATTTGCTAAATGATCTGCCACTCCATTTGCTTCTCTAAAGATATGATTAATGGTGAAGGCTTCAAAGTTTTTTAAGTAATTCTATGGCTCTACTTAAAAAAGATTTGAGTCTCCAATTTGGAGTGTTATCAGTCCTTAAAGCATTGATTATTATAGCTCAATCTCCTTCAATTTCCACTTTTTAAGGCCAAGTTCCTTACAAATTGCAAGACCTTCAATAACAATTTGTATCTTTGCAACATTGTTAGTATCCTTTGCTAAAAATTTGACTTGTTTTTCTTCAATCACTCCTTCTGATGAGTGAATTATGCATCCTACTCCAGAGGCTTTCGGATTGCCTTGAGAAGCCCCATCAAAATTCAATTAATAATATCCTTCCTTTGGTGGGGTCCAAACCGACATTGCTCTTTGTTTAACTGTTTCCTCACCTCCTTTACCAACAAAGGGAGGAATTTTAAGTCCAAACAAATTTCCTTTCATTTTGTTGTCCCAACAAGATAAAAACTCTTTTTTGATATGTGGATTAAGAGTCTATTATTCACTACTTCTACAATGGCCACTTCAAGTTTGTTCATAAAAGTCTCCCTAGGCAATTTTTCCCCTTGAAAAATTCTTCTATTTCTTTCCTTCCAGATCTCTTAGATTTAAAATGTGGGTGAAGAGATCCATTATGCATTAAATAGACTTGATGAATAAAGGTTAGGTCAACTTTTGAATAACCTCAAAATATCGTTTGGCAAAGTAGACATCCACCCTAGTTTGACACATAACCATTGCTGACATTTAGAAGCAAAAAGACATGTCGGGAGAATATGATTAGTTGATTCTTCTTCCTTTTCACATAGAACATATTTTGATGGGACCAAATAACCAATCTTCTTAAACCATTATGGCTGCCCTACAAAGCTACCCAAACATAACCTGCTTTAGGTAGACATCTTTTGTCTCAACATTAGAGAAACAAGAACTTTGATTCTCTTAAAATCCTATTTTTCAACTATTGCTTTATAGCCATCCCTTGAGTTATAGTTTCCTGAATTTTCCCCTATCCAAATGATCAAATCAGATCCTTCTTTTAATACTATAGATCTCTTCTGAAGTATATCCATAAGAGTTTTAGTTTTTTCTCTATTAGTTGGCAATTCTTCAAAACTTTTCCATTTCCAACCGATCGAGTGATTTTCATCTACCATCTCAATATAACCTCTCACAAAAATGCCCCACTTGATTTCTAATAAAGCCTTGAGATTATTCTGCCCCATCTCTTTGTCTATAGTCTGATAACCTCCCTATGAATCCGACCAAAAGAGAGTTTTTCCTCCATCCTTCACATTCCATGAAATCTAATCTATGATGAGTTTTCTACAATTTATTGATAACTAATTTAAGTTGTCACAAATAAATAAATTTATTGATGACTAATTTTACTTGTTAAATAAGATTATTAAAGTGACTTTTATGTCAATGAAGAATTAAAAAGGTCACTTTATTATTTTTGACTTCCAAAACTAAATATAAAAAAGGGGATATTTAAAAAGGGTTTCTAAAGCTTCTTGAGAAGTTTATATACAGGCAATTTTGGGTTCAAATGTAGGAGGCTTGGTTTATTATTTTATTTGAATAGTTAGGAGAGCTTCAAGTTTTCAAGAAACCTAAGGATAAAAACCTTTGAGATTTTCAGGAATTGGACAAAACCCAGTTCCAATTGAAGATTTCATACAAGAATTTCATAGTGGATTTTATAGCAAATTTTTGAAGTCTCATTCTGCGACAAGTTTGTAATTTTTTTATATTCTTACTAATTCATATGATGGGATTTATATGGATTCATGTGAAGATATATTATTTATTTCACAATACTGATGTAACTGATTCATTAAGTTGTTGATACGAGAGTTGCTTTAATGTATTAAAAAATACTAAATTGCTTTAGTTTATGAATGTATTCTGAGTCGATTCAAGTAAAGTGGAGGTAAATATTATTTCTTCACTTGCATGGCTTTCCCAAGTATTATCGTTGGGCTTCCTATAAATAAACTGTGGGTTTAATGAAAGCTTTGGTTCTAGCTGTATCATGGGTTGTAAGTAAAGGGCAAACAATGGATGACTATTACAGTTCCTGGGAGTTCAAGACACATATCAGTTGTATGAATTTGTTGAGTCATTTCAAATATTCTTTTATGTCAGGCGCACGGAGTTTATAGTGAAACGTGGGCACTCAAGGGGGTCGTTTTGACTGTGTATGTTAATATGATGAATTGAAGGACGAGTCTAGGGTTTCATTTTTCTCTTTTCTCCTAGACACTATCTCTTCTACCTTAGTCATTTCCTTCCTTGGTTGCTCGTGGTTGACTCTTAAATGAGAAAGGGCTTTCATTGTTGATGTGATTCTATCTTTCTTTTTGTATGACCTAGGTCTCATGGCGTGAGGAGTTTATAAGTGGCGAGGGTTTCATTGCTTCTTTCTATCATTATTACTAGATTTGGCTCCTTAGATGTATGACTTTGATTCTTTGTTACAAGCCCATTCTTTGGTAGCAAGAATCTCAAACTGTAGTAAGAGCTCATATTTTCTGAGCATGGTTAGAATCTGCGATATATTGCTCATTATCTGTGTTGCTGTGCACTTTCAATTTCTACCAAATCATGGACAGATTTTCATCTTTAATCTGAGTTTTGCATTATATTGTTAAAGTTTGTAGTTTTGGGTGTAAGTTTTCGTCTTGCTAAAGATACAGAGTAATGGCATAAGTTTGTTGTTCATTTTCTTGCTGGGTATGATATGAGAGGAACATCTTTCTTTCATCACTGTAAAATTTATCTAACCCTGTGGATCATAGCATGATTTAGCTAAAAATAAGAGGAAAATTTGCAGATCAAAATAAAAGAATTTGAGAGCAATTTAAAAATGAAATTATATCATTAACTGTTTTTCAATTAATTACAATGAAATTACATGGCTTATAGCCTCTCTGAAAAAGCATAAATAGAGAATAAAAAATAGTAATAAAACTGTCGTCTTTTGTTAGCTTATATAGAAAAACCAAACAACAACAGTTTCCAATTTACAAGAGATGAAAAATAGCAACAACACTTGAAATTGACAATAGTACTCGAAATTGGCAACAACACTCGAAATTGACAATGGTACTCAAAATTAGCAACAACACCCATAAAATCAAAGAAAGGAAAAACTGTTTTATGGAAACCTATCAATGGAAAGGAAACTTGTGGTAACACCCCCCCTTAAGTCTAACTAAAGAGATAAAAGCCTAAGGAAAGGAAAGAGGTAAGAGAGAAAACCTAGTGGGAAATAAAACCCCCTCTCAAAATATACACTAACTATGAATAACAACTACTATGTTTCAATGTCCTTCACCCCAAGAAGGTCTCACAGAAAGTGAAAATGAAAAGTTAGGTGGCATGGAAGAACCAAGTATCGCCCCCATAATATGCAGCCAATTGAAGTTGCTTGAATGCTCGAAATTGGATGCATGAGGTGGTCCATGATCATCGAAACACATTCCTCCCCTTAGGAAGAAACAAAACCAAAAATGTATGAATGAAGTCTCCTGAATCGTGAAAGAAATATGTAGGACAAAATCTCAAGATGTATGATGTCTCTGAAAACCAATGTAGATCATAGTCCAAAGACAATGATGATCCCTCCAAATGCTTCTCAAATGTCTCTAAGCCAAAGCCAAAGTGTGACAAGTGCTGATAAGATAAATCAGGTACCATATAAGATTCAATTATAGTGACCATAGATGTATGGTAAAAGTTGGACCAATATGAATTTGGTATTGCCACAATAGAAGCAAATATAGGCAAAGAGATAACAATAGGGTTTGAAGATGCACCTATAACATCAATAGAAGATGAATCAACTCCATATAAGAGATGTCAGAAAAGAGGATATGAAGATCCTCAATGGTGTCCTCCAAATTACCAATGTGGGGCTCTACAAACAAGAAAGAATATTTGGTAGAATTATATCTCACTCATCAAGAGGACAAGGATTAACCTGCTGAAGAAAATCTGTGGTAGCATTCAGAGAAGACAAAAACTCTGTCAAACTGGTAAGTGGAGGTGACTAAATAGCTGCCAATACTAGAGGTGTAAGAAGAGGAGACTTCTATGTCTCTGCATAATCAGGACAATCAAGAATCTTCCAATAAGAAATTTCCTCTTTAGTATCATTTTCATACATAGAATCATCATCATTATCAAGGGAGAGAAGTATGTCTATAGTTGGATCATTTGGGAATCAAGGTTCAGTGGGATCTCCATACATTTCTCATAATTTGTCCCAAAGAGTGCATGGGCATTCAATGTGTGATGGAGCCCATGATGTGTGGTCCCCAACACTTAAACCAATTTATCCTAAGACATGATCATTTCTACTTTCCCATGTGTATTTTTTTCAACATGTACTTGGTTCAAGAATAAGCCCATACAAATGTGGCAATAGATGAATCCATCAACAATGCTTTAGGATTCCATCACGCCAAGACTTGTAGTTTATTTCTTCCAAAGTGATGATAGATGGATCATATTTTATTTCTATTTTAGGCTTAGACTACCCCCTTTTGGAACCTTGTTTCGATTTATTTTACAAAATTCCTATCCATTATCCCCCCAAGCAAATGATAATTCCATTCTAAAATAGCTCAATTCTTCTGTTCCTGCAAAAAATAATGTTTACCTTTCTTCTTTCTAGCTCATAGGATTTTATATTATGTACAATTTATCTAACCTTGTAGATCACAGTATGATCTAGTTAAAAAATAAGAAGAAAACTTGCAAAACAAAATAAAAGAATTTGAGAGCAAGTTAAAAATGAAATGATATCATTAATTATTTTTCAGTTAATTACAATGAAATTACATGGCTTATAGCATCTCTGAAAAGAATTAAAAAATAAACAAAAAATAATAATAAAACCGTTGTCTTTTGTTAGCTTGTATAGAAAAACCAAGCAACAACAATTTCCAATTTATGGGAGAGAAAAACTCGTAAAAACACTTGAAATTGACAACAATACTTGAAACTATTAACAACACTCGAAACTAGCAATAGGACTCGAAATTGGTAGTTCAACACTCGTAAAATAAAAGAAAGGAAAAATTGTTAAGGAAAGTGGCAATGGAAAGGAAACTTGCACTAACAATCACTGCTGAAAATTAAAGTATATGACAAGGTACACTTATAGTCATTTTTGTAGTGAATTATGTGGCTCATAGACTTTTAGTTTTAGTATTTTATATTACTCTAACATGGAATGATTGTTCTCCAATGAGCGTCTCAAACTTATGCAAAATCAAATTAAGGTCAGACTTAATGTTTTAGTTTTGTTATTCATTTATTCTACCATTCTGGTTATTTGGTGTGATAGTAGGATTGGAGAATTTTGTGTGTGCCTATCAAACCAATTTATATATTGAAATCATCTTTTAAACCACTTAGTGAAAGAAAATTAGATCATCTTCTCTAAAAATTTATGTTTAGTTACTTTAAGGGTTGCAAGCAAAATACCTTACATAATATCATTGTAAGACAAAAAGAAAATTTTAGTATCAAAATAAGGGTGTATATTACATATATTATGAGGAAAGAATCAATACTCCTATCAATGATCTCTTCAAGTGGGAGACAATATTAGAGAGTAACATTGGACCATCCTTTTCTCATAGAGATGCTTTGGTGCAAGGGGGGCAAGGAAAATCTATTAATCTTAGTACATCAATCACTCTAGATCCTCCTTATTCTCCTAGAGCTTATCTTAATCATCAAAATATTTTGAGGCAAGATGATGTTTTTAATTTTATTCATGATATATCTCCTAATATAACATTGAGAAAATATGAAGCCTCAGATGATAAGGATTTTGCTTCCCAACCTAAAAAAGTGGACATGAATAATGATAATAAAAAAGAGAATTTTCCTACAAAGGATATTCCTTCCTCATTTATTCATCCCTTTAGACCTTCAACATGTCCTTAGACAACAAATTTCAAATAAATTCGTAATGAAAGTCCTCCTCGTTTACAATTGACAATATCTTATGAGGCTATCTACAATATTATTTCAAAACAAGGCTATAGTGGACAACAAAAAATGGAACAAGAAATTAAGGTCCCTATAGATCGTCCCTCACAATGCACTAGTTACAGATGTCACTCGGCCCCATGCTAATCACATGACACGCTCCATTAACTCCATGAGACTCATAAAAGGTTGCATAATTATGGAATCAAGTCTAATCTAGGTGTTCTTGAGATGCCCCTACGTCAAACCCCATGGTTATTTAAAAAGCGTGTCTTGCACGTTCATCCCCTAAGATCCAGGTTGCATCTTCTTCTGGCTTGTTTCTCCATTTGGCCAAATATTACTTTTACTCCTTATTTTGGGGGTTGCAACTGATCTGAGTATCGAGGATCTACTCAATTTTCTCCAATGGTGCCTATGCAATTGCTACTGAGATAATATATTAGTGTATATCCTCCCAAGGTCTTTCTAGAATTGGAAGAGGCTAATGCAATCTGGTATTCTAGATAACCCCTTTTGTTACTTGATAGGTCCTATACTCTTGCACATGTTTCCAAATATATTTGTAGATGTGAGGCCAAAAATCCTTCTTTTACTAAAACCACTATTTAGTCAACACCCCAAAGGTCCACCTAATCCTCTAGAATGTTTCTCCTTGATCAGGATCTCCATCATTGAGCTCTCGGGAGTGCATAATTGATTTCCTTTAAACAACATACACTCCTAGATAAAACAATTCAATCACTTGCTTCTATATGTCTTTTCGAGTTCTCCACATGCCTTATGTGCCTTTGCAAAGTCTAGATCATCCTTATATAGGTGTTTCAACTCTTTAAAACCCACTACAGTCACCCTCATCTGCATCATTAGATTTCTCCCTTTTTAGTGCATTTGCACCCTAGTTTGATTTTCTACTCAAATGTTTGAGAAAAAAACATGTTAACTTTGCATGAACTCCACCCATTGCATGTGCATTTGGTTCAATTTTTCTTGGATATTCAAATATTGTAGTGCTTAGTGTTCAATGTACAATACAAATTCTTTAGTAGCAAATAGTGTCTCCATTTCTTCAGTGGTTGAATTATGACATAGAAAATAATAATTATCTTCTCCGGGTTTAATTCAACATCTCACTAAAATAAGAAATGGGTCATCCTTCCCGACTCATAACAAATCCTATAGAACTACCAATGACATCACAATCCACTTGAAAGACCTTGTTGAAATTCGGTAGAGTTAATAATGGTTGCTCCATTACTTTTTGTTTCAACAACTCAATACTCTTTTGTGCTTTAGATGTCCACTTGAACTCCTCCTAGTTTCCCCTCGTTGCCTCTGTCATATGTGCACAAATAGTACTAAGGTATCTAATAAAATTCTAGTAAAATTTGGCCAAACCATGAAAAGATCTTACCTCCCCAACGTCTACTGATGTAGTCCACTCTGTAGTTCAACCCTTCCATGGATATCAAAAATCCTAGGTAGACTAGCTCACTCTTCATGAAATTGAACTTCTTGATGTTGATCAATAACTTCTCTTCCCTCAACCTCTGGAACACTTGTTTGATATGTCAAATGTGTTCTTTCCTTGTCTTGGTAAAAGTTAGAGTGTCATCCAAATAAACAATTAGGAAATTACCCAAGAACTCCTATAATTCTTTATTCATCATCCACATGAATGTGCTAGGTGTATTAGTGTGTCCAAAAGGCATGACCAACCATGTTGGGAAATAAAGTGTTGTACACCTTAAATAATAATGTTTATAATTATAATATTTTATTTATTATGTGATGTTGCACATGGACGTGTAACATGTAGAGATTCATTTGGAATGTTCTTGGGGCCATTGTGATGTTGTATAGTAACATTGTTATATTATATTGTTATTTTTTTAATATCGGGAAAGATATTTAAAAGGAGAAAAAAATTAGTACCCAATATTATATGCAGGGTTAAGGGTTAGTTGTGAGAACATGATTTTGTGGCACATGGTTTTAATTTACCACTAGTTGTATTTGTGTGAGCTTTTGTCTATAAAAGCAAGTGCATGTCTAGTGATTAAGGTTGGTTGGTGGTTTGGTTTGTCATTGTATTGAGTCCTTTAGAGAATTGCATTTGTGGAGCATGGCATGGGATGTGCGGATTCATGCTCGGACACATGGAAATGCATTGGAGGTTTTGATTGTTTGAGGGTACTCATTACAACTCTATAAGTGCTCTATCATTGATTAAAATGGTGGAGTATGGATGCTTTTGGAGGTTGGGTTTTTCCCTCATGAGGGTTTTCCTAAGATATTATTGTGTTATTATATGGCTTGTCTATTTGATCTTTGCATTATGGTGATTTCCTAAGCTTGTATGCATGCTTTTCCTCTCATGGGATATGTAGGAAATGGATTAAATGAATGTGGGTTTAAAGCATTATTTCCTACAAAATACTCATACAATCCTTCTTATCTTGAATGTAGTCTTACACTCATCTCCCTCCCAAATCTTGTTTGGATGGTATACACTCTTGAGATGTATGTTAGTGAAGTATCTCACACCACTCAAATAGTCCATTATGTCATTCATCCTCAAAAAAGGAAATCGATACTTTATTATAATTTTATTGATGACTCTTGAGTCAGTACACATCCCTCACTCTCCATTTTTCTTTAGTTTCAAGAAAATAGGCTCTGCATAGGGGCTCGGGCTTTCCTTGATCAATCTCTTCTCCAACAACTTATGCACTTTTTTTCTCAACTTGATATTCTCCGTCGGTGCCATTTGGCGTGCTTCTTTGTTAGGCAAACATGTTCTCAATATTAGGTCTATATGATGGCTAATACTTTGGATTGGTGGCCTTTGGAGCATTAACTAGCACAATGTCTTGGAACTCCTTGAGAAAATTTTCTTCCTCTTCTTGTGGTACCTCCTTTACCTTTATGCTAACATCTTGGACATCCACACTATTGCATCTCCTCAGAATGAGTGCAAAAAAAGTGTTCTTATGCTTCAATTCATCCAAGAACTTCCTTCCATCTACTAAACAAATCCTTGCACCACCACATACCACTTCCTTTTATGCTTTGTCTGAAGGAATCAAGACTTTCCCTCTTTGGTTGTGGTGTAGGTGTTCTTCATCCCATCACATATGGCCCTTCTATTATATTTCCAAGGTCTCCCAAATAATAGGTGAAAAGAATCCATTGGCATGATATCACACAATATTGCATACTTATATGAACCAATATGGAAAAAGACAAGGCATTTTTGACTCACCAAAATTTTAGGATCATCTTGTATCCAAGCAAATCTAGCACGAGTCTAGTGCTTGACCCTCTTTAGGTTTAGCTTTTGTACTATCTCCTCAAAGGTCAAGTTGTTTGTTCTACTGATATTGGTGGTAACCTTATAATATTGGCCTCCCGACTTGCACTTTGTTTGGAACAAGCTTCTCCTATGTGTTGGTTCATCTTTGTCTTCCCTCTACAAAAAGGCTCTTATCATGACCAATGATTCATCCTTTTTCAAATGTCTAGTAGACACAAATGATCTATCCCTTTCCTCCTCAATATTTAAGTATTCCTAGCTTTAAAGTCTCCTAGTTTCCTAGCACTTTCTTGTCGACATTCAAATGAACAATGCCCAACCTCTACACACTTAAACCATGTTCCCCAATCAAATATTCTTTCAGTCTTCCTGTACTCATTATCTTAATGATGGTTCTCATTTCCTCTTTGGTCACAATATGAATCCTCCCTAGACATCTTCTCTTACCTTTGGAATGTGACCCTTCCTCTATCTCGCTCTGCATATGACCTCCTCTTAGTTCATTGCATCCATCTCTATGGATCCCTCCAATTCTTGCTCCTCAGTATCTATTGTACCTTTCTAGCCAAAATTTCTTCTACCCTTAATGCAAATTTATAGGCTTCCTCCATTATGGTTATCTAGATCAGGCTTAATTCTTCCTCAATATTGGTTCCAAGGACATTAATGTATCACACCACCTTCTTTCTTTTGGGTTCACTATGTCTAGTCCTAATGATTACTTTGTGGAATTTTTCAGTGCATTCCTTCAACATCTTCATCCTCTGCCATACATTTTAAAGCTTGTTCAATAATTTTAATTCATAGCTTCTAGGTATAAGTTGGCCCTTCAATTTAATTACTATCCTTTCCCACTTCATGATCCACTCCTTCCCCCTCTGATTTTGGTTCAAATGCAATTCTTTACACCAGATAGTGACATGTCCTTTTATCTTGGTTTTGGCAAACCTTACTCACCTTGAATGTTCTATCTCCTCAAATTTGAAGCATTTCTCCATATCATTTATCCAATCAATTAGTTCTTCTAAATTCAGGGTTTCGACATGACTAGGGATCTCTATCCTTGTTCTCTTTCCAATATTTACAATTGCCTTCATAATCTTGCTTTGATTTGACTCCTCTATTTGACTATCCTCATCTCACTCTTGTATCCTCAACTCTTCATCATTGCTCTCTTCTTCCAGTTTCAAGTTTATACCCTTCTTTTGGTCTTTCCCAATGGCATCTAGTTGATTATTATTGGCTCTCATCATGTCAATCATCTTTTCCTCTCTTCCAATGACATTGATCTCATTGCTGACATCCTTCTTGGTGGAATCTTTCCTTCTAATCTAGGTATGATTGCCTCAATTCAATAATTTGGTTTGGGGTTGCAACTACCTCACTTCGGCAATCAATTGACAACACCTGTAACTTTCCTTCATTTAGAAATCTTTCCACACCACATGTCCTTAGGTTCAAATCTTACTATGATACCACTTGATGCAGTCAAGTTTAAAGGGTCTAGAATGGACTATCCAACCTTGCAGCTAAACATACATCAAAACACAACTAAAAATTAAATGTTTAAAGAAACAATAACTTTTTTTGATGAACATAGAATGACTAAATGCATGCATGCCATGACATGTTCATCATATTCGACTCATTGACCTCACATATAATCTCATAGTTTGTCATGGGTTTATTATAATGATAACAATAAATAAATTATTTTAGATCAACCTTCCCCTAACTACTAATATCTAACTACTCCCCTAACTACTATCGACTCTCTCCTATGCCACTTGATGTGATTAAATATTGATTCCCATTATTGGAAGTAATCTGTGTCAACCTCCCATGTCCCAAAGTTAGTGTAACATGTGTTTAAGTCTTGTTGCTTGAAAGGGATCTAAATGTTGGTGTGAATAGGTTTGGACCTATTTAGATGTCACTCGACCCCATGCCAATCACTTGACACACTCCATTAACTCTGTGAGGCTCATAAAAGGTCCACATGATTATGGAATTAGATTTAGTTTGGGTGTTTCCAAGATGTCCTTGAATCACAAATGTATATACTAGAATTTTGTCAAACAAAAGAATCCTATTATTTTTAATACTTGTAGACCTGAAGATGGTCAAGAAATAACGAACAATAAATCAATTTAATGAAAGGTCTTTATATAATCTAAAGGCTAATGCAGAATAATGTTAAGAAAAAAATTGATCTTATTTATGTCAGGTTTTATTTGTAAACTTGCAAACCTCCATATAGTCAAATATCATTAGACTCATATCCCCCTTGTTTAACAAAAAAATTTTAGACAAAAAAATAGGCCAAACTCTAATACTTTGCAATCTAAGTAGTGAACCCATGGTGCTTAAAGCTCTTGGCCAACTTATAGACCACAAGGAAGTCACATGAAATATCCCAATCTCTTTCAAAGTCATAATCTCACTATAACTATTTTCATTGATGATTTTAGCCGAATGTAATTCATTGTCTCCATTTATGATTTCATTAGTGAAATAGAACATCCCACCTTCAAATCTAGAGTCAAAACCTAAACCCATCACCCTACTCATAAAGGTTAACAAATCATTTATTTCAACAATGAAACCAATTCTATATAGGTTTTTTGGAATTTGGGCCAATGTCACCCTTGGTTTATTCATCCAATGGCCATTAATGACCTTCTTGAACTTCTCCAATTCTTGACCATAAATGGTTTTGCCATATTTTTTGGTCATATCTATCACAGTAGGATAGGAAGGAATGTTAAATTCTTCAATGATTGCTTGAACAGTAAAATTTTCTATAACTCTCCTATTATGTGCAATAATATTCCTAAAGTCAATGAAGTAATACTACATTCATTCCATTATAAGCTTAGGACACTAGATAGAAGTGGGAACTCCCTGTTGGAACTCTAAATTATGGCAAAATCTAGGGTCCCCTAAATGAGATGATTCAGTAGACACCCCTAAAAATGCACAATTTGATAATGTTTAAAATCAAGTTGTGATCACAAGCTCACTCCAAATTATTCCCGCTACCAGTTCAAGTGGAATTATTGGCAAAATATGACAGATGAGGTATGGAAAGCTTGAGAGGAATGGTTTATTTGATCACCAAATGAGGTTGTTATTGTTACAAGTTCATTAATGAAAGACATAAACAGTAAGACGATTTTCATAGAGGTAAATATTTCACTTTCCATAAGCTTAATAATTTAAATAGTTTATTTCAAATGTTCACTATATGTGAGGGTAAAATGCGACTCCCATAAGGGTAGCGCCCAACGTATAGTTTCAAAGGGAGGCAGATGAACACATAAGCAAAGATGGGTGGGTAAGATAATATCCAAGAAAATCAAAATTTAAAATCATTCTGATATGGTTTAACATTGTAAACGGGGAAAAGAAAAATTATCTATCTAAGGAAATCATTTAAATATTAAATGAGCAAATGAAGTGGTGGGCCCCCAAATTCTTCTACATAACATTGCATGTCTATGAAGGTAAAAACGGTTTCATCGTAAAGAGGAGCTACACCGAAATGAAATTTATAAGGGCATTTTAACATCATGCAAAGTAACGCATAGTGTGGATTCCCCGAGATTCCATTATGAGTTGTTATCGGCACAACAATGCTCATCTACGTGACAAACAAATGATTTCTCCGAAAACCTATGTCTCACCGAAAAAATTGATCTGACCAAATTTTAAATCATGGTGGCCCCCACCTTTTTCTACATAGGGATGAATATCTAAGGACATAAGATGTTTCATCGAAACAATATGTTATGCCGAAAACGATAAATGATGATCGGTATAACAATACGAGACCCTTGGGATAGTAGGGCTCGTGCTGGAGGTTTTATTAGCGATCGTTTTTTGACTGGCCTTCGTCCTCAGGGATACTATTTTTACAGTATGGCAGGGCCGGATGGAACATCTCGAAGTGGGTATTTGCAGCGATGCATTTATAGAAATCAGCTTGAATGTTTGAAAGTGTTCTCTGATTCAGATGGTCCTATCATCCAGTTTCATTATGGAGAAGATGGGGTTGATGGGGTTGATGTTATGAAAATTAGTTGCTTAACTCAATTTGGTATTCTTACTGTTAACCAAAAATTAGTTATACAAAGGTTTGGTAAGGACCAATTTGATGAATTAATCCACTAGCGTTCAAACAAAGAGAATTCTCTAGTTCTAGACAGCTATACAAATTACTTATCTGAAGAAAGTACATGGTTTCATTACTAGTATTTCAAAGGAAAAGAGGCAATCTCTTAACTTGGAGGATGTTGAAAGAATCGCTGCAAAATTTAGGAGAATTCGATTTGCAGATCTTATAGAAAGTTTGGATGTTGTTAAATTACTCTTCTTTGTATAGAACGGGCGAGCGTTTACTATGCCCAAGATAAGATTTTTCTCCAACATGTTATCCATCTTATTCAGGTATAACGCTTGAGAAGTCTGAGAATGTAGTTAGTCCTAGAGATCACGAATAAAAAAGTAAAAGCATGATACCCTAACAACTATTTTCACCTTCAGGATAATTTTTTTTTTACAAAAAGATTAATAAGAATAAGCCTGTTTCAGTAAAGAAGATAAAGGGTTGAGGATAAAAGAATTATTAATTTAATAATTGATATCTTAGGGTTTTGGTCAATATGCAGATCGTCTGAAGTAAAAGGTGAAAATACTTTAAAGAAAATTTGGCAAAGGGAGGATTATTTTCCATCAAGTGAAAAGTGTTTACAAGGGTATAAACGGGAAGTTTCCAGAGAACTATCTTCATGAAGTACAAAGATTAAGGAGATTAAAATTAAAATATTTTAATTTATTAAAGATGGTTAACTAAATGTAAAGTTGCCAAATAATATGAAGGGTCATAATCCTAAAAATGTAATGTATATATATGTAAGATAAAATTAGAAAAGGGGGAGAGGGAGATATCAGATTTTTGTATTAATATATCATACTGTAAGGGTATTTTCACTGTTGTGGTGTAATTCTATTTTAATCAATACAAAATCAGTATTCTTTCTGCGTATATATGATATTCAGATTAATGTGGCTGGTTATTTCAAATCTGCTTGCTATTTCAATACTGAGAAGATTAGAAAAAGCCATAATAAGAGTAGTAGTTGTAGGAAGAACAACAGTGGATAGTGGTAAGACTCGTGGATAGTTGTAAGACTCGTGGATAGTAAGGAGACCGAAAGAGATAGAGATCCATAAGACTCTGTGTCCATTGGGAAGAAAGACATTGGTCTATATTGCATACTGAACATTGCATCCCATCGAAACCAAGTCAAGAAAACATTTTCATTCTATAAAATAGATCTCATTTGAGTTCTAGTTTTGCACAATAGAAGTAAAAGAAATAAAATATAGTCATTCTCACTTTCATACCATTTAAGAATGACCTAAGATAGGAGTATTGTAGTATTATCTGCCTAAGTATTACTAGCTAACTGTAGTATATATAAAGAAAAGTTGGTGATAAGATACACCCGCCTTGGTCTAGCAGAGCTAGAAGTGAAGGGAACAGTCCTATGCTAGATTTCATTATTAACTAACTTTTATTCCATTGGAGAAGGGTTGCTTCCAAAAATTCTATCCTTGAAACCTTCCAAATCAACATGCCCTAGGTTTGTATCTCCTACAAGGTCCCATCTTGACGTGATCTTGGATACTAGGAAGACTCTCTTGAATTCAAATTTCATCTTTCTTACCCTAAACATTTAATCTTATGAAAAAACTTACTAAATAAACCGTATATCATGCCTTATGAAACATTAGAGCTTACAACATGATTTTAACATTTTGTACCAAGTTAATGCACCAAAGTGACAATTTACCTAGGAGGAATATATTCATTGATTAATTTATAAATTAATATTCATAAAAGAATTTACTCTAACTTACCATTAATGCAGGTGTTTTTTTCTTCTTTTTTTTCCTTTTTTGTAATAAAGAAGATTTGAATTAAGCACCATCTAGGTGCCTACAACATAGACTTTGCCATTGAACTAGATACCTTTTGACAATGTACATGTTTTATGCATGCCAAAATTACATCACCATAATAAACACAACTAAAATTGTTAGAGTTATCATGTTGTGGCTAATAATTATTTATTTAATTATTAGTCTATTATCCTCTACACTTAAGCTAAACTTAGGCATTTAATAATATTGTAGGTATTTAATAATTATTCTAATTATTAAATACACATTATTCCTTTAGGGTTGCACAATTTCCTTTTATAAGGATTGTATTGTACTTTTTTATTGATTCCCTCTCTGAACGATAATTTTTTTTTTTAGAGCCATTATTGCTTTTTTGCCACCATTCTTCTCTTATAACAGGTATTTTCCTTGCAGGTTTCTTGGGATCTCTGAAGTTGTGTTTCTCAACTTCTTCATGGTATCTGAGCTCAGATTTGTTGCTTCCTGTTCTTGTTTTTTGAAGATAGTTTTGGAGATTTGAGGGTTTCAAGTTTTTTGAGAGCTTTTTATTTGGATCTAGGGCGCTTCTTTCTTTTTGGGCATTTTGGGCTCAAATGAACCTCACCGTTGAGCTAAGAACACCCCAAAACCCCCATTTTTATATAAAATTTGTCCAATTTGGACAACTTTGGCCTCTGAATTTTTTTTTTTGGGCCCGCACAGGGCTGACAGTCCTTGTGCAGGGTTGTCAGTTCCCTATGCAGGCCGTCAGGTACCATGGGTGGTACCACTGGCGGTCCCACCCCCGACGACCTTCATAGCCCCCCGCCTATCGTTATTTTTTTGGTTGGCGGTTTTCTCCTCGAAACTACCGCTTGCTACCCCTGTGCCTTGGTTGCTCGGCCCCCGCCCTCTGGCCTTCCGCCTCATCTGCCCACCACCCAAGGTGACCTTCATTGCCACCGCCCAGGCCCTCCTCCCACCGGTTTCTTTCTCTGGCCATCATCACTCTTTTTTCGACGAGAGAAATTTTTTCCAACAACCTATTTTTTTCAAGCAGTAGAGGAATATTCCAAGAATATTCTGCTGACGCCACAGACAACTGTGCATGGCCCCTTTGAACCCTCTTTGTGCCCTAAAAGAGGTGTTTTTTTCATTTGGCCATAACTTGGGCATAGGATATCGTTTTTTGGCAAACAAGATATCGTAGGAAAGCTAGTTTCGTCTAGTTTCCAGATTTATGGGTTTTATCACTTGGTTTTGCTGCTTGTACATTCTACAACCATTTGAAGTCATAGGTGATGTTTTACGTCTCGAGATCATATCTTTTAGCTAGTTTCTCCATTTTTTGCAGTTCCAACAGCGTTTGGATGGTGTTTCAGAGATCTTCATAGCCATCCATCTACTTTTTCTAGATTCTACTCTAGGTACATTTTATTTAGTTTTTTGTGTTTTCACACTCTAGTGAATTACTTTGACATATGAAGTCGTGGAAGCTTCTCATTTGCGTGGGATGACTTTTTTTTATCTATTCTTCATGTATTTCTATCCTTTTGTCTTCTTTGAGGATTGTATACATCATTTTGTAAGCATTTTCCTTTTTGCAAATGCACTGAGATAAACTGCCACTATGCCTTGCATGCTTGGGATCTTGCACATCTTGTTCCTTATTGTACTTGCACTCCACTATAAAGTGCCATGGGGGGTTGTATGTTTGTCTTTGTTTGCCATCTACCTTTGTCATGTGAGTGTTCCTTCCATGACATTAGCCTCATGATGTGTGTCAAGTGAGTGTTCCTTCCATGACACTAGCCTTTATATGTGTTTGTAATTTCTGCTGCACTCTCAATGTTCCTGGTTCTTCGTCATGCAATTTTTCTTGGCATTCAGTTTTAGTGTACCTGTCACCTCTCCCTTGTTAGCACTATGGGGGGGTTTCTCATGTTGGTTACTGGTTCTAATGCTTCCTTGGTTAATTGGAGTGAGCTATGTATTCAGTTTTTGTTCCTATGTACTAGGTGGATGAAGTGGCTGGTTACCTTTGCATTTTGGTGAGAAGGATCATTTACCATATGGACACTCTTTCATTGCTATTTTTGGAGGCAACCTTCCATCTTCGATCAATCAACTCTTAAAACTTTGGTGTTTTTTTGCCATCTATATCTTCGAGTTCAGTTATTTTCCTTTGCTTTCCATTTGATTTGAGTAGTGTTATTTGAGGGCACTCATGCAGATTACAATCTTCTCTACCTGATCATCTTCTATTTTAGTGGAGGTTATTCAGATTGATAGTTACTCTTGACAGTGTTTGCAGCTTCATGCTTCCGTGGTGTTCTTTATGTTCATCCTTTGTTCTTGTTTTCTAGAACATTCTCTAGTTTGGAGGCTTCTTCAGTCCTTCAATAGCCTTCATCTCTTTTTGGAGTAGAGTTTTTTCCCATGAGGTTTTCTTTGTTTCTCCGCTTTACAATGATCTTTTGTACTTGGGTACCTCATCATTCCTAGTTGCTAGGACCCATTGTTACTTTCATGCATTTTTTAGTCCTTAGTTGTTTTTACCTACTCCCTAAGTTCATCTTAAGGGGGGGTGTTAGAGTTATCATGTTGTGGCTAATAATTATTTATTTAATTATTAGTCTATTATCCTCTACACTTAAGCTAAACTTAGACATTTAATAATATTGTAGGTATTTAATAATTATTCTAATTATTAAATACACATTATCCCTTTAGGGTTTCTTTAGGGTTGCACAATATCCTTTTATAAGGATTGTATTGTACTTTTTTATTGATTCCCTCTCTGAATGATAATCTTTTTCTTCAGAGCCATTATTTCTTTTTGGCCTCCATTCTTCTCTTGTGACAGGTATTTGCTTGCAGGTGTTCTTGGGATCTCTGAAGTTGTATTTCTCAACTTCTTCAAAAACCAATTTTATAATCCTTAAAGTTTTCAAGATTTCATGGCATGTTTACATGCTAGGATTACATCACTATAACTAACACAAACAAAACAAATTTCATAATCCTTGAATTTTTCAAGGTTTGATTGCATATTTGCATGCTAAGGATACATCACCATAACTAACACAAACAAAACCAATCTCACAATCCTTGAAGTTTTCAAGGTTCGATGGCATATTTGCATGCCAAGAATACATCACCATAACTAACACAAACAAAACCAATCTCATAATCCTTAAAGTTTTCAAGGTTTGATGGCATGTTAGCCTTTTATACATCATGATTACCGGCTTTGGACAAATCCCTAAATCTTATTTTTGTTTCTTTATTTGACTATGTAGTTGTAGCATCATAAAATTGTGACCCTCGCAATTTTGGCCGCATTTTAGGTCCTCACCCTGGAGACTCCATTTCCCTACTCAATTGGGACCCCTCTCTACATCATTCTTTTGGATCTCCTCTTGTGTCAGCCCTTGCATCATTGCGTGACCCTATCTAGGCCCCAAAATAGGGCAGGACAGGGGCATGGCACCCCTATCCTCCCTCTTTGGGTGGCCCTAAAATGGGTCCATCTGACTCTTGAACCTAATTTTCTCTTCAGGATTCAATTTCCCCTATGTTGGCCTTCGGTGAGATGAAAATTAATTCTCCTAGGCAAGTATAAAAGAGGATCTAGTCCTCTCATTTGCATAAGCAGAAAAAAGTGAAGATAAGAAAAATTCAGGAGGAGGCCTTCATTATCGTCATCAAGTGTTCAAGCCTTCAAAAATTCATCAAGTCTTCTTCTTCTTCACTCATTCATGGGAGCAACATTACAACATTCATTTGCAAGCATGTGTGTGTGTTAGATTTTTGTCATGTTACATGCTATTTCATGAAATACTTGTGATTACATTCAAGAAGCAAAACAACCATCATCAACAAGTTGCAGATCTACAAGGTATACACTTCCATTATTTACATTTAAGTATTTCTAATTACTTTCTTTCAAGGTTGATTCTTCAACCAGGGTTTGACTAAGGCAAACCTTTATCCACAACCCTTCTTCTCTTCTTTTCTGTGTGTAGGTTGCAGGTGCACAGCTGTAATTGTATGTTTAGGCTCCATTTTCAGAGACAAAAAAAACCTTTTTAGCTCGCAGATTTTTTGGAGGACCCTTAGGGAGATGCCAAAAATAGACTCTAGATCATAAGATATTGTAGTTTGCATATAAGACACTTAGGGAGATGTGCCACATTGGGAGTGTGTATGTAGGAGAATTTCCACCTTTTATTGTATGTTACTTATCATATCCACTTATTGTGGAGTGATAATTCCACTTTCAGTGGGTGATCCACCTCATGTGGAATATTTTACTATTTCTCCTACCTACCCCTACCTACCCTTGCATCTCATTGAGCCACATGTCATCATTGTGTTCTCTCTTGTCTCCTAGCCCTGCCTTTATAAGTAGGCTCATATACATTGTATGTAACAACAATGATTGATGATCCGGTTGATCTCTTTTGCATCTTGATGGGAATATAATTTATTCTTGTCACATTTTATTCTCTCTTATTTGTGCTTTCCATTGCCTCTAGATCTTGGCAAATTCTCACAAAAGAAATAATATCTATTGAGAGTGACTATGAAGAATTTATAAGGGAATAAATATAGCAAAGAGGATAGGAGGAAAGGAGATTGATAATGGGAGGCTGGAAGAAGGTTGAAAGATGATGTTTTATTAAATTTCTTTAATGTATCATCTTCAAAACCTTATTTCTTGCATGAGAGAGTAATTATGAATCAACTAACTCTTCCAAATGAGCACTGATAGTGGCTTCATTTTGAGTATACATTAGAGAAAACCAAAGGTTAGGGTTATGGCTATATGGGATTTCAAACACACTAGCATGCCACTGTCTAGGTGTTTAGGATACCATTATTCAATGTCTAAGTGTCTGAATTGGAAATTTGTGTTCAAACATTTTCACTAGATTCTAGGTGTCATAATAGGTTTGGAGGTTATTGTAGACACTTAAATTTGATTAATTTGATTAATTGAATTTAGTCACCTTGGTCGCATTCGTTAATTAAGTAATTACATACTATTTAATTAATTAATGTCATCCCTGTAGCTAAATTAATTTAATTGATTAAGTTGTGTCCTATTAATTAATTCATGAGTCCCCTTGCTCATTTAATTAATTAACTTCCCCCTTCTTCTATTAAATGAAATAAATAAATAAATTTGTTTTATTTAATACACTTTCTCTTTCTCTTCTTTATTCTAATTTGAATTAAATAACTCAAATTAATCCTAATTTGAGCACATGGCTCCTAATCTTAACCTACCTCTAGCTCTTCCTCTAACCCTATCCCACTAAACCCTTGGTCCCTAACCAACCTTATCCCCATAACCAACCTTAGCCTAATATATGCACATTCCCATTTTTTTATAAATTTGGACAAGAATCCAAATTTGGGCGTCTCACTCCTAAATTTTACATGTGGCCTCCCTTCCACTTGGCATTATTTGCATTACCACTTTTTGTGTTTCCAAGCACTCTCACATCCTCCATCTCTATTTAAGGAATCCATTTTTCTACACAAGTTATCACTTTCATTTGCATTGAGATGTTATCATATTGTTTTGAGTACACAAATTCCATCCATATTAGCATAAGTTTTGCATCTCATCATTTGCACAATCATTGAGAAATTTCAAGCAGTCTTACCATAGTGAGCATACATCAAATCAAGAACAACTATATCAAAGGAGCTTGGAGTTTGCATTTTTGCTTATTCCTTATTTTCTTAGCTTCCTTTTCAATGTCCTATCATGAGTGTTTGTTTGGTACTTGTGTATTTTATATTTTTTACATTGCATTTTCAATTTGTTTATTATGCTCACAATTACCTCCACACATTTCTGGCATCATTAACTTATCCTCTGCTCGTAGGCTCTGCTCGATTACCAATTTTTCCGGCCTTATAAGGCATTTTGTCACTCCTTGTTCTTCAAGTTGCCCATGTCTTGTTTTTGTTTGCACTAAGCTAATTTAACACCACTACAAAGAAGGGAAAAATGTACACACTTAAATTTGATTAATTCTATTAATTGAATTTAGTCGACTTGGTTACATTCGATAAATAAGTAATTACACATTATATAATTAATTAATGTCATCCCTCTAGCTAAATTTATTTAATTAATTAAGCTATGTCCTATTAATTAACTCATGAGTCCCCTTGCTCATTTAATTAATTAATTTCCCCCTTCTTCTATTAAATAAATTTATTTGTTTTATTGAATTCACTTTGTCTTTCTCTTCTTTATTCTAATTTGAATTAAATAATTCAAATTAATCCTAATTTGAGCACATGGCTCCTAACCTTAACCTCTTTCCAAACCTTCCTCTAATCTTAACCCACTAACTAACCCTTGGTCCCTAACCAACCTTATCCTAATATATGCACATTCCCTTTTTTTTAATAAATTTGGAAAAGAATCCATGTTTGGGTGTCTCACTCACAAATTTGACATGTGGCCTCCCTTTCACTTGGCATTATTTTGATCTCCATTTGTCCAAAAGGACAAGTGTTGCTTTTCGAGACACTTTCACATCTTCCTTCATCTCTATTTAAGGCATCCATTTTTCTACACAAATTATCACTTTCATTTGCATTGTGACATTATCATGTCGTTTTGAGTACACAACTTCCATCCATATTAGCATAAGTTTTGCATCTCACCATCATTTGCACAGTAATGGAGCAATTTCAAGCACTCTTACCAAACTAATCACACATCAAATCAAGGACAACTATATCAAAGGAGCTTAGAGTTTGCGTTCTTGCTTATTCCTTATTTCTTAGCTTCCTCTTTAACATCTTATCACGAGTGTTTGTTTGGTACATGTGTATTTTAGATTATTTACATTGCATTTTCAATTTGTTTATCACGTTCACAATTATTTGCAAATGATTTTGGCACACATGGTAGGACCTACTTCATCGACCAATCTCACTTTTTTTGTTATTTTGGTGTGATTTAGCAGGTCGATTTTCACATCAATTAAATTTTTTTACAAACTGCAGGTTTAAACTGTGGAACTGCAGTCGAGAACACATTCCTGCAATTTTACTGGTAGGTATACATTTTCAGTTTTTTTAGCAGAAACACCGGGTTTGGACTAAGAAGTTGTAGGTTCACATTGCTAAAATAATTTTATGTGTTTTTTCCCACTCTCAGTTTTTTGTTTTTCTCTCGTCTTTTGAGTAACAACAGGTTTGAATTGATAAATAGTGGGTTTGAGTTGGTAGAATTATTTCTACATTTTTCTGCTCTTGGGTTTCTGCATTTTCTTTGATTTTTGAAGAACTATGGGTTTGAGCTAATAATTAGTAGGTTTGTGGGTAGATTTAGGGATAGAAGGTTTGAATTGTGGAACAACGAGAATGCTATTTTTGTGTTTTCTACACTTTTACAGATTCTTAGTTTTTCTTGATTTTCAATAATCCGCTAACATTTCGTTGTTTTCTGGTCTCACTAACTTTTGTGTAGGTATTTCGATTATAGAAGACCCCAAAACAAAACACTAACTTGTTTGTTTTTGGGACCACTAAAAAGGGGTTTTTCTTTAAAAACAAATTTGGTTTTAACATCTAATATTCCATCTTCTCTAGTTTAGAGCACACTTTATTTTAGTAAGAGAATTAATCAAGTGTTTTTCATGCTTGGAAAGGTTACAATTGGTGTATGCTCTCCCCTCACCTTCTATGGACCTTGGGTGATCAAAAGCCTTGTAACTTTTCATTTTGTGTTTAGATTAGATCCTTCAAAAGTCAACACACAAGTATCCTCTCCCCTTGTGCTCCATGTGACCTTGGGTATAAGAGAATGTGTATTATCTATTAGTAGAGAGATTTCCTTGGTGGGAAAAAGTACTCACCCTAAGAGCAACTCAAAGTAGTGCTTTCCTTCAGTCTGTTATATAAATTGACAAAGGCGAAAGCCAAATTTTTCTTAGTGAAAATATTACTTTGACAGTTCCCCAAATATCTACATCCACATGAGATTAAAATCCTTTAATTAGAACTAGGATAGGCTCTTAAGTGAGTCACCATTGAATGAGTATCCAGATCAAGTCCTTGAATTGCATCGAATCACCATGTTTTAGAGGCCAAAAATCCCATACTTGGTGGTTCAAGGTGTGTGCATTGTACCCCATAGATACTCTTCAAGTAACCTTCATAATGAGAGATAAATGATTCCTAGAATTTTTTAATCTTTGACATAAGAGAAAAGGTGTTACAATGTCATGGTAGGGGAGAAAGTGCCACCTAATCTCTACCTATCCATTGTGTCTGAGGTATTCTATTGTCAGATCTACACAATCAAGTAGTATCTATATGCGAAGCCTTAAGTTGTGAATTTCTTCAACTATTTTCATGTTTAAACCAGTGTAACTACTATCATTTGGGCTAATCTAGGTTCTCATAGTTTAGTTGAGTTAGACTATTTTCTTTGTGCTTGATGTGTGTGTGCCACAAAAAACTATCTTTTACCCAAAATAAGTCAAACAATCTTTCATTTGGAGTCAAAATCTAGTCCAACAAGTTTTTAGTTTGAGTCATATTCATCACTTGTCCTATTGTCCAACGTGATTATTATCATAAACCATGGTTTTTCACTACCTTTTAGCAGGAAGACTCATTTACCAGAGTCAATTAGTCATCGTCTTAAGGCTACGGGTTTGATTTTATAAATTGTGGGTTTGCTTTCATAAGTTATGAGTTTGCGTTGTGTTACCATGAGAATGCCCATTTGCACTATCATTCCATCAAAAGTTCAAGTGTTGGGTTTGTGCCATCATTTAGCTAGTTTGTATCTTCTCCAAATAGAAATTTTGTGCATCACATCATCATAATCATCTATCCCAATCTCAAGCTGCATCTTTATAAACATCATCGTAGTGCGAGATTAATCCAAATCCTAATATGGACTTAATTCCCCTCTCAATCTAAGCATAAACCAAATCCTAGTTTGAGCTTATTGTCAAATACTATTCTAAGATTTTGATTATAATCCCTCTTCATCCTTCATCCATATCTAATTTGTCAACTAATCATCATGTCACAATTTTACTATGATGAGTTTGGTCATCCTACATTTTCTTCCATGTCATCCTATTCTAATGATGATGAGAGTCTTGTTGATAAAGATGAGTATGAAATTGAAGACCCTAATGCCATCATCCTTAGAAAAGTTACACCAAGTGTTGGATGCCAAAATCTGACTGTTCATCCTAGCTACCCCACAATTACTCCATGCACATCCACTCATAATCCTTATTAGACCTTTGACAAGGGAAATCCATTATGTCATCCACCCACATCTTCCTCATATATCATATCCACATATAGATCCCCTCATGCAACATCAATGCCCCCACCTACTCCCATGGTCATATCCCAACCTCTATCCTTTCATAAAACCGATACCGCTTATATCCCTACTCGAAATCCACCATCTCATTATCCAAAAATCTATTATACAATTCATAATCCTGATTCTACATCTAATCCTAATCCCCCATCCTACCTCAATCCTCCATCGGATTCTAGTCCTTCATCCTATCTCAATCCAACACCATCCACTTCATCCTATCTCAACCCACCATCCACTTCATCCTATCTTAATCCACCATCTTCCATTCCACAATCCACCCACATCACTCAATCCACTTCCTATGGTCTGTCACAATATTCTACTCCTCCTCCATCCATTAGTAAACCTTGTTCACAAGTCATATCCATGTTTGCGTATGTGAACTATCTATCCATATCTTCCTCTACATTAGCCACCCAATCCACTGCTTCTACATCATTGTTCAATTGGGCCCTTTAAACTAGCATACCTATCATTCCTCTTCCACTTCTCAAGGCCACTGAAACCCTCTCATCCATGAACACCATCATTCAAACTCAATCCAATGAACCTCCCACCCTTCCATCCTCTCCATCTACCCCATTCGACGAACCTCCCATCGTTCCCTCCATTCAAACTACCCTATTGGCGAACCTCCTAGTCCCTCCATCCACTCCATCTAACCCTATTGATGAACCTCCTATCCTTTCCTCCCCTCCATCTACCCTAGTTGATGAACCTCCCATCCTTCCATCCACTCCATCTACCCTAGTCAATGAACCTCCCATCCTTCCATCCATTCCATCTAAAGAGTCTACCCACTCACCCCTCATCACACAATCCAAACCAATCCCATCATGCCAAGATCTAATTCTAGAGCATGTTAAAATATTTATCAATTCAAATCAAGATCCCATAATTCCAAATTCTCCATCTTAAGATCCATTATCATCGCTTCATCCACATCATGATCTTCCCATCCCATCTACTTTATTTCTTAATCCTTCATTACCTCCTATCCAAATCATCCCACCACCACCACTCTATCCACTTGGTTTGCTTACATTCATCATGGTGGTTACTTTCTAGTAGAAGAGCACCTCATATGCACCACCCATCTACCTCCATCTAATAACATACTCGCATCTAATTTCCTTAATTTCAAATATCCTATTTTAGATAAAATGCTCTTGAAAAAATAAACTGTCAAGGTAAAGCCTTAGGCCTACATGAGCAAGGTAATTTGGAGCCCATCCATGCCAAAGCACATCCAGGATCTCATGGTCTTGGTTACATATCCCAAGGCACATCATCCAAATATGTTGGTACAACTATTACAAAACCCAAGCATACTTCCAAACCCATTGTCCCATCATTCCTCCAAAAAAATTATTGTCATCCCCCCTTGCCCATCATATCATCCTAAACCAACCATCCACCTTCCTCCTTCATCCTATAAAACCATTTTGGGTCCCCATATCTCAAAATCCACCATCACATATCCCTAACATGCTAAATCCATTATTGGACCTCATATCCCAAAATCTCATCCTCCATCTTACCTCATTCATCCTCTCAAGAACCCATTGTCTACTCCTATCACCCATCATAAACATCTCGCTCCTTTAATTCCCAATCAGGATCAACAAGGCACATATCCCTACATTCCATCCAACATTCTACATCAATCACTCCATCCATATTACCTCCACATCCTTCATCTCCCCACACTCCTTCCAATGCTATTAGCAACAATTTGGATGCCAAATAAAAAATGCATAAAGCTAAACATCAACAAAAAAATAAAGATCACCATGTCCATTCAAAAAGGCATGCTACCACAAAGCAAAATATGATAAAAAATACAATACATTCCAAAGGCCATAAAGGCACACTAAAGCAGAAGCAAAAAAAATGTGAATACCAAAGAAAAAAGAAGCAATGCATCCCAAAGAAAAATCTCCAATGGCATCCAAAGTTGCTAATCCACAAGCTAAACATCCCCCCTCCATCTCCTAAATCTATTTTCAGTCCCTATGTACCAAAACAACCTATCATAATTCCTCCAACATATCCACATGCTCCATCCATCTCCCCTCCATTCATCTGACATCCCCCACACCATGCTGATCTTGGTCTTGACAACATCCCCTTATCACACTTACTTTCCATCATTCTATCCAAACACTTTCCACCATCATATCCCTTACACCACATACATCCCCATTGAAAACCATCTAATCCATGCCTATCCACCCATCTTAATCAAGTTGTACCAACATCCAATGATCACTTCAAATGGGATCCTATTACCTTGATATGGAACTTAATTCTTAAGTCCTTCATCCATCTCCATCTATAAAGTTACTCCCAAAAATCCACAAAAATTACAACACAAAAAGTATATAAGAGAAAGATCTATCCAATGGTGAAAACTAGAAAACAGGCACCTTGGACAAACTTGTACCATGATGAAAACCTAGCAAACATGCGTGATGTGTAATTGCCTCCATACTTTTTCTCTCCATACTTGGGGGAAAGTTCTTCTAGCCATCCATCCATCATCTCCTCCATCTCATCTACCTACCATACCCATCATATCCTATCCATTTCACTTCCTCCATCCTTATTTAGATATTGATAAATAGAAAAGGCCACTGCATATACATGCTTTGGATCCCTCTTAGCATCCATTTCTACATCACACTTTTCATCCATTAGCCTTCATATCCACCCATCATTCCTCCCATTCATATAATCCTTTTGCATACCTTCATTGTCCTTATCCCCCTATCACTGTATCTTCCATCCACTTCCCTAAACTTCCTATCATCACATCTTTTATCCTATCATATCCCTCATAATCCCTCATCCCAAACAACATATCCTAAAGGGGGCATCCTATCCCTTTGTGACATAGTCCTTAGACACTCTCTCACACCCACCATCCATCCACTAATCCCTTTATCCATAATCCTTGTGTTACCTAATTTCTTTATCAATTCAACAATAATCCTTCAACCTCCCAATCTATCTCTTGTAATTTTTCCACCTCCAAATCCTTTTCGTTATATCCTCCATACTTTCTTCCCTCCTATCATATCATTTCATCACCTCTTGTACATCCCTTGACATTGGTATCTATCTCTCAACAACCCCCATGCAATCCGATGTCATCCATCCCATCAATTCCAATGCTCCTTGCAATCCACCATCACATGAAAATCCTATTCATCTCCTTCGGCTATCCAAAATCAAATACCAATCAACTCATCTAATCACATCCATGGTCTTGTTCCCAACCTTTCTACAATCCTTAATCACAATATAATCATCATCATTGGGATGCATCCTTCCCAATCCTTGTGTTTTTTTGGGATATATCACTCCTACATCAACAACACCACATCAACCATCAATCTATATCATGGCTCTTCATCTTAACTGGGGTAACATCATTTTTGTCTCTAGGTCCTCATCCATCATCCATATGCTCTTGTACAGCTTGTAAATAGTATCTTTTACATAGTGTCAGTCACGTGTCTCCATCTAGGTCAACTTGTACATATGTGTCTTTAGGTCTCATCCTTTAGTGTCAAACAGTTGTGTGTCCCTATCTAGCAAGTGCTTCAATAATAATATTTTCGTCTCCTTGACGTCGCAGGTGTCTTGCTTGTCTCTTTTCATAGGAATCCAAGTTGAATATCCATTATTAGGTTTAGCAAGATGTATCCTTCCTCACATTAGATCAATAATTCCCATCCATCAATCCTCCCTATGGAAAAAGGTACTTGTGATACATTTTATTTCTTTGGTGCCTTTGGACCTTATTTTATCTTTATTTTTCAGAGCTCCTATTTTTACATCCTTATGGTCACCACAATCCTTTATATCATGGTGTCCTATGAATGGTAAAACCAGGGCCACCGTCTTTCTTTTTTGCTTGCATGTTTAT
The DNA here is from genome assembly GCF_030272615.1 of Cryptomeria japonica. Taxonomy (NCBI): domain Eukaryota; kingdom Viridiplantae; phylum Streptophyta; class Pinopsida; order Cupressales; family Cupressaceae; genus Cryptomeria; species Cryptomeria japonica. The sequence goes on from NC_081412.1 coordinate 716,866,099, forward strand.
TTTTTGTGTTCCATGTTGTTCCCCCATGAGGTCTTGGATTTCTCATGTTACATTAGGGCATATCTTTTGCTTGTGTTTTTTCTAGAATTATTTCCCTCAAGGTTCCCCATAACTTTGTGAGATGTTAGATTAACCTTTTGTTTGTTGTGTCAATCCTATGCATTGGCTATGAACTCACATTGGTTCCTCACACCCTAGTTCCTCATAGACAATGCCAAATCAAAAAAAGTTTTCACTACATGACAATCCCTTTTCAAAAAGAATTCAAATTTGGGTGTCTCACTCCCAAATTTAACATGTGGCCTCCCTTCCACTTGGCATTATTTTCATTGCCACTTGTTCTCTTGCATTTCCAACACTCTCACATCCTCCATTTCTATTTGAGGCATCTATTTTTCTACACAAATTATCACTTTCATTTGCATTGCAACATTATCATGCCATTTTGAGTACACAACTTCCATCCATATTAACATAAGTTTTGCATCTCACCATCATTTGCATGCAATCAAGGAGCCATTTCAAGAACTCTTACCAAAGTGAGTCCATATCAAAGGAGCCTCGAGTTTGTGTTCTTTGCTTATTTCTTATTTTCATAGATTCCTTTTTTACATCCTATCATGAGTGTTCGTTTTGTACTTATGTAGCTTAGATTGTTTACATTGCATTTTTAATATGTTTATTATGCTCAGAATTATTATCACACAACTATAAATTAGTTCACTATTAAAAATAGGATTAGAAACATGGCAAATGATCCCTGTAAAATATCTATAGGATTGAACACTGAATTGAATGCCATAAACTAATGTAGAGATTGTAAAGTAGGTAATTTATAACTTTAAAATACTATATAATATCTATTTATGTTTATGCATGCATATACACACATGCATATACTTTGAAGTGACTCTTGAAGATTGAAATTTGCAAGAAATTTAATACACTTGATAGAAAATGAAAAGTCTTTTTTAGGTCAATGATGTTTGGTGCTTTGGGTATATTACAATGTAGCTATCAAGTATAGTAGACAACTGCTTAATCCCAATAGAAGGAATTGCTATGCTATAATCACATAGAAAAACATATCCTACCATCCCCTTTATATGAGAATGTTTTAAGAAAATCCAAATTTTAGATGTGAATTTCTCTCTTAAAACCTTAAACTTTTTTAGTGAAATTTGATTTTTTAAAATAATCACAATTAAATGTTTCATTGTTTAAATAGTTATTTTGAAGATTCATGTAACATGAAAGCGTGCAATAATGAAAATTTAAAGGAACAAAAAATGTTGCAAAATATAGGGTAGATTAGAAATATAAAATAGTTGTAAATGAATTATCAATATAATATTATTACTCTTGACAATTAAGGCAATCACATAACATTGTGTTGCTCAAAGAATTTAAACTAGAGAATTTCATGAATTAAAATTTGTTAATTTGTAAATTATAGTAAAGCTAGTGAAACAAGGTTTTCATTCAATGAAATTATTAATCTCTATTTATATGAATTCTAAATTAATCTTTCTTAACAGTGTAGATGATTTCATTCATTATACTTAGATTTTTGTAAGTTAAGAGTGAAAAAATTAGTATTTAAAGGTTATAAAGTGTTGTAGTTATTGTGGTAATGCATTATCACAAATTTACTTAAATTTTGACCATGTTGTATATTTAATGTCTAAATTTTGTAAGCTACATTAACAAACAAACACTATTATTTTTCTTAGAAAATTAAATCACACTAACAAATTATAAAATTCTACTTTATAACTACAATCAAATATTGTTTAATTATTGTTTGAATGGAATTTATCTCTTTATTATAGATAATATATTGAGAAATACACTTTTGATACAAAATATTTATGAAAATAGAAAAAGATTGTAAAAACAAGAAATACAAATCAATTTAAATTGAAGGTTTCAAAAAAATGTTAACACTTCTAATTTCATTTTATATTAGTTTATTCCATACTAATAAAATCTTAATATAATTAGTCACTAAAATAGAAATTTCACAATAATAATTGTTAATGTAGATTCTTTCCCAATCTTAATATTATACATGGGAAACCTCTATAATAATTTGAAGACTGCAAAACACAAAAATATAAACAAAATAAAATATAGAATAGTTTAAAAAAAGAAATGATAGATGGAAGGAAAATTGTAATATATTTTTGTTGACTCACTTCAAGAGAGAAAGAAGAAAAATTAAAAACTTTCATAGTGTCAACTTCCTAAGCCATGGAAAACAAAATTTCAAGACCGAATCAACTCCTTGAAAGTATTTGTGCCCCCACTTCCTTTTTGCTACAATAAATACAACCACTACTGTAAAACCTGTTCCATATGAGAGTCCCACTCCAATTTCATACCATACATTTTCTTCACTTTTCTCTTCTTCATTAATGGATATAGAAATGGGAGGAGGTGGAGCAATTTCTGGCCAAGAGCAATTTTTTGGAAGCGGACATCCCCACAAATTTGGATTTCCCAAATAAGATGATTCATTAAATGTTGCCATGTGTCCTCCTTGTGGTATACTATCTGAAAGATTGTTGTTGGAAAAATTGAGAACTCCCAAATAGCTCAAAGAACCAAGGTCTGGAGGAATTTGTCCAGAAAAATGATTTGTAGAAAGGTCTAATGATTCCATTCAAGTCATTTGAACGATACTATTTGGAATAGCACCATTAAGATTATTCATAAAAAGATTGAGTAACTTCAACCCCTTCAACTTTCCCAAATCAGAAGGAAGATTCCCATTCAATTGATTGTCTGAAAGATCTATGGATACCATGTTGGAGAAAATGTATGTGTAGTCCTCATCTCTGCCTTTAGAATTCATATGCAATCCATTTTCATAATAATAATCTACCAGTAGTAAGGGTCTGAAGTAGATTGGAATTAAGTATATTGGAATCATGCTCAATTCCTGGTGTGGTTCTACCAACATTGCTGGTAAACTGAGGATGCCACATGGTATAAGCCCTGATAGGTGATTTGAAGAAAGATCCAAGATTTGAAGGTGTTTCAGCTGCGCAATTTCTGCAGGAATACTACCTTCAAAGTTAATCCTTCTCATTGCAAGCACTCGTAGCTTCGAAAAATTGCCTTGACTTTGGAATCTAACCTCTGAATAAGTTCTGCCCAACATCCAAAATAATTAATTCTGAACAGTTCGATAAGGAGGGAGGGAATGGGCCACTCACCTTGTTATTCCTTATCAATAGTGACTGCAGCAGACTTAGCTCACCAAACTCGGACGTTATCATTCCACTCAGATTATTATCCCCTAAATTCAAGACTTGAAGACTAGAACAATAAGCTAAGCTTGGAGGGATGATTCCACTCAAATGATTATTTGCTAGATTTAATACTTGCAGGTAAAAACAATCTTGTAGTCTAGGAGGAATATTTCCTGTCAGCGAATTATTGTTGATCAACAACACTTGTATATAGGAAGACCAAATTGATGGTATATGTCCGGATAATGCATTGTTAGACATATCCAAGACCTGTGCTGAAGCATTTAGCAAATTACCTTGCAGACGATTTGCAGTGAGATTGATGGAGTGAAGATTCATATCCAGTAGCCAAGAAGGAATTTCTCCAACAAGATTGCAGTCAGCTAATTGCAACCTCACAAGTGAGAACTATGTCGAAATCCACGACGGGGTTTGACCATTCATCTTACATGATGTCATAGATAACCCAATCCACTGGAATGAGGGAATCCAAGTGGAGCTGGAATTAAATACACAATTGGACAGGCTCAGACACTCTAATTTGCTAAGGTTGTGAAAGAACGCCTCTGAAATTATCTGATGGCCATCTAATGTGAGATGGAGATTTAGAAGTGAAGAGGGTAACGCAGAGGAATCAATACTCTGGTTGAATCTATTTCTCTCAGCAAGGAGGACAGTAAGGGAGGAAAGCTTTGAAAATGAGGGGGGTAGACTTCCATTTAATTGGTTGTAAGACAGATCCAAATAACGCAGTGAAGAAAGATTAGAGAGAGAGGATGGAATGTTTCCTGTGAGTTGATTATAAAAAAGATCGAGCTCAGTTAGAGAAGAGAGATGAGAGAGAGAGGAGGGAATGTTTCCTATGAGTTGATTTGAAGAAAGTCCTAATCTAGTTAGAGAAGAGAGATGAGAGAGAGAGGAGGGAATGTTTCCTGTGAGTTGATTTGAAGAAAGTCCTAATCTAGTTAGAGAAGAGAGATGAGCGAGAGAGGAGGGAATGTTTCCTATGAGTTGATTATAATAAAGATTGAGCTCAGTTAGAGAAGAGAGATGAGAGAGAGAGGACGGAATGTTTCCTGTGAGTTGATTATAAGAAAGATCTAGTAGTGTGAGAGAAGAGAGATTTCCTAAGCAGTGAGGAAGAGTACCTTTTAGTCCATTGTCATGGAGGTCTATGGTTTCAACAAAAGTGAGGTTGCACAAGCTCTCAGATATGACGCCCCCTTCAACTAAGCCAACAATCTGAACAGCTACAGCATGATGGGTGGTGTTATGGCAGGTTATGCCATCCCAGAGGCAGCAATCTCCTCCCTTCTCCCACGTACTCAGATTGGTCATGCCCTGAAAAGAGTAATTTAGGCCGGCTTTGAATTGAAGAAGAGCTTCCTCTTCTTTCTCAATACATCCGCAGCAGACGCGGAGAAGAAAGAGAGGAATAACAGCAAACAAATATAACTTGGCCATGAGTGTTTGGGTGATTTGGCAGGGGTATGAGAGCGCAAGTAATTATAGAAGTAAAGGAGACGCTTGAAAGGAAGGCTCCCAAGAATTTCGATGCAATTGCACTCACACAGACTTTTCGGAGAAATATGACAAGTCTTGTATTGACTGGACCGTAATGAAGTAAGTTGGAAACGACTACTACTCACCATGAAAGATTGGGCAATGCCTATGCATTTGAGTAGACATTTCTTTATAGCAGCGGTGGGTACGCGGCTGATTACTTGTGGAAATTGTGTCGAATACAGACATGATAAATATCTGAAAAGAAGTTGATGTTACAGGCACTACTGTCAATCACTACCTACTTGGATCCACTCACGAAGAATTGACGGACTTAGCCAGACTTGTCGTATAAACCAAGGCAGCCGTGAGACATGCGTTACCTATAACAGTACAATGATCGATTTCTTGACGGACTTTACCGACTTGTTTAAAACCAGAGAACATATTTGGAGTTTTCGATGGACAGAATTTATTATAAATATCATTTTTTCACATTTCCTTAGAAATATGGAAATTTGTATGATATATCTTTCTGCTGATAAAGATTTTTTATAGAAAATAAAATATCATCCAATTCCAAATTTCATAAAAAATTATATACATTTGCCTTCTAACTATTATTTTTTTCTACTTTTATACAAATGTGATAAAATATATATTTCTATTAATTAAATTTCTATAAATTAATTATTTCACCATATAGCATAATGGATATCATGATATTTATTTTTGGGTTTTATAAAAATGGTTTACAATGTTATATATAATTTTATGGATTTCAATTCATTTTAGAAATATCTATAATTTTTAAGTTGGAAATTCTTTAATCATTAATTATGTAATAATCATTTTGGTTATTATTTCTTTTTAGCATTTCACCTCAAGTACTATCTTAAGTGGTCAAGCAATCTCCATCCAATGTAGAAATATTAGCTTCATAAAATTATCAATTGGAGCCTTGATAAAAACTCTATGTCACAATCTAATGTGCAGTAAATACAGTAAGATCCCAATATCAAGGTTAAATCTAGATGTAGACCTATACCTTGAGGATCCATTGCTAATGACCTTGCCTATGTATGTTTCTATAGGAATTAATGGCTCTGTAGTTCGAACACCATACATAAGAAGACTTCATTTGTAGATAATTTGGGATGGGATCTTACACCTCTCTTTATAATCAAGAGACTAATTGAGTTTATCTTTCCAATTCAATACATACACAATAGGATGATAACAAATACATTTCCAATTGAATGTTAGTTCAATGCTAACACCATTGTACAAACACACACAAAACCACATACTAACTAGCTCATGCATACATCACACATAAACAAATAGTAACTAGTGGATGCATACATTATGTGTACACAATGTAACTAGCTCATGCTTTCATCACATATACACAATGTGATTAGCTAGCACACATGTCATTAGCGCACATAGTGACTAGCTCATACACACAGATCATTGGTACACATAATTATACAAGTATTTTTCTTTTTACTTAATTCATTAACACATAAACTCTTATGTACATCTCCACCACAAAGAGGAAAGTCAATGGATCCCATACCACTTGTTAAAATCACCTATAAGAGCATAATGATAATAACACACAACATATTAGGTCATTGATACACATGTGCACATAGTAATTGGCTCACATATATACATAGTGACTAGCTACAAACATGAATTGGATGCAATTTTACTGCATGCATAATCCCATTTTATAATTCACTAACACTTACCCTCTAAGTACATCCTATCTCGAAAAAACTGTTGCACCTACATCCCATACCACATTGTAAGTCCCATCCTTTTTCTCAATTCATTGCTAGTTGTAATGGCCGAAAGGAGGCAATGTATATTAAAACAATTCCTACATAAAAATATAAGAAAAGTGTTATACTAATTTCTAACAATTATATGAATATAATTTCTAGGCTTGCCATATATATGCAAAGGATATATTGGTATAAATATTAATATACAAAAGTCATCTTTATTGTTTTCCTCTCTATGGTCACCTTTGAGTGAGCATTTTTCTTACACTTCAAACTTAGTCATTAACTTTCTTAAAGAGGCATCTTTGATAATTCACCCATGTAATTTTAATAGTTGTATTCAATTCATGAAGATTTAAGAAGATCAATTTAGAGATCATTGGATCTCAATTAAAGGATGACATCTCTACTAGGATTAAGTTCTAGTCTTGTTCAAATATCTATTTAGCCAGTACCTTCTTATACAAGAAATTTATATTCAAAATAGAGTTAGTGAATAACTATATGTAATGGTGAAATTTATACATATATATATGTATGCAAATTGGATGGTGTGCACTGAATATATAGTTTTCTAATAGAAGATGCATGTCACACAATCCAAGGGTGATGAATGTAAATTAGTCATTTTTATTAGTGTAGGGTCCATCAAATACCTTGTATAAGCATGCTAGAAAGACACTTGTGCATAGTTATCACCCTTTATTTGCTTAGACCTAACATTTTAACATTATCAATCTACTGGTCCATGTTGTCACACCTACACACCCTAATTTGCATCTTAACCTCAAATAGGTCCACTTTTTATCTTACACTACCATATATTGACATGTATCCCTAATTGTCCTTAATGCCATTTATATTAGAGTTCATGCTCATCAAATTTTAGTTAAGAGATAATACAAAATTATAACATAAAGGTCATATAAGTTAAGAACAATTTGATGGTGGATGATTGAGAATGGAGATCCAATGTGGATATTTTGGTACATGAAAATAAAGTGCTTGTTCACGTTTTGGCTATTGTGCATTGGCCAACCATGAAGTGACACGTGACTTCCACTTCAGGTATCAAGTTTAAATATTAAAATTTGCATACAAATTAGATCTTTAAGGGCTGTTAACCATTTGAAAGTGAGTTTGACATGATTTTACAACATTCCAAAGGACTTTAAGCTATTTCAAGAATTTTACTCCTATCACTCAACCAAGACAAGGTCCCTAAAATAAATGAAAGCTTACTAATAGTAATGTAACACTAAGGACATCCTCTAGAGAAAGTGAATTAAAAATGAAAGTTCTATTATTCGATCCAAAACATAGAAACCCTATGGTAATACACTATGACCACATTGCCACACAAGACTAGGAACTTCTCTCAATAAAGTATAAACCTAAACTTATTCAAAGAATACTATGCAATTTACCTCAATCATGCATACAAAAAGAATAGTTGTGTAGATAAATCAACTAGAAACATTGTGAATATGATGCTAATATGACCATGATAAAGAGCTAAATGAACATCTTTGACAAAAATGATGAATGCTAATTGAGACCATTAGGAGAGCATAAAACTAAAACATAACTCAAACAAATAAAGTGATACTTCACATCTAGCCAAGACATAAAATCGCAACTGGGACTACAATATTTCACAAATGAGGTGGAATGACAAATCAAGGAGTTATAATACAGTCTTTTAGCCTAAACAAAGAAATTTATACCTACAATTTAAAAGATAAGAGTACCCAAACTACCTAGTCTAATAATAAGATCAAGATTATGATATTTAAAAAAAATGGGTTCCTTTTTTTTTTTAAAGTTTATCAAATAAGATGTATCGTGCAAATAACAACAAGCCATTTTAGAAGAATGCATTAATGCAATTACATATCAATAAATGACACATTCTTGGAGAAAGTTGGAAGCATTCACTAATCCTTTACATATCCCAACTTGCAATCACTCCTATATATTTGAGCTTACTTTATCTGTATCTAAACACAATCCCTTTTGTTTGACATTAATGATTAAAAAATTAGGTACGAAGAAAATTTTATTGTACATATAATCATTATAAATATATGAAAAAAATCAAAATTACTATTGATATTAATTTAATTTATATTTTCAAATCATTAATATTTATTTTTTATTTTTTATTTAAAAAAATAATATCTGTTACAAAATTGAAACAAACAATTTTTTAAAATTTATTTAACATTTATTATTTAAATTAATTAAATTCTTAATTTAAAAATAAATAAATGTGTAAATAAATTAACCTATCTTTAGATGAATATAGATAAAATACAACGAAAGATATCATATTTACTCATTATTTTATTTAAAAAATTATTATATTATAATTAATATTAAATTATTATTATTATAACATAATATTATAATAATTAATAAAAAATTATTAAAAGATATTGACAGAATTTCAATGCAACTCACTTACCACGTAAACGAAGCCAGAAGTGATATTTCTTTATTACTTGTGGAAATTGTGTGGAGTAGAGACATGATCAGAAAGATCCGAAAAGAAGTTGATGTTACTCTCCATCACTACCTACTTCGAACTTGCCAGACTTCGTTTAATTGACGGACTTGACAGACTTGTTTAAAATCAGTTTGCAATTAAAATTACATATTCAGAGATTTAATGGATATGATTTATTATAAATATAATTTTTCAAAATTTTCAAAGAAATATGGAAATTTGGAAGATCTAAGTTTCTTTTGTTGGAGATTTTTATATATTGTCAATATTCATATAAAATTATATGAAATTGAGTCTAAATATTAGCTTTTTAATACTTTTATAGAAATGTGATAAAATATATATTTCTGTTAATTAGTTTTCTACAAATTAACAGTTACATCATAAAGTATAGTGGATATCATTATATTTATCTTTTAGATATCATTTCAATTCATTTTAGAATTATCTATAATTTTTAAGTTGGACTTGATATATTAATTATGTAATAATCATTTTGGTTATTACTGATATTTTTATAGCATTACATTTCAAGTACAATCTAAGTGGTCAAGAAACCTCTATCCAATGTAGAAATATTAGCTTCATAAATTTATCAGCTAGAGCTTTGACAACAATTCTATGACACAATCTAATGTGCAGTAAATATGGTAAGCTCCCAATATCAAGGTTAACTCTAGATGTAGACCTATACCTTGAGAGTTCATTGGTAATGAACTTGCCTACACATATACTTTTATAGGAATTAGTGGCTCTATAGTTTGCACACTATACATAGGAAGACTTCATTTTTACATGTTTTGGGATGAGATCTTACACCGCCTTTTGAACCAAGACACTAATTGAGTTTATCCTTCTAATTCAATCGGTAAACAATAGTATCATAACAAATACATTTCCAATCAAATGTTTGTTCAATGTCAGCACTACTTTATGAACACACACAAACCACATAATGACCAACTCATGCATACATCACATTTAAACAAACAATAACTAGTTGATGCATACATTATGTATACACAATGTAACAATGAGACATACACCATATAAGATTGTACAAACATCAGAAAGATCTGAAAATAAGTTGATCCATTTACATAAAATTCATAGGCTTGTCAAACTTGTCATATAAACAAAGGCAACTGTGAGACATGCGTTACCTATGACCATACGATGATCGATTTATTGATGAATTTGACATCGGAGAACATATTTAGAGTTTTAGATGGACATAAATTATTACAAATGTCATTTTTCTACATTTTCATATAAATATGAAAAGTTGGAATATATGTGTTTTTGCTGATAATGAAATTTTTATAGAAAATTAAATGTCATTCATGGTCGAATTTCAAATAATTTTATATACAATTGACTGTAAATATTACCTTTTTAATACTTTTTATAGAAATGTGATAAAATATATATTTTTATTAATTAATTTTTACAAATTCACAATTAATCATAAGTATAATAGGTATCAAAAATATTTATTTTTGGGTTTTATAAAAATAGTTTATAACAGTTATATATTTTTATGGATTTCAATTCATTTTGGAAATTTCTATAATTTTTATGTTGTACTTGAGATATCTTTAACCATTAATTATGTAATAACTATTTTAGTTACTATTGATCTTTTGATAGAATTACATCTCAAGTACTATCTTAAGTGATCAAGCAATCTCTATCCAATGTAGAAATATTAGCTTCATAAACTTATCAACTAGTGCCTTGATAACAACTCTATATCACATAGAGTAGTTCTAATTTGCTCACAAAATATTAGACCGTTCAAATGGTCGTTCCTCCCACTCTGCCCAACGACTCCTCCCTTGCATTTGCTGCTCTGCATTCCTCTGCAGAGATGGTGCCTCGGTTTGCTGTTGGTGGGGTCGATGGAGGTTATAACGCTAATAGTGAGTTTCCCCCACTCGTGGTTGTTGCTATTGGTGTTGGTGTTGTGGCTTCTCTGTCTATTACATTGGGCGATTCTGCTGTTGTGGAAGGTCCTCCTATGGTTTTGGGTACCGAAGTCGGGGGTTTGGGTGCCAAGATCCATGTTGGTGATTTTGTTCCTCCCAAACCCAATGTCTTTGATCTAGTTGTGGATTTGGATGCCCTTGTGGCTACTTCTGGTGTTATTGACGACCTTCCTATGGGTGATAATGCTCTATCCAGACCCTTTGTTGGGAAGCGTATCTTTGCTCGTGTGGCTAGAACTTTTGCCCAACCTTCTAAGGAGGTTCATCCTCTTCCTTGTGCCTAGATCTCTCCTATTGTGGTCTATGGTCGGGAGGTTGTGGAGAATGTTGATTTCTATCAACGCAATGCTTTGGTCTGCAGATTTGCTAGGTTTTGGCCTTCTCTCTCGAACCTTCATTGTTGGGTGAGTGATTCCTGGAAGCCTCTTGTTGCTCATGGTATTGAGCTTTTCCCTTGTGCTAAAGGCTTTTTCATTGCTTCCTTTACCTCTACTCATGATCATGATATGATTTTGGGAAAGCTGTGGACTTGGGGGGATCACTCTCTCTCTATTAATCCTTGGACTCCTTCCTTCAACCCTCTTACTGAATCTCTCTTTGTTCATTTGGTTTGGGTTAGCCTCCCCAATCTCCCTCTCCATTTTTGGGAGTCCTCTTGTTTTGAGGCCATCGGCAATTCCATTGGCATCTTCTTGAAGGTTGATGATGCCACGTTCTCCATGGGTCATTCTACCTTTGCTTGCCTATTAATTGATGTCGACATATCTCTGGCCCTCCCCAGGGATGTGATTCCAATGGTTGGGGATAGGCCTTGGGCTCAACTGTTGAATTATGAGGGCTTCCCCTTTCACTATCAAAGGTGCTTCTTAATGGGTCACCTTGCTTTAGACTGTTCTCTCTCTCATCGCAGAGGGGTTTCTACTTGATGGAAGGATGCTACGAAAGATCACTTGACAATTAATGCTTCAGACTCTATTTCGGTTGAATCCTCTCAAGATATATGAAGTAGTCATGAGGTATTTGGAAAGAAGAATAAGAGATGCGAGACCGCGGAGGAAAATGGGGGCAATTGAGAACTCCATGGGATTATTGAATTTAGGATTTGATGGAATGATGGTGAGATTTTGTGCACAACAAATGTGGAGAGCCAACCTAGTTTGATGTTGCCCTGAGTGACTTGCACCACTGATTATAGAAATCAGGATGCCATGAGAAACCCAATGCGTGGACTGACTCTGTAGACAAACGGGAATTTCTTGCACACAACAATGCAAGTGTTAAGAAACACTAATACAAAATTGTGGGTTCGTGCAAGGAAACCCTCAAACACACTGATACCTCTTGTACACGAGAAGGTAAGTGTTGGTAAACCATAGTACTAGGTCGTCGGTTTATACAAGAAGAATCCAAAGCATTCCATACTATGAAATATACCCCAGTATGCGCCTATCATAACGTACCTGGATATGAAAGAATCCAGGCAATTGTAAATAGTGGCAGTCGTAGGGCAAAGATGCAAGTCTATATGAAAAGATCTAACAAAATCTAACAAGTCTCTTCCTTGCGACCAAATGATACCTCTTGCCAAGAGTAGAACTAGGATGGACTTGGGAAATCATCTTTAGGACAAGCTATATTTAGATCTCGGAAATCTGTGCAGATGCGGATGCCCCCAGCAGGTTTGCTAACATTGCAGTCATTCTGGAAATGGGAGGTGGAAGGCATGGCACCTTGAATAACTATCCTAGCATGATTTGGTCTACTTTGGGAAGAAGGAGGATTGACTCCCTGGATGGTTATGACATTGACATGATTGTCTGCAGGTTCAATGTGACCTACTAAAAAATCAAAATCGGTTATGTGATTAGCGTAGTCATAACCCATTGCGTTAGATGATGAGCCTTTTCCTTTATCATGATTCGGGAAAGGTTCCTGGTACATTTTGAGTTTGTCATTTTTATTACCAGGTTTTGCATTTGCTACTTCAATCTCACCTCTATCAATGAGATCTTGTATGTAGATCTTCAATTTCATACACTTTCGTGTATCATGTCCCTTGATACGATGGTATTCACAATACTCATTTTCATTATACCATCTTGGTTTAGGTTGATTGGGGTCAAACGGGCGAGTGATTGGAAAAATCACTATACCTGCTTGGACAAGTTTTTGAAACACCACTTCAATAGGCTCAGCCAAAGGAGTGAAATCTCTTGCAGTCCTGTTATTCGATCGGGCTGGTCGTCCCTGGATTGAGACATTGTTGTGAGGTTTTTTGGATTGATTTGGATTGTCTCGATTATTGAATTGATGATTATTGGTGGTGGATTTTGGGGGAGCAGCCACGGTTTGGACCCTCTTTGCATCAGTTACGCTATCATTGACCACGTTTTTGTTCTTGGACCAGAATTTTGGCTTGTCGTTATGATAAGAGGAAGAACTTTGTGTCAACTTTTGGTAATGTTTCAAGGTTCCTTCCTCCAACAAGACACGTTCGAGGGCGAGGCCCTTATCAGTCAATTTTTGGAAGGATTTGATACATTGGGATATTAAAGGTCTTGAAAGTTTAGGCACCAAGTTCTTTTGGAATAGTTCAATTTGATGTTGTTCTGGCATGTCCCACTGGAATTTCTTGATAAGATGTCGCCATCTTTGTAGGAAATTGGCGAAGGTTTCTCCGAGCCTTTGTTTTGTATTACATAGGTCCATCATAGAAACATCATTACCCATGTTGTATGCATAGTGGGCCACAAATTTTTCTGCCAAGTCGAACCTCATGGTAAAGATGAGAACCATGCCAAGGCGTCTCCCGTGAGACTCTTGGCAAAGAGTCTACGAAGATAAAGGTCACTATAGGAGACTTCTTGGCATAAGATGTGGAACTCTTGAACATGATCACGGGGGTCTCCTTTGCCTTCATACTTGGTGAATTTAGGAATCTCAAATCCCGGGGGATATGGTGCAACTGATATAGATGAATCGTAAGGACAAGGGCAAAACTCTTCGAATGAGTAAGTTTTCCTTTTATTAGTCCTTTGTTTCATGTCCTTGATGATATTCTTCATGTCTTGAATTTCCTTGATGAGGTCTTGTTGTGGACTTTGATAATGATGAATTGTATTTGCCCCAAGAATTGGATGAATTGAAGAAGGTGCACCACCACCAATATATTGATATGATGAGGAGGTGGGAATGTGGGATGTGATGACCGATGTCGCTGGGGTTTGAGGGACAGTTGGTTGTGGTCCGCCAACTGTTGTGACGGGATTGAATACGACCCGGATAAAATTTGTGACATTGTTGGGAGGAAGGGAAGTTTGTGGAATAGAAATTTGTGGTTGAATAGAAGGAAGTGGTATAGAAGTTTGTTGGAGAATGGATGAGATCGGATTTGATAGTGGTATGGATGGTAAGGAGGAAGAAGGTGGGATGGAGACCATGGTGGGAGGTACCGCAGGTGGCATTGATTGAGCTTGGATGATTGATGGGGCTGCAATTAATTGAGTTTGAATAGTAGGTGCAACACTTTGTGTGGGAGCAAGGTCTCCTTGTGGTTGTTGGGCGAGAGCGGATCTATTAAATTTAGGCGGAAGTTGAGCTCCATGTTCAAGAAGAGTTTTCAGAAGTGCAATAGGATTGTGTTTAATAAACTTTTCCATCATCTCTTGGTTATAAGAATCCGCTAGGAAAGTTTGCACTTCCAGACAAAGTTCATCTTGGTTAACCATGTCAAGATTTTGACTTTGATCTTGATTGCTAGGTTGTCCACTTTGTGTATGATCTTGTGTGGGATCTTCATATAGGACACCAATGTCTGGCATGCCATATTGTTGTTCAGCCATCTTTTTCTTTTGGGATCGAGTTGCGACCATACACGAAATTTGTGATGAAAAGACTTAGGAAAAATGCGATGAAAGGACTTAAGAAATTTGTGATGAAAGGATTTAAGAAATTTGAGGATGAAAGAATTTAAGAAATTTGAGGATGATTGATGAAGAAGGTATGGTAGTGATGTTTTAGAAGAAACTTGATAACTAGGTTGTCTTTGACATGAATATGACTTAATGGAGGAACGATTTGAATGGCAAGTTGTATGAAGGGATACGACCACCCTGATTTGGACGATAGTTTGTGTTTCAAAGGACAAACTTGAATGTTGACGGAGATAATGGACTCTTAGCTTCTCTCTTAGGCTTATGAAAAATGGGATGACCAAAGTTTTGATGCAATTTTGAACTTTGTGTGGGTAATGACTTGGACAATTGTTTGTGTCTTGACAAGTGTTTTTGCAAAGTGTTTGGGGATAGTGATGTGTTTTTAGTCTTCTCTTGGCAAGTATGTATCAAACAAAGCAAACACAATGATCAAAAACATATTATCTCAAAGACACTCATGCTCATATACAACATTCTTAAGGCTGGTAAGGACAATAGTCATTGAATCCCAATTGGTTTCCCATCTACGCTTACCCAAAGCGGACACTTAGATGCTTGACCCCACTGGCTCCCCTCCACGACACTCACTTCTCGGGGCAGCCAAGTATCAATTCCCATGAAAACTCCTCATGGCGAACTTTGTGTCTCTACTAAGGGCCGTAAGAATATGGGCCGCTTCAGAGGTCCGACCTCCTACACCAATGACTAGAAGGTTTTTGGCCACTATGAACAAGGTGTTTAGTAAGTCTTCCCGTTAGGAGCTACCCTTCGAAGTTGCCCAACGAAGCACCAAGAACTTAGTAGTCACGCAAGCATGATTGAGATATCTAGGATCCTACTAAGCACCCAATGTGAAAGTGAACTCTCATATAGCCCCAACCATTAACCCTTTCGTAGTCAATGGCCTATTTATTATAGTGAGTTGGGAACCCCAGGTCCAGGTGTACTCACTTGAGTTGTTCCCCTCTTACCTTCTCAAAGAGAAAGTTGGGAGGGCAGGCTTGCTAGAGGTAAACACACAATCAAACAAGAAAAGGTTGGAGGGTCTGGATTTTTGATCGTCTAGTAAGACGAGAGCATACTTTCCTACCTTTACGCTTTTCTTAAAGACACATAAGACAATGGTTCATTCCATTTTAATTAACATCTAGGTGCCTAACTTAAATAAATGCACAATGTTTGGTTGAATCAGCTAGGCAACCTACAAAACCACTTGATTAGTAGTTTGAAAAATGGAGTCTCCAAAAAGCATCCTACAAAACAACTTGATTAGTAGTTTGAAAAAATTGAGTCTTCAACAAGTGTCCTACAAAAAACAACAAAATGACAAAAATATTAATTTTTTATTTTTATTTTTTGGGAATGAATAGAAAAACATGAATAAATTTTTTTTTACTAAAGACAAATGTGGATTTGAAGAAAGCTTTAATGGGTAAATGGGGTTTGACTAGGTTTTTGCCACTTTCCAAGGGATAGGCAAACGAAAAATGGGGATTTTGGAAGAGAGATGAAGGAATGGGGAAATTTGTCCAAGAGGGACAAAGAAGCAAAAGTTGGAGATGGATAATATGGGAAAAATTTGGAGGTGATTGGATAAAAGCGGAAGAAGTTATGGCAAACTCTAAAAATGGAGAAATATGGGATTTTGGGCTTCAAAAAGTGGTTTTTTGGGATAAGGCCTCCAAGGAAGGAAATGTGGAAAATGACAATGCGGAGAATCTGGTGAAGTTTGAAGGAAAATGGAGTCGAGATAAAGGAGATATGGTGAAAAAACAGAAAAATTTAACACCTTAAAACCTTAGATTTAACAATGCAGACAGAAACCCTAGATTTAACAGAGCAGAAACCCTAAATTTAACAGAATAAAAAAAATGTCAAAGGTTCGGATTTCTGATTGTCTAGATAGACAAGAGCATAATCTCCTACTTTCACACTTTCTTGTGGTCAGACAGATTATATTTAAACAGAAATGTGGACTACAGTTAGCACCTAAAAATTTCAGATAGATTAACAGAGCAGATAGTAGCACTAACAGATAGAAAAGTGTCAAAGGTCTGGATTTCTGATTGTCTAGATAGACAAGAGCATACTCTCCTATTTTCACACTTTCCTGCGGTCAAAGCATACAGTCGCGCTAAACAGAATAGAAAAGTGAAAGGTCTGAATTTCTGATTGTCTATATAGACAAGAGCATACTCTCCTACTTTCACACGGATTATAATTAAATAGAGCAGATAACAGAGCAAATAATAGATCTAATAACAGGAATTCAAATTCCCACAAAAACGCTCACGCTAATCGCAGAGCTATCGTGCTGAAACTGAAACAGAAATAGAAAAAGAACAGAAACAAAGACAAGATAGAAACAGAAAAGAAGTTGTTGCACAGAAATACAGAGCCGCTATTCTGGAACCTGTAAAAAATATTTTTCTTTTTTTTCTGCAATCGCGCTATTCTGGAACCTGCATCTCACAACTCACAAAAGCCTTTAAAAAAAAAACATTAGTTCTTAGGGACGTGGGTCCCACCGGGTGTGCCAAAATGAAGAGGGGAAAACAGATTTGAAGGTCAAATGATAAAAAACATAATGAAATAAACATGCAAAATGCTAAAATATCATGAAAAGACCATTTCACCTTGCTATTTTACCTTCTCCTTCAGATTTAGCTTGATGAAGTGAAGGCACCCCTTGATAATGCTCCACTTGATGTGCTCCTTTGATTGCTGGATGTGGATGGCTCTCCAATGTTGTGCACAAATGGAATGGATTTGAAAATGATAAGGATGAGATGATCAAGTTGCCAAGATGATTTCCTGGGCTCAAAAGGGTAGCATAAACTTACTGGATTTCAAGATATCCAAATGAAGGGATGGAGCCCTTTATTTTTTAGGAAGAGGAGAGAAAAATGGATGGTTAGGATGGATTCAAGATGAAGGGCTAAGATTTACTTGTGAGCTCACACAAGCTCTGAGAGAGGGTGTGGAGACCAAGAAATATGTCTTAAAGACATTTCATATCTCCACACTCCAGAAGGTGCATTGGAGGAATCAAGAAATTCTCCCGAAAAGGATATTATGGGGATTGGAGGAATAAAAAGGAATTAAAAATTCCTTGAGAGAGGGAATACCTGGAGGAATGTGAGATTTCGAAAATCTTACATTCACCTAGGAAAAGATTATTTAAAAGCAAGGAGTTGACTTTGTGGCTAATCATGCTGATAAGCCATTAACGACTCATTAGGAGGGGGGTTAGAGGAAATGTTAGGTGGGATTAGGATTAGACTAGGAGAGAGAATGAGTGGAGGGAATAAAAAATTAGAAGAATAATGTTAAGTGAGTTTAGGGAGTTTCTAGAAGAATGAATTAAGAAGATGATTTGTAGGAATCATGTAGGCTAACTAATTAATTGAAATTAATTAGCTAAGAGGAAGATTTGTCAGGATTTGATTTTTTTAGAAGAATAAAGAAAGGGATTGATTTATTAAATAAATCAATCATATGCTATAGTGACAATATTAATTATATTTAATTAATATTGAGAGGAATTTGAATTAACATAATTAATTAATTAATTATGCAAGGAATTAAAAATAATTAAAATAATTATTTTTAAGTGTCTACAACTGTTGTTGAAGACTCTTCTGCCACCTTGGCTCCTACTTTTGTTGCTTCTGCTCCGCACCTTCACTCTCCTCCTGGAGATTCTTCTCTTGTTGTTGTTCTACAACAATAGCCTGTTGTTGTTCTGCAACAGTAGTCTGACAGTGACTCTGCAGGGTCTTCCCCACCTGATTTTTCTTTAAAATTTCCTAATGATAGTGTTGCCTTGATGGTTTTTTGTCATAGGCAAAAGAAAAAATCTACCCCCCTTTTCCAACCCCCTATTGTCAAGTTTTGGGTATTTCTCCCCTCTTGAATTGGGTTGGGTTGTTGCTGGTTTGATAGGTTTGTTTGGCCTATCCGACTTTGTTCTTTTGGGGTTTGCACCCCTACTTGGTCTATTTTAAAATGATAGTCTTTACCTATGTATAGGGTCAGCACCCTAGTTAACGTTGTTTTTTAAATCAAAAACAACTCTATGCCACAATCCATAGTTTATCAAATAAGGTGCATTATGCAAATAAAAACAAGACCATTTTGGAAGAATGCCTTAATGCAATTACATATCAATAAATGGCATGTTCTTCTATAAAGTTAAGCTCATTCACCAATCCTTTTCATATCTTGAGCTCTAATCAATCCTGTATATTTGACCTTACTTTATCCGTATTTAAACACAACCCCATTTATTTGACATTTTTTATAGCCCTTCCCCTATGTCTAGACAATGACTCCCTAGAAATATATTATTTTTTCCTCGTCTTGCATCGATCCCATGGTATGAAGTTGATATTGCACAATGTGAAACTAACTAATAATATTTAAAATTTTCCAACTCCCACACATTTTGTTCTTACCATGTGTTGACTTGACACACATTTCTTGTGTTTAATGTTATGTAATGGTATTTAAAGAAATTCATTTGGATATAAATTTATGCATGATCATCCTATAGTCATCTATGATAGTGCATTATTCTGGGTTAAGCTATTTGGTTCTTTTTTAGTCTTTTGAGTATTCTAAATGTGAAGTGGGTATGGATGTGCATGGGTGTTCTCAAACACAGTAGTTTTGTAGGTTTTACACAATCAAGAAAAACTTGTGGTTTTGTGGAGCTATTTTCTAGACCCTATTTCCTTCGGGGTGTTACTAGATGAGATAGTTGCAGTTATGCATGCATGCTTCATGCATGGTGAGAGGAGGTGAGATGTTTTCTCTGCATGGGGATGTCGGTACGTGATTCGTCACTCAACATTTTTGTGGTGATTGTTGGTGGATTCCTAGACTATGTTGCTCGATGTGGACATGATTGGAAAATTGGATTTGTGCTTGACTTGGTGTTTGAGTCATGTTATCTATATGATTGTTCTCTTTGAGATCTCATTTTTCACATTTCTAATTTGTGATAGTGGGTTTGCATGTTTCAATGATTAGATCTACGAGTTATGTGATTGTGTGGACTAATCACCTATTTAGTTGCAGTGGGATAACTCGGATGTGCACAGTATATATCCACGAGGTTTGACTTAGTGTTGATGTAGACTTATTAGTTGGCTTTGTCTATGGTCACTTGTGCATTGGTGTGTTTCCTCTGGGATGAGAGGTTGGATGATAAGTGATTACCTGGTGTATACACTAAAAAATCGATCCGGAGAATTGAATTAATTAAATACAAAAATATTTAATTAATGGCCTTCATTCCTCTACTATATAAATAAATTCAATAATTTATTTATATGGTTCATTTATTCCTGTTCTTCCCACTTTAATCATCTTCTTCCATCATCCAATTAAATATGGAAATTAATTAATTTATATATTTAAATTCCTCCTTTCATTAAATTTGAATTTAAAATTCTAATTTAAGCACATGGCTCCTACTCCTAGCCACATGCTAACCTAACCCATCCAATCTAACTAAGGGTTTAACAAATCCTATCTCCTCCAACTTCTTATCCTAACCATCTCTTGAGTGTCTTCCCTTTCTTAGAGACACATGTAACTTATACCACATGTCTCTCATCTCCATGCCACTCACAAAGAATTGACGGACTTGCAGACTTGTCATATAAACCAAGGCAGCCATGAGACATGTCGTATATTGTCGTATTATTGCTTTTACCCCTTCAACAATGTCAATGCATTTGCAGTCAAATAGACTTTTTATTGAATTGTGAGAAGTCTCGCATTGACTAGACTAGAAATGTGAACGAAGGCAGCCTTAAGATGCTCGTTATAAAAGTAGAAATCAACTTTCACACTGTAAAATCTACTTATAACAGTACAATGATCGATTAATTGATGGACTTGATAGACTTGTTTAAAATCAGTTTGCAATTAATTAAAACTAGCAATTGCACCTTGGTGTGTAATGGGTACGCCGAATAAGCATAGAAGGACAATTGGAGTAAATTTTGATTTTTTTTTTGCTTACATTTGTGTAGTAGATGAGGTCAATTGGTTGACCATTTAGCAAATAATGTTGTCTATCTAGTATAGGTATGAATGGAGAAGTGATAGCTTCAAATCGATTATGCATCCACTTACAAGGATCTAAAGATGATTGAAAAATCTTTGAATTAGGAAGATAATCAGGTTCAATTACCAACACGATCATGTTATATTTGCAACAAGGAGAGAGGAGGATGAGAGAGATAGAGGGGTAAAGAGGGATATAGAGAGAATGAGAGGGAGAGATAAAGAGACATAGAGCTAGAAGAGGAGTAAAGAGAGGAATAGTACAGGGAGAGAGATGGATCATGGTAGGAAGTGAAATAAGGAGAGGAGTAAAGAGAGGAATAATATAGGGGTAGAGGGATATGGAGAGATAGATATAGAGAAGCAAAAACATGTAGGTATAGAGGTCTAGGAAGAGGGAGAGAGGGGGACATATCTAGAAATAGAGGGGTGGAGAGAGAGATAGAGGGAGAGGTAAGGTAGATTGATGTAGGGAGATAGAGAGGGGGAGATAGAGAGATAGAGAGGGGGACGAAGAGGGAGAGATAGATATAGATATAGATGATGAGATAGAGTGATAGAGAGACAAAGATATGAGGAAATACAAGAAGATAGGGAGAGAGGAGAAGAAGAAGAGGAGGGTGGACAAAGGGAGAGATAGATAAATATATAGAGAGGGAGTGGGAAAGAGAGAGGGAGAGATATAATTTCTACATTGAATGAAAATTTATAAAGATTTACTTTTAACACAATTTAATACTGACATTATATGAATAAATTAAATTTAATATTATAATAATATTACATATATATTCACCATTTAATAATAATATAAACTCAATAATAATTTTAAAAAATCTCAAAATAACATTCATAAAATACCAGATAAAAAATTAAATAAAACACCCAATAAAAAAACTAATTGGGTGGCATAATATTTTGT
The DNA here is from genome assembly GCF_030272615.1 of Cryptomeria japonica. Lineage (NCBI taxonomy): Eukaryota > Viridiplantae > Streptophyta > Pinopsida > Cupressales > Cupressaceae > Cryptomeria > Cryptomeria japonica. Next base: position 716,888,087 of record NC_081412.1, read on the forward strand.
ATGGGCAAATCAAAATAAGATGTGCATAAAAAAGGTATGAGAAAATTAAATAGATAATTGGTCATTGAAGAACTCCCTTTGGTAAACTCCCCAATATGTGGTACTAGGTAAAAAAGTAAGTTATCTACTTTTTAATACAACGAATGGAAAGTAAAATGAAAATTCATTACTGATGGGGAGATGAGAGAAGTTTATTGAGTGTTCATCAATTCACGTGAGAAGTGGTACGTAATACGAATATTTGTGCAGATTCTTTTGCAGAAAACCAGTCATGGTAGAATTAATGGTAAAGTAGTATAAATATTACTCACATCCATAAATTTTGGAAATATAACAATGTACCTAATAAACACAATATTCTATATATTAATGGTTCATTTTTTAAAATTTGGAAATAAGGTCCAAGGGGTTGAGCTTAGTTGGTTAAAGCATTGAGTTCTCAATGTGGAGACCCAAGTTCAACTCTCATGAGGGACACCTTTGTGTAGAAGTCTAAGTTGTGACTCTTGGTCTTCCATTGGTTTGTTTAAAGTGGATTTCTAAGTTGTGACCCTTGGTCTTCCAATTGTTGTTTCTAGTTTGGTGCTCAAAAGGAGCTAGTATTTGTAATAAGTTTGCTTGAAAGGAGCTGGTATTTGTAATAAGTTTGTAACATGGATGCTTGAATAAGAAAAAATGAGCTTTGTGATTCTATGATACTTAATACAAAAATTTGGAAATAAGGAAGAAAGTTGCTCTAAAGTGAATTACAATTAGAGAATAAAAATTAAAACGTGGAATGTGGCTTTTTGTGCATAAGTCAAATTTGAAAACTATATAAAATTAGAAGTAAAGAATAATAGATTAGTATGTTGTATTAGAGTTTTTTTTTCTTATAAAAGTTAAACCTATAAACACGAAAAAGAGATATAATCAACATGTAATCAATAATAAGTCTTATGGAAATGAGAGCTAGAATGAGGGCAACAAAAAACCTAGCCATTGATGATGGTGGGTCCTCTGGTTCTTGAGCCTATGAGGGTAGCTCAGAGAATGAAGAATGTGATGGTGAATATCCTACATATGATGAAATGGTGAAGAGTTGCTTTGATGTGCTTCTTTAAATGGTTCCTCCAATTATGTGCTCATAAAAGGGCCAAAAATAGCATGAAATCCCTATTGTCAAGGTTATAATATGTTGTATGTATGTTACTCTAAATCACAGAGCGATTGAAGGTAGGGAAGGATAAACATGCACTTAAAGTGGTGAAGAAGAAGTTGGGAAAGCACATGAAAGCCATGAAGAAGTGTGAGGAGATACCTAATGCTATGAGAAAGGTGATCTCATGTAATAGTTTCGACAAAGGTGGCACGTTTCTCAAGGATGAGGAATGAGAGTGATTGGAGATAAGATTCAAGACCCAATGGTGACATCATGTGTCAGTCAATAAATGTGGTAGATTAAATTCCATGATCACAACAAATAATCATCTAAGTAGCATGAGAAATTTTTGAATTGATACTTTAAGGTGTACTCTGTGATTCAAATGGTCAAGATGAATTACATTGTATTGCATACTTTATTGACTACTTTGAGTCATTGATCTAATGTTATTATTGATTTAGCTTCTAAATCTAAATTTTGAATCTTAACCCCTTTCCCATTTCTTAAATTTCTCATCACTAATGCTTAAGATAGACTTGTCATGGTGAAATCATACAATTATAATAAATGTATCAGATATTGAATATTTATATATCAAAACATGATTGAAACAAAATCTTTGAATAAAGAAGAAACACACAAAGGAAATGGTATCATATCAAATAAATCATGTTCTATCCAAAATGAATGCAAAATAATAAATCCCCTGACATCTCCTAGATAGTCAACACATAATAATGTAGCAAAAATCTTAAGGTAAAACATTGTAGTTGGGCCATTTAAACACCTCTAATTCTAGTGCCTATTGGTAAGTAAGTATGTTACTAGAAACAAAAACAACAATGACAATGACAACGCGATAAGAAATATAATATTTAGAGGTTGCATATAAAACAGTTTTATATACATATTTTCAAAAATAAATTTATTATAAAATTTCATCCTCCATTAATAAAAATATGTGTTCAAATTAAAATTTTACTTAACTATATCTTATAAAAAATATAGAAATAACTTTTTGAATGCATTTTAAAAATAAATTAAAATAATAATTATATTTTTCACTTTGATTATAATAACTTATAATAAAAATAAAAATAAAAATTATAAAACAAAATATCATTAAAAATAAATATAAATAAACATTACATGATAAAAAGACTTTTTTTAGGGAAATTAAATTGATACGTTTTTAAAAAGTAGAAGGGAATCTTTTTTAAAGATGCTTAAAACGAATACCTATACACATAATTTGGAGAAGTTTCAAAGTTTTTAAAAATAAAATAACTCATTCGCATTTATGGAGGATAGATCATTTCATCTCTAATTCACATTTATTGCGGACAAATCCAAGCCATGGCACTAGGTACCCAAGCCCCTCCAAACCAATAATATCATAAAAAAAAATTGTTTATTCTTGGGCAATTTACCGATGGTTAATTTGATTTGAAGGACACATACATTGGAGTAGACAGAATCGTATTGAAAAATAAATTTTGGCGATCACAAGGAATAGATGTTACATGTGATAGCACGCATCGGAGGGAATAGAGGTGATGATTGACGTAGGCTGGAGGCGGATGTATACAGCTAGAAAATTGTAACCCATTTTCAAAGATGTCTTTGGAAAAAGGGAAAGTGAGAACGCTACCAACATCAGTCCTCTTTAAAATCATGACCTACAATTAGCCGGTGAAAAAGCATCGGCGTTCAACATGGCCACAGTACTTTCAACCCATCAAAGATCTGACGGTCGTCTTGCAACTCTTGAAACACATTATAGACCATTGATTTGCAAAAGTTAGCTGGTGCATTCCATAATAGGAGACGCCTTCGGCGTAATTACATATTCAGAGATTTAATGGATATGATTTATTATAAATATCATTTTTCAAAATTTTCATAGAAATATGGAAATTTGGAAGATCTAAGTCTCTGTTGATGGAGATTTTTATGTAACATAAAATATCATTGATTGTCAATATTCATATAAAGTTATATGAAATATAGAAATGTGATAAAATATATATTTCTTAATTAATTTTCTACAAATTAACAGTTACATCATAAAGTATAGTGGATATCATTATATTTATCTTTTAGATATCATTTCAATTCATTTTAGAAATGTCTATAATTTTTAAGTTGGACTTGATATATTAATTATGTAATAATCATTTTGGTTACTACTGATATTTTTATAGCATTATATTTCAAGTACAATCTTAAGTGGTCAAGAAGACTCTACCCAATGTAGAAATATTAGCTTAATAAATTTATCAGCTAGAGCTTTGACAACAATTCTATGACAATCTAATGCGCAGTAAATATGGTAAGCTCCCCATATCAAGGTTAACTCTAGATGTAGACCTATACCTTGAGAGTTCATTGGTAATGAACTTGCCTACATATATACTTTTATAGGAATTAGTGGCTCTATAGTTTGCACACTATACATAGGAAGACTTCATTTTTACATGTTTTGGGATGAGATCTTACACCTCCCTTTTGAACCAAGACACTAATTGAGTTTATCCTTCTAATTCAATCCGTAAACAATAGTATCATAACAAATGCATTTCCAATCAAATGTTTGTTCAATGTCAACACTACTTTATGAACACACACAAACCACATAATGACCAACTCATGCATACACCACATTTAAACAAACAAGAACTAACTAGCTCATGTATTAATTGCATATACACCATATAAGATTGTATGGGCACAAGAAAGATCTGAAAAGAAGTTGATTCATTTACGTAGAACTGATAGGCTTGCTAGACTTATCGTATAAACGAAGGCAACTGTGAGACATGCAAATTTACTTATGACTCTACAATGATCGATTTATTGACGAATTTGACATCAGAGAACACATTTAGAGTTTTAGATGGACATAATTTATTACAAATGTCATTTTAATGTCATTTTTCTATATTTTCATATAGATATGGACATTTGGAATATATGTGTTTTTGCTGATAAAGAACTTTTTATAGAAAATAAAATATCATTCATGGTCAAATTTCATAAAATTTTATATACAACTGACCGTAAATATTACCTTTTTAATACTTTTATAGAAATGTGATAATATATATTTTTATTAATTAATCATTACAAATTCACAATTAATCATAACTATATTAGGTATCATGATATTTATTTTTTGGTTTTATAAAAATAGTTTACAATGGTTATATATTTTTATGGATTTCAATTCATTTCGGAAATATCTATAATTTTAAAGTTGCACTTGAGATTTCTTTAGCCATTAATTACGCAATAACTATTTTAGTTAATATTGATCTTTTGATAGAATTACATCTCAAGTACTATCTTAAGTGATCAAGCAATCTCTATCCAATGTAGAAATATTAGCTTCATAAACTTATCAACTGGAGCCTTGATAACAACTCTATGTCACAGTCCATGGTTTATCAAATAAAGTGCATTGGGCAAATAAAAACAAGCACATTTTGGAAGAATGCCTTAATGTAATTACAAATTAATAAATGACATGTTCTTCTAGAAAGTTAAGCTCATTCACCAATCCTTTACATATCCCGAGCTCCAATCAATCCTATATATTTGACCTTACTTTATCCATATCTAAACACAATCCCATTTATTTGACCTTTGTTATAGCCCTTCCCCTAGGTCTAAACAATGACTCCCTAGACATATATTATTTTTTCCTTGTCTTGCATCAATCCCATGGTATGAAGTTGATATTGCACAATGTGAAACTAACTAATAATATTTAAACTTTTCCAACTCCCACACATTCTTTTCTTACCATGTGTTGAATTGATACACATTTCTTGAGTTTATTGTTATGTAATTGTATTTGAAGAAATTCATTTGGATATAAATTTATGCATGATCATCTTATAATCATCTATGATAGTGCATATTATGGGTTAAGCTATTTGGTTCTTTTTTAGACTTTTGAATTTTCCAGATGTAAAGTGGGTATGGATGTGCATGGGTGTTCTCAAACACACTGGTTTAGTAGGTTTTACACAATGAAGAAAAACTTGTGGTTTTGTGGAGTTGTAGAGGAGCTATTTTCTAGACCCTGTTTCCTTTGGGGTGTTACTAGATGAGATAGTTGCAGTTATGCATGCTTCATGCATGGTGAGAGGAGGTGAGATTCTTTCTGTGCATGGGAATATTGGTATGTGATTCATCACTCAACATTTCTGTGGTGATTGTTGGTGGATTCCTAAACTATGTTGCTCGATGTGGACATGATTGGCAAATCAAATTTGTGCTTGATTTGGTGTTTGAGTCATTTTATCTATATGATTGTTCTCTTTGAGATCTCATTTTGCATGTTGCTAATTTATGATAGTGGGTTTGCATGTTTCAATGATTAGATCTATGAGATTATGCAATTGTGTGTATTGATCACCTATTCAGTTGCAGTGAGATAACTCGGATGTGTACAATATATATCCATGAGGTTTGACTCAGTGTTGATGCAAACTTATTAGCTAGATTTGTTTGTGGTCACTTGTGCATTGGTGTGTTTGCTTTGGGATGAGAGGATGGATGATAAGTGAGTACCTGGATAGTTGGTTATGGGGTCATGTATCATGGTGTATTTCATTGGTTTGGAGATCTTGGTTTCACTTGATGTGTTATAGTACACTTGTATGTGTGTGGACCTGGATGACTGTTTATTCATCACTTGGTTCAATGGATGATCTTCTTTAGTGTTGCAGATGGTTTGGAGGGACTCTTATATCTTGTTGCTATAAAAGATTTCTTTCATCTTTTACATGTACACTATTTGAGAATGTGTAACATCTTGGAGCCATGGAGGGCTCTTAGAGTCTTTGTTTTGAAGTGTTGGTGGTTTTTGATAGGTGATATTGGTTTAGAGTATATTGGTGTTATGTCATGTGATACTCTTATTTGTGCACATTAGATTTTAGCATGATATGTTGCTCTTGAGATCATGGTATGTTCACTTAGAGAATTTGATCTTCTAGGAGGGGATGGTAAGATCACAATGTCATGATGGGTTCCTAATTCAATTGATTGGAGCTTTGACAATGGTCTAGTGAGTTCTCTTTCTATTGGGTGCATTGGTGATATGCCTAAGAACTTCATGGGAATGTAGAGATGCATTTGGAATTTGGCATGGATTGATCATTTCTAGTACTCATGGATATATGGAGACTTAGGTGGGGTTGTAGTTCTCTTGAGATGAGAGACATGTATTGAGATGGATAAACACTTGATGAGATTTCAGCTAGAAGTGTAAGTAGCCTACACCTTGATTAGGCATGAGTTCAATAGAGACCTATGAGGAGATTGCTCTTGGATGAGTCATGATGACTTGGATATCTTGGAGGAGCATTCTCATTCCTCACTCTTGGTCTACTCGGTAGTTTATAACTTGAGAGGTATTGCCCATTCTTTCTCTCAGATGGGTTATGATTTTTTTCCATATTCATGGATCTTGAGCTAAAGATAGATAGTTCTCGAGGATTCATTGTGAGAGATGGATAGCATGGTTATCTCCTTGGAATGTGTTTTATTTTATAATGATCATAAGGGATGGTAGTGGGTTGATTTCCTAAAATGGGAATTGGATTAGTTTGAGCTTCTTTGAGAGGCTTACATCCATGTAGACTCATGATGCATATGTTATGTTTGATCTCTTGAGGTTGAACGAGTTTGGATGTTGTTATGAATTTTCACATGGGGATGTGAAGGAGATCTTACTTGGTACAACTGATACTTAGAGGTGTTTGTAGAAGGACATGCTACATGTTTATGGTTTGCAGTTTCTCTCTTTGGTCTTAGTGATCTTCCAAGAGGTTTGGATTCACTTGGCATTGGATGTGATATTTTGTATGGAGTGTTGGCATATGATGAAGCAGTGACAATGTGTGTTGTCATTGATGTCAATAAGGGCTCAAGCAGGTGAACTGGTATGCACTGGTATGAAGATTGGAAGCGGTTATGGTCAATCGGGATGGAGTGGACCAGTGTCGGGGTTCACTAAGTGTGACTACCAATTGGTAGTCTCTGTTCAGCTCTAGGGTTTCCGGTTTGGCTTGTGCGGTGCAACCGATGATGTTTTGTGATGAGTTAATTAAGAACAAGGATAAGGATCTAGATGCCACATCATCTATGTGCACGTGAAGGATTTCTTTGAGGATATTGCGTGTGAAGATCGAATGCATTGAATGTCTACCTCGGGAATGTGCATTTTTCTTAGAGGTATGCTAAAAGTGCGTGATGGGTTACTATTTTCCAGAGGCAGTGAAGATTGGACGATGCAGAATGACTTGAGATCTGTTTTAGATGGTTTCATTCTATGTAATGTATTTGACAGTTAGGATTGCACCGCTTGTAATTGTAAACCTAAAATGTTTAGGGTTTAGGGTTTATGCTACCGACCTAATTGTTGTCTATAAGGTCGATGAGTTCTGTTATTGGAGTTGTTGGTAAAAGTTGTGTTTGTGTCCACATGTTGGAGATTTGATACTTGCCAAACCAAAGTGAGGAATCTGCAGAGTGTGATTGCAGAAGAGAGGAACTAAAAAGGGTCTGCCTTAGCAAGGAGTGTTGTTATCAGATCAGAGTGTCTTACCTGTTGTCTTCTAATCGTTTCACCAGTAGGTAAATCCCTTGACCGAGTAGCTTTAATAGGATTTGTTGTAAATCCTCTAACCATGTGGCTCAAGTTCATTGAGTTATTTAAATCCTCTAGCAAGGTAACCTTTAACAGGGTTTCAACCTTTAACGGGGTATATAGCCATCCCTTAACTAGGTGATTCCTAACAGGATCGGTTCCTAAAAAAACCTTTATTGTAAAGTATTTAACTAGACTAGGCTCCTAACAGAGCGGACTTCAAAAGAGTTCACAAACAAGATTATGGGTATTCATCCCCATCGTGGTTTTTCCCATTTGGGTTTCCATGTGAAAAATTTGTGTGTTATGGGTTGTGAGTTTTTCATGTGATGACTGTGTGATTATGATTAAGTTAGATATGCATGCAATGTTAAGTGGTTGTGGTATTATTAATACAACTCATGCATGATTATATCGGTGAAGTAGTCATCAAGATTTGAGATTTGTTGTATGTTGTCTGAAGTGTTTTTGTTTAACCGGTAGAGTTGTCTGGAGTACTTCTGTTTAACTGGTATTGCTATGGTTAAGTTAAGTGGTGAAGACAACTGGTTAGCTGTGCTGTGATATGACAAAGTGTTGAAGCAGTTTTTGTGTGTATTGATTCACCCCCCCCCCCCCCCCCCCCCCCGCCCCCGCTCTCAGTATTGGTTAGGACCTTAGTAGTTCATCATTATTCATCAATTAGTATCAGAGCTAACCTAGGTCCTCAATGATATAAGCTTAACTGCTTGAGGCAAAATATCATGTTTTAATGATGAAGAGGGAAGGTCCTAAGTTCAACAGGGACAACTTTACAATATGGAAGGACATGATGAAGATATATATGAGGAGTTTGGGTGCACAACACTAGAGCTATGTTGAGAATGCCTATGTAATCCCCACTGGCACTCTAACCGATGATCAGAAAAGAGAGATACAAGAAAATGGGCAAGTCATGGAAGCCCTTATTAGCAGCTTGTCCGATATAGAGTTCATTGATGAACAAGATAAGGATAATCCTAAAGAAGTATGGGACAAACTAGAATCCATTTATGGCAGTGATGAACATGTCAAGCAGGTTAAGGAAGAAAGCCTTAGAGGAAAGTTTGAAGATATGAGGATGGTTGAAGGAGAGACCATTCAGCAGTATGGCATAAGAATCAAGATAGTGGTTGGAGAAATCAAGAGCACTAGTGGAACAATTGATGATGCCACTGTTGTCAGTAAAGTTCTGAGATCACTTTTATCGGTCTATGCGATCAGGGTTGCTGCTATTCAGAAGCTAAGGTCTATCGACAAAACCAAGGTATCTTTAGACTCCATTATTGCTAAGTTGACTGCATATGAATTGAATAGCTATGATGGTAGTGTTCAAAAGACCGAGTCATCCTTTAGAGCTTTTGTTTCCTCCGCACTGACCAAGAAAGGAAAAGAGGTCAGTACCAGTTATGATTCCAATCCAAGCAGAGATATGGACGATGAGGAGATTCTGATGGAGTTTGAAGCTCTTCTTGCCAAGAGACTTCCAAAAGGCACTAAAAAATATAGAGGTAAGCTTCCTCTGAAGTGTTTTTCCTGCAATAAGATAGGACATATAGCTATTAATTGTCCTAACAATGAAAATAAGGATAAACCAGAGAGGTTTAGAAAATATAAAGGAGTAGGTAGGAGACATTGTCTTGTTGCAGTGGATGAAGGTGTGACCGATGAGGAATCTGAGGATGAAGAGAATGGGGACATATTGTTTGTGGTTGTCAAGGAAGAGTTGTCTGAACAAAAATCTCTTGTCTCACATATTGACAACTCTAATGAGTGGATCATTGATAGTGGGTGTTCTCACCACATGACCGGTGACCAGAGAAAGTTTCTGTCTCTTGAACAATATGATGGTGGTGTTGTCCAGTTTGGCAATGATGCACCTTGCATGGTGAAAGGAAAAGGATCCATCTCACTAAATGGAAAGAGCAGTGTGGATGATGTCTAATGGGTGGAAGGCCTTAAGCATAATTTGTTGAGTGTTGCTCAACTGAATGAAAAAGGACTCATACTGGAATTCAAAGGTGGAGTCTATAGAATAATTGGAAAGAGTGGTGAACTCATTGCCACCGGTAAGCAGACCAGAGGAAACCTGTTTCAGCTGAATACCAAGATTAGTCAGTGCCTGATGGCAAAATTTGATGACAGTTGGATATGGCATAGGAGACTTTGTCATATGAATTTTGAAAATATCGTAAGGCTAGTAAGATCAAGGCAGTAAGAGGATTGCCTTTGTTGAACAAACCAGAGAATGATTTGTGCAGAGAATGTCAACTTGGGAAGATGTCTTCCTCAACATTCAAAGGTAAGTCTTTTTTAGTAGAGAACTTACTTGATCTAGTGCACACCAATCTGTGTGGTCCGATGAAAACTAGAAGCAAAACAAGAGATCGGTACTTCATGATTCTTACCAATGATTTCTCAAGAATGATGTGGGTCACATTCTTGAAAGACAAATCTGAGGCATTTGGAAAGTTCAAAGCCTTTAGAGCATTAGTGGAGAAGGAGAGCGGTAGAATGATAAAATGCCTAAGGATAGATCAGGGAGGTGAATTTACTTCTGATGAATTCAATAAGTACTACGAGGAGAATGGGATTAAGAGGCAATTGTCTTCCCCGAGGACACCACAACAGAATGACATAGTAGAAAGAAACAACAAGAGTGTGGTTGAAGTGGCAAGAACTATGTTGATCCAAGGAAATGTAGCTCACACATTTTGGAGAGAAGCGGTGAGCACTGCAGTCTATACCATGAATCGGGTACTCATTAAGAAAGGTAAAGAAAAAACCCCCTATGAGTACTAGAATGGGAGAACTCCCAATGTGAGTTATTTTAAAGTGTTTAGGAGAAAATGCTATATCAGGAGAGGTGAGCACCTGAGTAAATTTGACGCTAAGAGTGATGAAGGAATATTTCTAGGATATTCCACTAAAAGAAAATCTCTCAAGTGCTACAACAGGAGGAATTAGAAGATTGTTGAGAGTATCAATGTCAGGGTTGATGAATCCCCTGAGAAGCCTGAGGAAACCGACAGCAAGCAAACAAAAGATGAACTGGGTTTAGCCTTCTGGGAACCGGTTAAGAAAGAAACAAATGATAAGCACTACAAAGACCTTAGTGTTTCTGTACCAATAGAAGCTTTAGCGGGTGAAGAAGAAGATGAAGTGGAAAAAGAAGAGGAAAAGCAAGCAGAACCAGCTATGGTGATTCCTAGGTATGTAAGACTGCATCATGATCCGAAGCAGATCATAGGAGACAAAGATGCAGGAATACTTATAAGAAGAAAAGTGAAAGAAAATTTTGGCATGATTTCAGAATTTGAGCCTAAGATCACTAGAGAGGCACTTACTGATGAAGACTGGATAAAGGCAATGGAAGAGGAGTTCGACCAGATAGAGAAGAATGCAACATGGTCCTTGGTACCCAGACCAGAACACAAGAATGTCATTGGTACCAAATGGGTCTTCAGGAATAAGTTGAATGAAGAAGGCATAGTGGTAAGGAACAAGGCAATACTTGTATGCAAGGAATATGCTCAAGAAGAAGGAGAAGACTATGGAGAAACCTTTGCTCCAATGGCTAGACTGGAAGGTGTCTGAATGCTTCTTGCATTTGCAGCATTCAAGGGATTTAAGGTATACCAGATGGATGTGAAGTCTGCCTTCTTGAATGGAATCCTAGAGGAAGAAGTGTATATTGAGCAACCAGATGGGTTTGCTTTGTCAGAAGATAGTGACATGGTGTGCAGATTACACAAGGCCCTGTATGGATTGAAGCAAGAACCAAGGGCATGGTATGAACTGTTACACTCTCATCTTGTGAAGATAGGATTTCAGAGAACAAATGAGGACAACAACATCTACCTGAAATCTGAAGGTGGTCAGATTTTGATATGTGAGGTATTTGTAGATGACATAATATTTGGTGGAGATGATGATATGAGTCATGCATTTGTAGATGAGATGAAAAAAGAGTTTGAGATGTCTCTGATTGGAGAGATAAAGTTTTTCATTGGTCTACAGATTCAGCAGATGAAAGAAGGTATCTTCATTACCCAGTCCAAGTATATCAAAGAGGTATTGAAGACCTTTGGCATGGAGGAGAGCAAACCGGTTGGAACACTGATGGTGATTGACTACAAACTAACAAAGGAGGATGATACAATGTTGGTGGATGAGAAGGAGTACTGGTCAATGATCGATAAGTTGCACTATGTGGTGTACAACAGACCAGATATTGCTCATGTAGTGGGCATAGTGGCCCATTTTTCAGAAGAGTCCAAGAGAATCCCACTTGGTAGCGATAAAGAGGATTCTTAGGTATCTGAAAGGGACAGTTGATCATGGATTTTGGTATCCATACAATGGTGACTTTGATCTCAAAGTTTTTACCAATGCAGATTGGACAGGTAATGTGGATGATCGGAAGAGCACAACCGGTGGAGTGTTCTTCCTCGGTGGAAGAGTAGTCTCATGGATGAGAAAGAAGCAGAGTTGTATTTCCCAGTCTACAGCTAAAGCGGAGTATGTGGCAACATTTATGAACTGCATTCAGGCAATCTGGATGAAGCATGTACTGAATGGCTTCAAAATGACTATATCTGAACTAGTGAGTATTTTCTGTGATAATACTAGTGCAATAAATATTTCCAAAAATCTGGTATTGCATGCGAGGACAAAGCATATTGAGCTCAAGTATCATTTATTGAGAGAAAAGGTTCAGAATAAAGAGGTTTTATTAGAACATGTTTCCAGTAAGGAGCAGCTAGCAGACATATTCACTAAACCCTTACCAAAGGCTACATTTACCTATTTGAGAGGTGAATTAGTGGTTCTGCCCCTTCATGAAGTAAACTAAAGTTGTGTGCTCCACATTAGTCAGGTACTACCATGTCAAATATTATAGGATTGATGTGTTGAAGGATGCTATTCCATAGGGGTGAGCAGCATAGTGGAGCTTGGAAGCATGTGCCTCCACTTTGGCACTGTTGTCAAAGGGGGAGAAGATATCTGATGATGAAGATATATGGGGGAGAAGATATATGGTAGAGTGCACACTGAACAGTCTAGGTGGTGGTGGTAATCTTTCAAGTTGAACTGGTATATGTCAACCAACATATGTTATTGAACATGGTGCAGATACTGAGCAATGATACATTGAGTATTTCCATCAATGCCAAAGGGGGAGATTGTTGGCATATGATGAAGTGGTGACAATGTGTGTTGTCATTGATGTCAATAAGTGCTCAAGCAGGTGAACTAGTATGTACCGGTATGAAGATTGGAAGCAGTTATGGTCAACCAAGATGGAGTGGATCGGTGTCAGGGTTCACTAAGTGTGACTATCAGTTGGTAGTCTCTGTTCAGCTCTAGGGTTTCCGGTTTGGCTTGTGTGGTGCAACTAATGATGTTTTTTGATGAGTTAGTTAAGAAAAAGGATAAGGATCTAGATGCCACATCAGCTATGTGCATGTGAAGGATTTCTTTGAGGATATTGCATGTGAAGATCGAATGCATTGAATGTCTACCTCGGGAATGTGCGTTTTTCTTAGAGGTATGTGAAAAGCACGTGATGGGTTATTGTTTTCCAAAGGCGGTGAAGATTGGATGATGCAGAATGACTTGAGATCTATTTTAGATCGTTTCATTCTATGTAATGTATTTGACAGTCAGGATTGGACCGCTTGTAATTGTAAACCTAAAATGTTTAGGGTTTAGGGTTTATGCTACTGACCTAATTGTTGTCTATAAGGTCGATGAGTTCTATTATTGGAGTTGTTGGCAAAAGTTGTGTTTGTGTCTGCATGTTGGAGATTTGATACTTGCCAAACCAAAGTGAGGAATCTGCAAAGTGTGATTGCAGAAGAGAGGAACTGAAAATGATCTACCTTAGCAAGGAGTGTTGTTATCAGATCAGAGTGTCTTACCTGTTGTCTTCTAATCATTTAAACATAAGGTAAATCCCTTGACAAGGTAGCTTTAACAGGTTTTGTTGTAAATCCTCTAACCAGGTGGCTCAATTTCATTGAGTTATTTAAATCCTCTAGCGAGGTAACCTTTAACAGGGTATATAGCCATCCCTTAACCGAGTGATTCCTAAAAGGATCGGTTCCTAACATAACCTTTATTGTAAAGTCTTTAACCAGACTAGGCTCCTAACAGAGCGGACTTCAAAAGAGTTCACAAACAAGCTTGTGGGTTTCATCCCTACTGTGGTTTTCCCGATTTGGGTTTCCACGTGAAAAATCTGTGTGTTATGGGTTGTGATTTTTTCATGTGATGACTGTGTGATTATGATTAAGTTAGACATACATACAGTGTTAAATGGTTGTGGTATTATTAATATAGCTCATGCATGATTATATCAGTGAAGTATTCATCACGATTTGAAATCTATTGTATGTTGTCTGAAGTGTTTTTGTTTAACCAGTAGAGCTATCTGAGGTACTTCTGTTTAACTGGTATTACTATGGTTAAGTTCAGTGGTGAAGACAACCGGTTAGTTGTGCTTTGATATGACAAAGTGTTGAAGCAGTTTTTGTGTGTACTGATTCACCCCCTTCCTCTCAGTACTAGTTAGGACCTTAGTAGTTCATCATTATTCATCATGGAGCTGTAGTGATCACTAGTTTGTTGTCACTTGGGTGATGATATTGAGGTTCATGTATCTCTTTCTTCTGTTAGATGTGGATAACTTGGAAGAGATATGGAGACTTGTTGAGAGAGATGTTTTTACAAGAGTTTTGTTTATAGGATGTGCATATCTTTATGGGTGGTCCATGATATTGCATGGTTACACTCTCTTTGTGTTATGATTGGTAGACTTGGTATGGCTTTGATTGTTTCTGACATTACCCATGAAGTGGTAGTTCCTGAATGTGTTTGATCTTCATTGACCGGTTTGCACATGGAGCTTGAGGTTGTAGTTTCTTGGGGTTGGTTATTTCAATGGCATGAGTTTATAGATAGTGTATACATTCAAGGTATGTGTGATTTGTATGGATTAGCATTTTTGGTTGGTACTATTTTCAGTTGCATGGATTTATTAGCTGGATGGGAGTAGTTAGTTTGATTGTTGTTTTGGTTGGTGTTTTATCTTGTATTTTGGAGAATTACTTCACAGTTGTGTTCTAGTTATGGGATTTGAATTTGATGTTGTTGATGCTTCTATATAGATCATGATCGCAGTGGAGTGGTGGTAGTATCCTAGGTGGTAGTATCTTGTAGCCTTTGATATCATTTGGATCTTATGCTTATGTTCTTTGTTCTAGTTCTTTTTAACCTTGGCTTGTTCCTTTTCTTCCATAGGTGGCATGTTGGACGATGATGGGTATTGTTGCCTAAGATGGTGGATATCTTAGATGTTGTTGCAAGGGTCTTGAGTGTATCATGAGAACATGTTTGGGATCTATGTGGTTTCATGGATGGTAGTGATTATGTGATTTCTTTGGGTGGCTCTTAGTAGTGTAAATCTTGTGATGAGATGACTTTTGTAAGGTCTTCATCAAGTGAGAGATTGTTGGGATTAAGGTGCCTCAACCTTAGGAATCCCAAGAAAATTATTTCATTAATTTAATACTCTTGTATATTGATTTTATCTATTTAATGAAATATTTTAAGTTTCCAAAGTGCAAAGCTTAATTAAACCTTAATTAAACCTTATCTTGAACAACAACCTAAACCCTAGCATGGTCTAAACCCTAAACTCAACAACTGACATTGACCCTAACCCTAATCAAACCTTTATGCTAATGTGACCCATAAATTAACCCTAACCCTAATTAAATGGTATCTTTAATCCCAATTAAATATTAACCCTAACCTTAAACTCAAGATTTATTATAGAACCCTAACCCTAACAAAAAAAATTATCCTTGAAACCTAACCATATTTGAATCATAATCCTTATCCCTAACCTTAACCATAACACTAATCGTAACACTGAACCTTAACCCAAAACTTAGCCATAACCCTAACCATGATGCAAACCCTAACCTAACCATAGTCCAATCCCTAAACCTAAAACCTAACTCTAACCCTAATAATGATCTAAATACTAACCCTAACCATATCCATAACACACTAAGTTGTAATCTTAGGTCTAAACCTTATGGTAATCCCTAATGCTCAATAATTCAAACCATAAACCTTGTTGTAACCCAAACCCTAACCCTAGCAATAATGTAAACCCTAACCATAATCCAATAGTTCTAACCCAAATTATAACCCTAAGCATGATGCAAACCCTAACCTAGCCATAGCCATAACCATAACCTATCCCTATCCAAACCTAACCCTAACCATATGCCTAATCATAATCCTAAGCCCTAACTCTAACCTTAATCCTAACCCTAACCCTAACCGTGATGTAAATCCCAAAATTAACCATAACCCTAACCCTAAAGCCAACCTTAACCATGATATAAAACTTAACCATAATCCTAACCATAATTCTAAACCCTAGCCTTAACTATGATATAAAACTTAACCATAACCCTAACCCCAACCCCAACCCCAACCCCAACCCCAACCATGATCTAAACCACAAACCTAACCCCAATCATAATCCTAACCATAACAATAATCCTTAGCCATAACCCTAAAACCTAACCAAAGCCATAATCATAATCATAAACCTAAACCTTAACCCTAACCATAGCCCAAACCTATCCCCAACCTTAACCATAAGTGTGGTCATATAGACCATAACCCTAACCATGATGTAAACCCTAACCTAATCCTTAATCCCAAACCTAACGCTAATCCTAACCATGATGTAAATTCTTATACTAAATGCTAATACTAACCATAATTCTAATCCAACCTAACCTAACCTAACCTAACCTTGACACTATCCCTAATCTCTATGCTAACATAATCCCTAACCCTAATTAAACCTTAATTCTAACCTTGAAAGCAAGCTTTACTATAGAACCCTATAATTAAACACTACTTACAACTTGAACCCTAATCTCACCATAATTTAACCCTAACTCTAACTCTATTGTGATTGAAGCATAACCCTAATTATAGCCCTATTTGAATTCTAATACTAACCCAAATTATAATTTAACCCTTATCATAATCAAACCCTAACCCCGACAATATCCCCAATCTACACCTAATTGAACCCTAACCATAACCTAATCTTGCCCTAATTGAATCCTAACCATAACGTAACCCTAAACCTACCTATAACCCTAGAATTAAACCTTAGCTACAACTTGAACCCTAATTTAACCATAATTGAACCCTAGCCCTAAACTTAACCCTATCCCTAATTAAACTCTAAATATTATCTAACCCTAACCCTAATCTACACCAAACCAAGATCCTAATTGAACTCTAAACCTAATTTCCTAACCCTAATGTAATTGAATCATAACCCTCATTGAATTCTAATCCTAATCCTCACTATAATTAAACCCTTACCATAAATTTTCTCTAATTATCTATAATGCTAACCCTTAAACTTGATCCCTCTAATTGAATGCCAACCCTAACCTAACCCTAAATTTAACTTTAACCATAAAATTGAACCCTACCTACAACTTTAACCTTAATCTAACCTTAATTGAACCCTAAATCTAATTTTAACCCCAACCCTAATTGAATTTCAATCCTAATTTAACTCCAATCCTTATGCAATTGAATAATAACCCTAATTCTAAGCCTAATTGAACTCTAATATTACCCCCAACAATAATTAAAACCTTGTCATAATTAAACCCTAAGCTTGACAATATCCCTAATCTAGATGTAATAAACCCTAACCCTAATTGAACCTTTATTCTAACATAACCATAACCTTAATTAATCCTTAAACATAACCTTAAAATCAAGCTTTATTATATAATCCTAACCATCATGCCATGTTTTATCCCCAAACTCTAATGCTAATTAAACCCTGAATGAATTGTAATACTAACTCTACTCTTGATTGAACACTAGCCTTAACCCTAATACTAATTCTAATTCAACCCCAAGCATTCTCCTAGAATAGTAACCCTAATTGTAGTGTAATGTTAACCCTAAACCTTATATGACCATGATTGAAACCTAACCATAACCTAACACTAAACTTAACTCTAACCCCAATCCTAATTGAACTTTAATACTACTTTAACCCTAACACTAATGTAATTAAATCATAATGCTAATTAAACTCTTTCCCTAACTGTAATTGAACCCTTGTGATAACCTAACCCTAAAATTAACCCTAACCATAATTAAACCCTATCTTGAACTTGAACTATAACCATAAAATAACCTTAACCCTAAATCCAACCTAACCTTGATACTATCCCTAATCTTTATGCTAACGTAATCCATAGCCCTAATTAAACCTTCATCCTAACCTTGAAAGCATGCTTTATTATAGAACCCTAACCTTAACACCAGGCTTTATCCTTAAACCCCGACCCTTTTTTAATCATAACACTAACCCTAAACCTAATAAGACCCTAATTTAATTGTGATGTCAACCCTACTCTTAATTGAACCCTAGCCCTAACTCTAATGCTAATTCTAATTGAACCTCAACCATTACCCCAACCATTCTTCTACAATAATAACCTTAATTGTAGCCTAACCTTAACCTTAACCCTAATGCTAACTATAACCATAACCATAACCCTAACTTAACCCTAACCCTAGCCATAATCCTAACAATAATCCTAAATCCTAACCCTAACCATAATTCTAAACCTAAACCAAACCCTAACCTCGATGCGAACCCTAATCATAGCCCTAACAATGATGTAAACCTTAACTCTAACCATGATACTAACCTTAACCCTAACCCTATTCGTAACCATAATACTGACAATTAAATAATGTTTTATAAGTACAATCATTAAATAAAGTCTAACATATATCTTACATTTTAGTACATGCTTTAATCTTGCAACACATATATAGTTATTAAAAATAGTCTAAATGGATATATAAAATTTCATATATCTTTACATAATAATATAATAATACTATAATATAATTCAATTCAAGAAAAAGATACTATATAATTATATGTTCCATTTATTTTATGTTTTTCATGTCACGTCACACGATATATACCTTAAATTTTAATTTAATCTATATAAAATACGTCGAGAGATATCCTTCTTGAGATGCCTATTTTTAATCAATTTTACATGCTAAAGTCAAATAGACTGTGGACGTATTTCATATAGATTAAATTAAAATTTAAGGTATATATGCTAGTTAAAAGATACTAACAAAATTTTGAGGCAACTACACTTAAGTGTAAACGAAATCGTGATATTTCTTTATTACTTGTGGATATTGTATGAAGTACAGACATCAGAAAGATCTGAAAAGAATTTGATGTTACTCTCCATCCCTACCTACTTCGATCCCTACAGACAATAGCGCTATTGCGGCACAATAACGCTAGTTTATGGAGCAAAAGCACCAAAACCATAGTTCTAGCGCTCTTGCTCCGACGTGACTTGGACTCAGCTAAAACCCTATCAAAAATGCACAAAAATTAAGTTTTCGAATTTGCGTACCGCTGTTTCGTAGTCATTTGGGTGCTAGAATCGTCGGACTCGCTCGAATCTATGCTCGGTGATCGGAATCAGCATCCTAGCTGCTGCTTGCTCCTCCAAACGTCACTATTAGGGCTCTCGTTTTCAACTGGTCGTGGTCACAAATCATCCTGTTTTCCCCCCTTTCACCCCATTTATACCCTTTGCCG
The DNA here is from genome assembly GCF_030272615.1 of Cryptomeria japonica. NCBI lineage: Eukaryota > Viridiplantae > Streptophyta > Pinopsida > Cupressales > Cupressaceae > Cryptomeria > Cryptomeria japonica. The sequence continues at coordinate 716,907,626 of NC_081412.1, forward strand.
ACACCGTAACTTCTCCCCGCTCACCGCCGTGGCCCTCGTGAACTTCCCGAGCCCCCCATTTCTCCATGTTTCCCCCGTTTTCTTCTATTTTTCACCCGTATGGCTAACTTATTCTCTTCTACCACCTCGCCAATTTTCATTCTTTTTTGAGAGATCGCCCGATTTTTTGAAATTTTTCGACCCATCTCCCAAGGGGGCATACCACCCATTAAATTTACATTTTATGGGGCAATTTCTTTGTACCAATTTTTCTTTTTTTGAAACGACGCGATAAACCGCACCGTCTCAAAGAGGGGCAAATGTAGTCACACAAATCTGTCCAGCTTAATTAAATAAATATTCGTTATTTATTTGATTAAAAATCCACTAGCCATCAGTTAATTAAATTAATATTTTATTAATTCATCCCCAAACATTCTTCTATTAATTAAATAAATTATTCAATTTATTTTAATTAATTCATTAAATCAAATACAAATCAATTAAATAAATAAAATCTATTTATTTAATTAAATCCCCTTTTCCCTCTTTTAAATAAATTAAATAAAACATTTATTTAAATCATTATCCCCACCCCACTTGCATTTTCCTACAAATGCAACTTGCACTCATTTATTGAAATAAATGAATTTTTATTTTAATAAAATCCTATTTTCCTTCACCCACCAAATCCAATTGCATTCCTAAATCCCCTTCTAGATTCTTCTAACCCCTTCCTAATTAGCCTAATCCATCTCCTAATTATTGTCACATTCTTAAGCAAAATGGAGTCACTTCTCAAAGACTCCAAAGTCTTTGAAAAGCATTTAATGCTTTATGTGTTCAACAAATTAACCACCAAAGTCTTCCAAGACCACTAATGGCTCTTACATGACCATTTATGGCTCTTACATAACCATTTATGGTTATTTCAAACTTGTCCCCCCAAACATTTATTGTTTTGACCATATTCATCCATTTCACATTTGCACAAGAGTTTATCCATTGGATAAAAGCTTTATTCTTTGAATAAAGAGTTTATTCATTCAACCAACCTTGACTTTAACTCCCAAAGTCATGTCAAGCATTTAATGCTTATTCCCTCTCCTCTCAGCCTATCTCGCATTGACACTTGTCATCCTGGGATTGGGTTGAAAGCCCTCACATGGATTTGAAATCATTCAATCCTGACCCTTGTTGAGATTGCTCAATCTCAACCATCCATTGCTCCATTTTTCCTATAAATAGAGCCCATTTCTTCATAATCCAAATCCTGAAAACTTGTATGCATTTAACCTATAGGCATTTTAAGACAGCATTTTAGCATAATTAACTAATATCTTGTCATTTTGGATAAAATCAATCATTTTAGTATCAATAGCTTAATATTAGCTTCTTTATTAACATTTAGAGCAATATTTCAATCTCAATCCTCCATAAGCATCCATAGTGCAAAAAGCTGCTGAGAGCTACACAATTTTGGAACTTGGAGAGGAGAGGAACAAGGGAGAAGGAGCTAAGAGCATGCTAAGAGGCATTTGGAGATGCCTCATTATCTTTGTTTCATCAGTTAGATATATTAGCATGATTTTAGTGTCTCTCTTGATATGCCTGTTTAGATTAGTTTTTGATTGAATAACACTAACGATCTTTTGGTCTTTTGTGTGTTGTTTGTCATTTACTAACCTTGTCCATTTAGGAAGGCATCATTTGGTGAACCTGACGTGAATCGAAGCACCAAAAACATATCATTTTTTTTTAACTAACATGTCTGATTGTTGAAATTGTCACACAGGTTGCGCTTTGGCACTATTGAACACGTTCCAGCGCTACTGTCATTTATGCTTTTAGTGCTATTGCTCTTACAATAGCGCTATTGACCAAATTTCAGTGCTTTTGCAACTGTTTTAGCGCTTTGGTAGTTCTTCTAGCGCTATTGACAAACTTCTAGTGCTTTGGCCTCTCTGTCTCTCCCCTTCTTTAAGCGCTTTTGTATTAAGTAGCGCCTCTGCTTAAACACAAACTAGCGCTATTGTAACAGAGTGTCGTCCAAATTGTCTTGTAACCACAAAAATGGAAATTCTTAGGCTTATGGAAGCCCCCCTTGAACATCAATTTTACTAACACGTTTTTGTTTGTGCAGGTTAAAAACCCACCATAAAAATCACAAACTTGTCTTTTGGTGCTTAAAAACTTGACAAACACAAAATTGTATTGCTTTCTAGTTAGGATAAATTGTCTTTTGGGGCTTAAAATCAACAATTTGATTTCCTTGCATCAAACTAAAGAATTTACAAGCCACACTTCAAATTTTGGTGCAATTAAAAACTTACAATCCACTTGTTCCAATTCTTGCAAGCGATTTACTTCAAGCAAAACGTGTTTTTTGTTAAGTTGACCAGGACTTCCCATTTGTAGATTACAACATATTGCCTTTGAAGTTAAAAAGAACATCATGATTGTTGGAGCAACATCTCCAAAATAGTTAGATCACATTGCAATGGTGGATTAAAAAGAACAAGTGTTTTTCGTGTTTGGCACGCTTGTGCAAAAAGTTGGTCGAGTGGTCCTACCTCTAACACACACTATCCTCTCCCTTGGCTTTCATGGTCCTAGGTGCAAGAGAAAAGTGTTAGTAACACTCAAAATTTTATCTTTTTAAGAGAGGCCTGCCAAGGGATCGATACTCTTGGGAACGACCTCGAGCGGTAAATCCTTCGAGCCGCTATAGAAATCAGGTGAGAGTGAAAGCTGTAGCCTTGGGTATAGCTGTTCCTACAATGTAACTGGCCAAAAGGACAAATGGGCCCCACCACCAATTACAAGGCTCTTAAGTGAGTCACTGCAGACTGAACTTATGTCCAAAAACATCGAACATGACTAAACACCTTTAAATAGTAGCCCACCCGTTCTATTGATTGAGGATATTTGCGATATAATTTAGTGCAAGAGCATAGATGGTTTTGCTCCCAAGATACTCACCATACATATTTCCTTGAGTAGAAACATTGCTTTTTCAAAAGTCACTTGTGGCTTGATAAAAGTGGTGAATCCCCCATCATAGGGATCATCTATTTGTTATACTCGTGCAAGACTTAGTATATCACATCCTTACCTGCCACGGTGGGATTCATAAGGTATGTAGTACCAAAGTCGAAGAAATATCAAGATGTGGGCTAAATTTATCACAACTGGCCATTTGACCTTAGGGATAAAAAGTGTTTGAAGTGTGTTCATTTTAAAGACCAAGTGCAAATTGAGCCAACTTCAGGCTTTGGAAATACACCTTAAAATACATCTAAGGGAAGGGTCATATACAAGTCCAAGGACTGGGTTGATTTAGACCCATACTCATTTGTGCCTTTTAGGCAACATTTTGGTATTTGTGTGCTTGCTTTGTTTTCTTGTCAAAGAAAAATCAGAAAGTCAATCCCAAAAACAAAGTATTCATCCAACATTTCTCAAAAACAACCAAACACATCAAAAACAAAGTGCAAACAAAGAGTCAAAAACTTTATGACCATTCTTCACATCTTGCGAAAGAAGAAGTGTCATCAAAATATCAACTTGAAAAGAAGACCATTTAACTCAAAGACTTTGATCAAAAGGAGGAAATTCTTCTATATCAATAGACAAATCTTTGTCTCACATAGAGTCTTTTTGCATCGCATGCGTCTCTACCTTCAAGGAAAAACAAACGAATTTGATTCCGAATCATTGAACCGCAAAGCTTTTATGCAATATAGAGCTCTGAGTTATCACAAAAAACCAAGGAGGTAAGATTAATCCCAACTTCTTCCCAAATGTCTGCATCACCTACAACACAACTCGAGAAATACCATCAACACCTGAAAGGGAAGAAGTAGAGTTTGTCCCTTTTGTAACACAAAGCTTTTATTGAAGTTGAAAACACTTTCATCCATCATCTTTCTCATACATCATCCCTTCATCATCAATCCGTTCCAACTCTCAAAACATTTAGAGGTTCTTGTCCCAAGTTCTCTTTTTAGATATTGCTTGAAATCAAACACATCACATCACTTTTTAGATTGTTTCTACATCTAGGATAAGCTCATCCTAAGAAACACATCTACGCAGGTTAAAACTAGTTCATGAGTGAATCCTTTCATTACTAGGTAGTTAAATCTGTAACACATCTCAGATTTCTCTACACCTTATCACATCAAATCTTATCAAAACAAAAAAGTAATTCAAAGAAGTAATTTCGGTTACATCCACCTTAAAGTGCTAGAGAACCACATGCAACACAATTCACCAATCATCAATCTCTCATTTCATCAAAAACTCATCATCATTTTCACTCAACTTCAACAAAGACTCATAAACAAAATGGCTCAAACCCGATCACGGTCAAGGCAACGAGAAATAGAAATAGAAGAAGAAGAAGAGGAAAATCTCAATGAATTTCAAGAAGCACTTGGGGGAAATGCGAATGACGACAACCCAAGTACTCCTACTCCTGCAACAATCGAAAGGGCTCAGCATAACCCTCTCTTTAACAGATTGTTTGATGAAATACTCAGGAGCAATGCGGATGCTCACTTTTCAAAGCTTGCTCGAGAAGGAGCAAAACTCCCCTCTGACTTTGATCTTGCCCAATTAAGACAAGCATCAGGAAGACAAAGTCACCATGAAGAGGAAAGAGGTAGAGACCCCATCAGATATAACATTCCTCGAGGTAACCCACCACCTCCTCCTCCAAATGAAATGGAGATGTTGTGGCAACAAGTCAAGAATCTCGCCCAACAACTTCATAGTGGTGTCAAGACTAACCAATTCTCCCTCAATGACATCTGTCCCTATCCTTTTGATAGGAATAGTTATATGCCTCCCTTTCCACGAGGATTTGAAACACCCAAATTTGAAAAATATAGAGGAAAGGGAGATCCCCGTGATCATGTCAAAGAATTTCATTCCGCTTGTCTTGAAGTGGCATATGAAGACACATACCTAATGTGCCTTTTTCCCCAAAGCTTGGGAGGACCAACCACATCATGGTTTTCCCAACTATCAAGTGGCATTAGAACATTTGAGGAACTCATCCAGAAGTTTCTAGTTCATTACTCTCATAACATTGAACGCGACATCGCCATGGCTGATCTGTGCAACACCAAACAAAAACCCGGTGAACAATTCTCAGTATTCCTGGAACGATGGCGTCAAATGTCTAGCAGACGTTCTCTTCAGTTACCTGAACGAGAACTAGTGGAAATATTCATTTCCAACTTAAACGAAGAAATGGAATTTCACCTGGATGTCAAAGACACAGACTCTTTTAATGATATGATCACCAAGGGTTTGAAATGTGAAAGGGCACTTATCAAGAAAGGACTCATCAAAATCTTTAATGAACCAAAAGATGGTCCTCGCCCATGCTTCAATAGCGATAAACCAAACTTCTAGAATAAAAACAAGAATATCATCAACAATGGGGTTGTGGATGCCCGGACTATCCAAAATGCACAACCTGTGTTTCAATTTGCAAGGCAAAATCCTCCACCCCAGAATAACACAAATGTTCCTTCTAATCAAGGTCGCATCACATCTCACGATGAACCTAGACCTTGTCAGCAAAAATAGAAACGCACATACACTCCCTTAGGGGAACCCATAGAGACAGAAGTGCGACAACTCATTTCTCAAAATTTGGTCACTCTACCTAAACTATCAAACTATGAGCCTCAGGTCAAACCGGCATGGTGGAGAGATACTGAACACTGTGAATTCCATCAAGGACGAGGACATAAGACAAGTAATTGTCACTGATTAAAAGATCTTATTCAGGATCTTATTGACCGAGGAGAAATTGAAATTGAAGGACATGACCCAAAAACAACAAATAATGATCATCTGATGTTCAAAAATCCACTTCCATCGCAAGATCAAAGGGGTCCTTCCACTTCCAGGCGAGGCACTGATACCACTGATTATACATAGGTTGTGTATAATTACACTGTAAATCACCTGTATGATGCCAATGAACAAGTTGCAACAATAACCTTCAAAAATCCCAACTCAAATTGCAATGTCGTTACACGTCGCGGCAAAGTTACCATAAAGGCAGCTCCACAAGGCACCACCTCCATACCAAAGCAGTACAATCTTGTGGAACAATTAGACAAAACCCCTGCGCTTATATCCATTTTAGAGCTATTGCATCTATCGCCCTCTCATAAAACTATCTTGGATCAAGCACTCCAAGAGGCATCAGTCCCTGCAAATCTGAATACAGACCAATTTCAAGCCATGGTTGGAAGTCTCAAGTCATCACCTTGTCTCACTTTTTCCGAAAGTGACAACTCTTCCTTCCAACAACCTCATAACGCCTCACTCCACATCGAAGGATTTATCAACCAGCATAGGATCAAGCGAGTCTTGATCGATAATGGAGCAGGCCTGAATATTTGCACACTACAGTTGGTCACAGCATTGGGATATGTGGTAGAATCAGTGGATCCTCGTCAGAAGATCACAATCAAAGCCTATGATGATGCAAAACGTTCATCCAAAGGAGATGTGGTACTACCAATCTGAGAGGGCCCTGTGGTAAAGCATATCATTTGTCAGGTTTTGGACCTTCCTCTGCCATACAATCTATTGTTAGGAAGACCTTGGATACATGCCATGCAAGTCGTTCCATCTACCTACCATCAATGTATCAAGTTCCCACATAACGGTGTAGAGATCACAATCCTGGGTGATGCAAATCCCTTTGCGTATTGCCATAATATCAGCCATCAACCAAAGATTACCGTTCCTAATAATAGAGAAGCCATTTCTTCTACATCATATATAAGTCCCACTTCTCTTGCCAGTTCGAACACCACTATACCCAAGCAAGAAAATCTTAAGATGAAGATAGCAGAGGAAGGTCCTGGGGAATACAACTTGAGTCAACTCTTTTGTGTGGGACAAATGCCCACTTCTCCTAGAACACATGGTAAACCACAGCAGGTACTCCAGCAACCACTAAAAATACCAGCATGTGCTTTGACGCCTTTCATTCTTGGAAAGAGTCAAGAGGAAGAAACACAAGATGAGGACCTAGCGGAATGGATTTATAAGGATCCCATCACCACTGACATACCGCGAGTTATACTTCCTACGGATCAGTATGGCAAAGGCCTCCTCATTATGCAAAGAATGGGGTATGATGGTCAGAGTGCTTTGGGATATTGCAAACAAGGACGACATGAACCTTTGCTACCAGAATTCAAGCCCAAAGGTAACACAGGCCTAGGCTTTGAAAAAGAGATCTTTCCTAAGCTCAGATTCAAAGGAAAACCCAACAAACCATTTTGTCCACCTACTGCAAAGAGGACACCTTTCATATACAAAGCACCATCAAGCACCATCCCAACTGCCCCATCGAGGCTCAAAACCCCAACACAACTATCACCAATGCCACTCATCCCACCAAGCGAACTCGTAATCCCATCAGCAGCACCATTAGCAGCAGCAACTGTATCAGAACCCACAGCAGCATCTATGGCACTAGTAGTTCCAGCTGAAACCATTGAGTCAATATTACCGATACTCCCTATACCAGATTCTTTAATCCCCATTAATCTTCCTGCAGCACTGATCATTACAAAGATACATCAACCAATCACACCTGCAGTATTCAATTCAAAGGACATTCTAGTATGGTATAGTAATCGGATGCTGGAAAGTGACTCAGAGACCGACTCACATGAATGGGAATTTGATTCGGTACAGCTTAATACTTCAGATGAGGAAGACACATCACCACCTTCGCCACGTAAAGACATCCCTGTTTATGGAGAAGCACAGATAAAGACCACATGGGTTCCTGAACTGGAAACATCTTCCATAGACCCTACGTCTCATCCTACGCCTGATTCTGATAGGGAGAGTACCATTAACGACCTTCACCATAACGTCTTGACCCTCACTGATACATCTAACGCACTCAACCTAATCGATGAAGTAATGCCCATTATCCACCCTGAACTCATCGAATGGAACCAACCAAATTCCCCATGCCTTGACTTCTTCCAAAATGATGAGGCCATCATTGACTTTTTGGAATTAAGGGATAACCTACCAAGCGGGGATCACAAAGCTAGATTCGCCATTGAACTTAATAGTGCAGCATACTTCGGGGCGGATGCCAAACCTTTCAGCTGCAAAAATATAACAATAAAACATGGATCTTCTAGTGAAAACCACACTGTGGCACTATTTGATCCAACAAAAGTAAAAAGAAAGAGCGTATCCAATGGTGAAAACCTCTCTGAGGTGCCTGAGGATGAAGGGTTTGACATTCTCCCTGGTAGTACACAACAGGAACAATCAATGATTCTCATTAAGGAAACCAAAGAATACAATGTGGGGACTCCTGACAATCCTCATATCATACATCTAGCATCTCTTCTCACTCCAGAGGAACAGCCTAAATTTATAGAGTTCTTCCAGAAGCGTCAGATCAACTTTGCATGGTCATATGTAGACATGCCTGGACTTGATCCTGATTTAGTCATGCATCACTTCACCGTCGCAGAAGGAGCCAAACCTGTCAAGCAGAAGCTTCGTAAGATGCATCCTCAAATTGCAGTGCTAGTCAAAACAGAACTCAAGAAACTCCTAGATGTTAGTTTCATTAGACCAATTGATTATGCAGAATGGATCTCCAATATTGTGCCTGTCGGCAAACCAAAAGGGGGCATCTGCATTTGTACTGACTTCAGAGACCTGAATAAGGCATGTCCTTAGGATGACTTCCCCTTACCAAATATCAACATCATAGTGGATCTAACAGCAGGACACACCATGCTTTCACTCATGGACGGCTTTTCAGGATACAATCAGATAAAGATCGCACAAGAAGATCAACATAAGATAGCCTTCACATGTCCATGGGGCACATATTGCTGGAATGTAATGCCTTTCGGTCTCAAGAATGCAGGAGCAACCTATCAAAGGGCAATGACCACCATCTTCCATGACATGATGCATACTATGATGGAAGATTATGTTGATGACTTACTAGCAAAATCACTCACCAGAGATGGGCATCTCCACATCTTAGATAAAATCTTTGATAGACTGGAACAATACCGTGTTTGACTCAACCCAAAGAAATGTGTCTTTGGAGTAACCTCCGAGAAGCTTCTAGGATACATTGTCTCAAGCAAAGGCATTGAGGTCGATCCAGCAAAGGTTAAGGCAATCATGGGCATGCCACCACCAAAGAATATCAGTCAGCTAAGGACATTACAAGGACGGCTCCAATCTATCCGAAGATTCATTGCACAATTGGCTGATAAGTGCCACCCATTTACACATCTGCTACACAAGAACATCCGCTTTCAGTGGGATGCCCGATGCCAACAAGCATTTCAGATGCTTAAAGACTATCTCACGAATCCACCATTGTTGATGCCACCAGATCCAAGTAGACCATTGTTACTCTATATCTCAGCAACAAGTATAGCATTGGGTGTACTACTGGAACAACATAATGCAGAAGGAAAAGAGTGTGCTGTTTACTATATCTCTCGTACACTGGTGGGCTATGAACTCAATTACACACCTATTGAGTGAGCTTGCCTAGCAGTAATCTTAGCAGCTACTAAACTGAGGCACTATCTGTTAGCACACAAGGTACAACTCATTGCAAAGATTGATCCACTCAAGTATTTACTCAGCAAAGCAGCATTGACAGGCCGCTTGGCCAAATGGGTGATGATTCTAAGTGAATTTGACATTGAGTACGTGGACCGTAAAGCTATCAAAGGTCAAGTTATTGCAGATCAGTTGGCCGATGCACCACTCATAGGTGATCATCCTCTCATTTCCAATTTTCTAGATGAAGAGATATTCATGATCACAACAGCACAACCATGGAAACTATATTTTGATGGTTCATACACTAGGCACGGCTCGGGGGCAGGCATTTTGTTTATCACACCTCAGGGTGATAGCATCCCGAAGTCTTACAGGCTCACATTTCCATGCACAAACAACATAGCAGAGTATGAGGCCTTGATCACAGGACTCAGGTTAGCCGTACAATGGAAATTACAAGAACTGCAAGTATATGGCGATTCCCAACTAGTCATTCGACAAGCAACAGATGAATATCAGACCAAGGATGATAAACTCATGCCATATAAGCAAATGGTGGACACTCTAAAGACATCATTTATTACTATCACCTTTGAGCAGATACCAAGAGATCAAAATCGAGCTGCTGACACTATGGCTACCATCGCATCTCTCCTAGATCTTCCACAGAATTCAACACGCTACGAGTTCTTGGTCGAATAGCTTTGGATCCCCGCTTATGATATCCCCGAATCCAAGATGATATGTCACCTTGTCGATTCTGAATCCCCATGGTATGGTGAGTTCTACACCTATCTCCGCGATCACACCCTTCCTCCCAACCAATCGAATAACCAACGTAAAACCTTCATTCGCCAAACTGCTTGATATACCATTATTGCTGAAACCCTATACCGCCGCGGTCTTGATGGTACTCTCCTTCGATGTCTGGAACAAGATGAGATAACAAAGGCTTTGGAAGAAGTCCATGAGGGAATTTGCAGGACTCATTCAAGTGGTCCATCACTCGCCAAGAAACTCCTGCGCAATGGATACTATTGGCCATCTATGGAAAAGGATTCATACTACTTTGTCAGAAAGTGCAAGAAATGTCAAGTTCATGGTGACCTGATACATGCACCAGCCCAAGAACTACAACCAATCATGACACCATGGCCTTTTTGTCAATGGGGTCTTGACCTTGTGGGTAAAATCCATCCGTCTTCATCTAATGGCCATAAATTCATTATTACCGCCACTGAATATTTCACAAAGTGGATCGAAGCCGTTCCACTTACCCAAGTCACCGGCAAGCAGATCACCTCATTCATCCTCAACTACATCATCTGCCGGTATGGTGTGCCCATGTCCATCATCATAGATAACCGTCTTCCTTTCAAAAATCAGGATGTCCGTGAACTTTGTGAGAAATTTCACATCCATCACCACTTTTCCACCCCCTATTACCCACAAGGCAATGGTCAGGCTGAAGCATCCAATAAAAACATATTGAGAATCCTAAAGAAGATAGTCAATGATGTCGGCCATGATTGGCATGTTCAATTGAATCCAACACTATGGGCATATCGAACTAGCATTTGCACCCCTACAGGTGCAACTCCTTATTCATTGGTCTATGGTATAGAAGCTATCTTACCTATTGAGGTCGAGATACCATCATTACGGGTTTCCTTGCATAATCTAATAGATGATGAAGCTTACAGAGTATCTCATCTTCAGGACTTAGAGTTACTTGACGAGAAGCGACAAGCTGCATACAATCACCTCAAAGCCTATCAGCAGCGCATGAGCAGAAGCTACAATCACCGAGTTAGACCTCGTACATTTGAGGTAGGTGATCTTGTTCTCCGAGAGAATCCTCGTAATCAACCAAACAAAGAACATTAGGGCAAGTTTGAATCAAACTGGCTGGGCCCATATGTTGTCACTGCTGTGTTCGGGTCTGGGGCATATCAGTTGGCTACATCCAAAGGAGAACCGCTTGCAAATCCAATCAACAGCATGCACCTAAAACGGTTTTATACCTAAGTTGTACAGAGCATCAGGCTCCCCTACATACCAGAAAATACCAAAAACATTCAGAAAAATGTCCTAAAGAAAATATAAAAACATTAAAAAAAAAACTAAAGTAGAATCATGCATCCAAACAGTGAACAACCACTCCGGTGGCACCTTGGGTAAGTACGATGGTGAAAACTTGGCAAACAGGTGCCACTCGTAAAGGCAATGGCTCTAGTATCTTTCAGGCTCGTTGCGATCACATTCATACACACATCCATCCATCTGAAACCATGGCTTGTCATTCATCTGCAATTAAGAAAATACTCCATGTGTCTGGCAATCCCGCTTTTTCATAGTCATGTCTAAACTGGGGGCAATTCCCTTAACCTATTGATGGAAGTGGATTCTATATTGTCTTATGATTCATTAAGTTCTTCATTCAAGCAATTATCAAAATACCAAAAACATTGGAAAAATATCTCACCAAAATACCAAAAACATTCAAAAAACAATTCAAAATCCAAAAACATCGGAAAACATAAAAAATCACACAAAAAAATGGCAACACCTTGTACATACTCATCCATGCAGATACCAAAACAAACATTGACAAAATACTCACACAATGACCACTTATCAATCGACCACACAAATCCATATCAACACTCAAAAAACTGTCTTCAACAAGGATGCATCCTTCCTTACCAAAACAAAGACAACAATGGCGTTTTCTTTGACAAGAAAATTATGTTAAGCTGTCAAATACTTGGTTGATTTGTGAGTATAATCATTCATTTATCTGTATCGGGATCTTTTAGCGTTGTTTTGTATCATTTGCGCATTATTTCTGATGAAGTTTTGGGGCATGTACTAATGGTGTCTACGTGGGAAGTTCACTAAGCTACGTGATCATAGGCAAAAATACAGTCATAGATCACTACGGCTTGCTGACTACAGTGTATACCTCGACCATATGAGTATGAACCATTACCAAGGATCCTTATTCTTTATTCTTTAGGTATATACTGTTTGTTTGCAGGTACAATGCTCCTTCTTTGGTTCCTCCTCATCCAAAATGGATAAAGGTTTTTATTTCTTAGTACGGTATGCACTTGTCTCAGGATATGATCAGCCTAAGATCAAGGAGGACGATCCAAGTCATGCATGAATGGAGATAATCCTTGTCTGTTCCACATGTAATACTCAGGTCAACTTGATCCATTATATCAAGTTGCTTGTATTAACTTGCTATATAAAATCCATGAAAGGAATACTCAGGTCATCTTGAATCATTATGTCAAGATGCTTGTATTCTCTTCCAACATTTTAAAGCTCAATGATGAAAATCGAGCACTATGGATCATCACTTCATCTCATCTATTTATATATATTGCATTCCATTACATATCACCCATCCATTCACTCATTCATATATAGGATTTATGTGCAACATGTAAAAATTAAGCTGGTCTTGGATACAATCACGATCGAGTAATCTGATACATCATCAATGCATCATACAAAGTCTTACAAACCTTGCATTCCTCATGATCATATCATCCTCACATTTAGTTGCATCTTGAATTAAACATTTAGTTGCATCTTGCATTAAACATTCATGTCATTTTTAACTTTGCATATAGTTCATTTTCTTAACATTTAGTTTTCATTAATCATTTGCATCATTGCATCAATCATCAATAATTAGATTCATTCGTGGGATTAAATTGTCTCTGATTATATTAAGTCCTTTACTAGGCATTCATATAGCGTCAATTATCCATCATCATTTTATCATCCTTTTTCATTTCTTATTGCATACATTCTTATTATAGTTAAGAAAGTGCATTCATTCATTACTAAGTATCTTATTATGTTCATTTTAGGATTCATTCACATTGCATTCATTATCATCTTTTTAATTGCATTAAGGTGCAGTTATTTAAACCCATAAGTTATAATCTCATCATATTATCATTTGTACTTAAATCATATTCAAAACATTTAGAATCATAAATCCACTTGTTTATTAAACATTGGTTCATACCATTTTTATATATATATATATCCATTATACATATGCATTCATTTAAACATTATCATATAAACATTTGTACTTTACATTTTGTTTATCCATATTACATTCATCTAAAAACATCTAGATGCATATCCATACATAACATCATTCATTCGACCATTGCAATAACATCATCACATAAATCATCTCATCATTATATCAAAATAGGAAACACCAAAATCCTGTTCATATATTATCATAAGCATACATCATCATCATGGCATTACATACATACAACATTACATCAAAAATCAAACAAATCATACATAAACCTGCATTCATATGTCAGTATCCAACATCATACATCATCATAAACACATGCATATAGGAAACATGTCATCAAAATGCATACATATACACATATCCATCTAAAAACAATAAACTCATCATCCTGCATCAACATCCATATAAATCAAATGCATATCATCAAAATATGGGATCTCCTCATATATCTCATCTCATGTATCAGAGTACAATGAAGTCTACAAAATTGGCTACCAAGAGCCATCCAAGATACAGTCCAAAAAATAAACAATGATACAAATACATATATGCATAAAATGCTCTCTCAAATGCCACTCTAGCCAGATGCTGACCCAACACCTCCCCCTACTCCACCACTAGTGCCTGCACCCCCTGATCCATCTCTCTGTGGAGGCCTCATTGAACCAACACTCCCTCCTGCATCCCCTAATCTCTCCCGCCTCAAAGGACCCATCACTCCCCCACTGCTCTGCATCCTCTGTGATCGCTCTGATCTAGTCTGCCGCATCTGCATATAACTGAGAGCTCGCTGACTCACTGGCACCACCTACTCATATAACCCCTGCCAGTACTCTATCTCAGCCTGTACTCGCCCAAACTGCCTCATAACCTCCCCTGTAGGCCCCTGTGCTCCTACTCCAACCTGGACTCTCTCTTGTAGCTCCGCCAATCTCTCCACTGCAGTATCTCTCTCCTGCAGCACCACCGTCAGCTCTGACTCTCGTGCAAATAGCTGCACATCCCTAGCTGCCACCTCTACCTCCAAATTCTCTATCCGCGTCTGCAAGCGTACTATCATGTGATCCCGCAGATCTCCAGTAGCTCCTCCCTCGGTATCCATAGTTGCCTCCCCTGCACCACCCTCTCCAGTAGTCCCATCTCCTCTGTCCATCGGGATCTCCCTCTCCATCCCCCTCCCACTCAGCTGAACTCCTCCTGGTATCAGTGGTCCCTGTGATATCTGTAGAGGCAGTCCACCTCTCCCTCTCCGCTGACTCCACATCCCCAATCCTCCTCCACCTCCTCCATCTCCTCCACCTCCTACTCCTCCTTGACCTCCTGCCCTCCTCCGTCTCCGTCCCCTCTCATCCTCAAACGCTAGGATCGGCTCTGCAGGATCCGATATACGTGGGATCGGGTGTGCTACCCGGTACTGCGTATACTCATCTCTCACCCTTGCATCAATGACCCTCGGTCGTAGGTCCCATGGCCTCACCTGCAGTGTCTGAAACTCTGCCAGTGCCTGATCATAAGGTAGCACTGGACCCCATGCATACCTCTCTCGAATCACTCGCGCATACTCTCTAGATCCACTGGGTAGTCCCTGCTGCCGTTCGAACTGCCTCATCACTCTCCCGGGCACCTGTCTCTCTACATGGTATGAGGTCCTCCCAATAAGGAATCGGGTCATGAAGACATACGGCAGTGCCTCTGCGTCATCATCCCATGGCTCACACTCCAAGTATGGCCACCATATCACTGCATCTAGGTCATCCAGTGCCCTCTGCCACCACTCTAACTTCCCCAAGTGGGGCTGACTCATCATGCCACTGTACATAAACATGTACGGCTGATCCCCTATGCAGAATCTCAGACTCACTGGTCGAGTCACTAGTAGGTGCTCCCACGCCCAAATATGTAGCAACGTCATGCCCACTACCAAGGAACTCCTCCCCCGGTACACTACCTCATGAAGCTCTTGATACATGTGCGCCAGCACGCATGACCCCCATGCAAATTGGGTCCCCTCGGTCATCATCATCTCGATAACCTGTCCCCATCCCACCGCCAACCCATGTGACTGCCTGTCTGGATACAGCAGTCCTCCCACAATCCCTGACAAAACTGCTGGAAGAGGCTCATATAGTGCCGCTATATCCTCCCATGCGATCGAGCCATCATCAATATATACATCCTCATCAAAAATCCTTTGCACTGCCACAGTCCCCCAGGATCTATCGTATGTCACCAGCTCCCCTCGAATCGGAATCCGTAGGATGTGCCACACGTACTCTAAGGTCACAGTCATCTCCCCCTGTGCCAAATGGAAGGTGCACGTCTCACTGTGCCACCGCTCTGCTAGTGTTGTGATCAATCCGTGATTCATACGAATCACGGGCATGTGCATCACCTCGTATAATCCAGTCGCAGCAATGCAGTCTATCTCCGCCTGAGTCAATCAGTCCCGCAACCCCTGTGTCGCAGGATGGCGCTCGCATAACTGCAACACGCGCAGATCCTCCTACACATGGACATTCATCAATCACCATCAGTTGTTTTGTTTTCAAACTTTCTTAAGTTTAAACCCAGACTATCAACAGATACTTTGATCAAGTATCTTTGGGTCTCAACAGGTAAGCAATCATGGCCACCTAGACTTCAATGGGCATTTTATCCTAACAAAATGACCTAAGTCTCATCAGGCTGCTATGGTTCAAAACAATTCCCACTTCACCTCGCCATCCATCAATCGTTGGCATCAGAAGATTTTCTTCATTCAAACTGGGGCATCTTTTTATCTTAAGACAAAAGCGCTAATTTCCAACCAATAGCACTACAATTCTAACAACAGCGCTCAAACAACTATACCATACCGCTACAACTATAAAAGCGCTAAATAAACTACGCAATAGTGCTACTTGACATCAATAGCGCTCAATTAAGCCCTCAATAGTGCTAGAAGTGCAAAAGCGCTAAAACTTGCATACAATAGCGCTAATGCAGAGCAAAAGCGCTCAAACAAGGGGACAATAGCGCTATTGCGGCACAAAAGTGCTAGTTTATGGAGCAAAAGCACCAAAACCATAGTTCTAGCGCTCTTGCTCCGACTTGACTTGGACTCAGCTAAAACCCTATCAAAAATGTACAAAAATTAAGTTTTTGAATTTGTGTACTGCTGGTCCGTAGTCATCTGGGCGCTGGAATCGTCGGACTCGCTCGAATCTGTGTTCGGTGATCGGAATCGGCATCCTAGTTGCTGCTTGCTCATCCAAACGTCACTATCAGGGCTCTCGTTTTCAACTGGTCGTGGTCACAAATGATCCTGTTTCCCCCTCTTTCACCCCATTTATACCCTTCGCTGACACCGTAACTTCTCCCCGCTCACCGCCGTGGCCCCCGTGAACTTCTCGAGCCCCCCATTTCTCCATGTTTCCCCCGTTTTCTTCTATTTTTCACCTGTATGGCTAACTTATTCTCTTCTACCACCTCGCCAATTTTCATTCTTTTTCGAGAGATCGCCCGATTTTTCAAAAATTTTCGGTCCATCTCCCGAGGGGGCATACCACCCATTAAATTTACATTTTATGGGGCAATTTTTTTATACCAATGTTTCTTTTTTTGAAACGACATGATAAACCGCACCGTCTCAAAGAGGGGCAAATGTAGTCACACAAATCTGTCCAGCTTAATTAAATAAATATTCGCTATTTATTTGATTAAAAATCCACTAGCCATCAGTTAATTAAATTAATATTTTATTAATTCATCCCCAAACATTCTTCTATTAATTAAATAAATTATTCAATTTATTTTAATTAATTCATTAAATCAAATACAAATCAATTAAATAAATAAAATCTATTTATTTAATTAAATCCCCTTTTCCCTCTTTTAAATAAATTAAATAAAACATTTATTTAAATCATTATCCCCACCCCACTTGCATTTTCCTACAAATGCAACTTGCACTCATTTATTGAAATAAATGAATTTTTATTTTAATAAAATCCTATTTTCCTTCACCCACCAAATCCAATTGCATTCCTAAATCCCCTTCTAGATTCTTCTAACCCCTTCCCAATTAGCCTAATCCATCTCCTAATTATTGTCACATTCCTAAGCAAAATGGAGTCGCTTCTCAAAGACTCCAAAGTCTTTGAAAAACATTTAATGCTTTATGTGTTCAACAAATTAACCACCAAAGTCTTCCAAGACCACTAATGGCTCTTACATGACCATTTATGGCTCTTACATAACCATTTATGGTTATTTCAAACTTGTCCCCCCAAACATTTATTGTTTTGACCATATTCATCCATTTCACATTTGCACAAGAGTTTATCCATTGGATAAAAGCTTTATTCTTTGAATAAAGAGTTTATTCATTCAACCAACCTTGACTTTAACTCCTAAAGTCATGTCAAGCATTTAATGCTTATTCCCTCTCCTCTCAACCTATCTCACATTGACACTTGTCATCCTGGGATTGGGTTGAAAGCTCTCACATGGATTTGAAATCATTCAATCCTGACCCTTGTTGAGATTGCTCAATCTCAACCATCCATTGCTCCATTTTTCCTATAAATAGAGCCCATTTCTTCATAATCCAGATCCTGAAAACTTGTATGCATTTAACCTATAGGCATTTTAAGACAGCATTTTAGCATAATTAACTAATATCTTGTCATTTTGGATAAAATCAATCATTTTAGTATCAATAGCTTAATATTAGCTTCTTTATTAACATTTAGAGCAATATTTCAATCTCAATCCTCCATAAGCATCCATAGTGCAAAAAGCTGCTGAGAGCTACACTATTTTGGAACTTGGAGAGGAGAGGAACAAGGGAGAAGGAGCTAAGAGCATGCTAAGAGGCATTTGGAGATGCCTCATTATCTTTGTTTCATTAGTTAGATATATTAGCATGATTTTAGTGTCTCTCTTGATATGCCTGTTTAGATTAGTTTTTGATTGAATAACACTAACGATCTTTTGGTCTTTTGTGTGTTGTTTGTCATTTGCTAACCTTGTCCATTTACGAAGGTATCAGAAATTATAGATGAAAGATTTAACGAAATCAAAATTTTAAATAAATTACATTGTTGGATAGCTAAGAGGGAGCTCAAGTTTACCACTGTATTTTTTTTTAACTTCATTGAAACACGTGCAAACCTGACGGAGAGCACGACCAAAAATATGTCAAAATTTTCAATGTTCTGATAAAAACAAGTCTCTAGCCTGAAATGGTCGTCCAAACCTTTGGGTTGGATGCCCAAGGAAAATCCAACCCATAGGTTTGGTGTTTCCCAAAGTGGGCTGGATTTGGCACGTGCCAAATATGGCACTCTCCCTATTTGGCGTGGGCCAAATGTGATCATTGGGTTTTCCCATTTGGCGCGCGCCAAATGTGGTCCATATTCCACATTTGGTGCATGCCAAATAGGGAGAGTGCCAAATGTATACATAGAAACAATTTTTAGTTGAAACAATGTCCCATTAGCTATCTCTCTCTCCTTTTATATCTATCTGTACCTATTATGTCTCTTATCAATCCCTCCTTAGGATTTAAGTAAATGACCTCTATTTCCATTTTGTATATTTCTGTCTCCCTCTCCAATTCTCACCCTACAGGTACTTGCACCTCTTTCTTTCTTTGTGAACTCTCCCCCTCACCTATATCTATCTTTACCATCTCTAAGTATCTCAAAAAACCACCATCTACCCCTCCTTCCCTCTTTCTCTTTGTTCCTTTGTCTCTAATTTTATATCTCACTCCCCTCTCTCAATTATGGCCTCTCTCTCCTCATTGTCCACCTGTTGAGGTATCCACCTCTATCCATCTCACATTGAGCTCTTGAGGTATCCATATTCATCCATGTCCCATTACCCTCCTCTATGAGATAGATATCCCAATACCCACCTTTATCTCCCTTCACTCATAGTTCCATATCTCTCTATGAACCAAATCTCTTATTCTCTCTCCCCTTACCTCTTATCTCCCTTCATTCTTATAACCCTACTCTTCTTTGTCCCTCCCCTCTCTAGCTCTAACAATTCCCTTATTCCCCTATCCCTCTGTATCTCCCTCTCCATCCTTACACCCATCTCATTCCCTCTCTCACCTCTTTCCCTCAGTCTCTCCCCCACTTTCTTCATGTTTACCTCTCTATGCCCCCCACCCTCCTTAAACCCCCATCTCACCTCTCTCTCCCCTTTGAGATTCTCACCTCCCTTCCACTCTATGTCCTTTATCCCTAAGTATCTCATTCCATTCATGTTTACCTCTCTATTACCCCCACCCTCCTTAAACCCCCATCTCTCCTCTCCCTCCCATCTAGGCCTCCCACCTCCCTTCCCCTCTATGTCCTTTATCCCCAATTCTCCCACCTCTCTATCCCCTCTACCCTCTTACCTCCCTTCCCCTTTATGTCCTTTATCCCCAAGTATCTTATTCCCTTCATGTTTACCTTTGTATCCCCCTAATCCTCCTTAATCTCTCATCTATGCCTCTCACCTCTCTTCTTGTCTATGTTCTTCATCCACAAATATGTCTTTTCCTTCATATGTAAACCTGTATCTCCCCACCCTCCTCAAACCCTTGTCTCACCTCTCCCTTCTTTATCTCCCTTACCTCATAGTTCCATCTCTCTCTATGAACTAGATCTCATATTCTCCCTCTCCCCTTACATGTTCTCGAGCTCTTCATTCTTATAGATACATACTCTTCTTTGTCCCTCCCCTCTCTAGCTCTCGCAATTCCCTTATTCCCCTATCCCTCGAGCTATCTCCATCTCCATCCTTACACCCATCTAATTCCCTCTCTCACCTCTTTCCCTCAGTTTCTTTCTCACTCCCTCCTCTCTCTAGGTCTCTCCCACACTTTCTTCATGCTTACCTCTCTATCACCCCCAACCTTCCTTAAAACCCCATCTCATATCCCAATCCACTTTGTGCCTCTCACCTCCCTTCCCCTCTACATTTCCTTTATCCCACCTCTCTCTCTCTCTCCTCTAAGCCTCTTAGGTCTCCCTTCCCCTCTATGTCCTTTATGCCCAAGTATCTTGTTCCCTTGACGTTTACCTTTGTATCCCCCTCATCCTCTTTATGGCATTTTACCTCCCTTTCCCTCTATGTCCTTTATCCCCAAGTCTCTCGTTCCCTTCATGTTTATCTCTCTATCTCCTCCACCCTCATTAAACCTCAGTACCTATATCTCCCCTCTAGACCTCTCAACTCCCTTGGACCTTCTATGCCCTTTATCACCAAGTCTCTTAGTCCCTTTGAATGTTTACCTCTATATCCCACCCACCGCCTTTAAACCCCCATATCACCCCTCTCCCCTATAGGTTTCTAACCCCTCAAAATCTATCTTAGTAGTTAAATCTCCCTATATTGGCCCATCTTTATCTCCCTTCCTTCGTAGTTCCATCTCTCTCTATGAACTAGATCTCATATTCTCTCTCTCCCCTTACCTCTTCTTGAGCTCTTCATTCTTATAGATACATACTCTTCTTTGTCCCTCTGCTCTCTATCTCTCACAATTCCCTTATTCCCTTATCCCTCGAGCTATCTCCCTCTCTATCCTTACACCCATCTAATTCCCTTTCTCGCCTCTTTCCCTCAATTTCTTCCTCACTCCCTCCTCTCTCTAGGTCTCTCCCACACTTTCTTCATGCTTACCTCTCTATCACCCCCAACCTTCCTTAAACCCCCATCTCATATCTCAATCCCCTTTATGCCTCTCACCTCCCTTCCCCTCTACATTTCCTTTATCCCACCTCTCTCTCTCTCTCTCTCTCTCTCTCTCTCCTCTAAGCCTCTTAGGTCTCCCTTCCCCTTTATGTCCTTTATGCCCAAGTATCTTGTTCCCTTCATGTTTACCTTTGTATCCCCCTCATCCTCTTTATGGCCTTTTACCTCCCTTTCCCTTTGTGTCCTTTATCCCCAAGTCTCTCATTCCCTTCATGTTTACCTCTCTATCCCCTCCACCCTTGTTAAACCTCAGTACCTATATCTCCCCTCTAGACCTCTCAACTCCCTTGGACCTTCTATGCCCTTTATCACCAAGTCTCTTAGTCTCTTTGAATGTTTACCTCTATATCCCCCCCACCATCCTTAAACCCCCATATCACCCCTCTCCCCTCTAGGTTTCTCACCCCTCAAAATCTATCTTAGTAGTTAAATCTCCCTATATTGGCCCATCTTTATCTCCCTTCCTTCGTAGTTCCATCTGTCTCCCCTTACCTCTTCTTGAGCTCTTCATTCTTATAGATACATACTCTTCTTTGTCCCTCCCCTCTCTATCTCTCACAATTCCCTTATTCTATTATCCCTCGAGCTATCTCCCTCTCTATCCTTAAACCCATCTAATTACCTCTCTCACCTTCCTTAAACCCTCATCTCATATCTCTCTCCCCTTTGTGCCTCTCACCTCCCTTCCCCTCTACATTTCCTTTATCCCACCTCTCTCTCTCTCTCTCTTATAAGCCTCTTAGGTCTCCCTTCCCCTCTATGTCCTTTATGCCCAAGTATCTTGTTCCTTTCATGTTTACCATTATATCCCCCTCATCCTCCTTATGGCCTTTTACCTCCCTTTCCCTCTATGTCCTTTATCCCCAAGTCTCTCATTCCCTTCATGTTTACCTCTCTATCCCCTCCACCCTCCTTAAACATCAGTACCTATCTCTCCCCTCTAGAGATCTCAACTCTCTTGGAACTTCTATGACCTTTATCACCAAGTCTCTTAGTCCCTTTGAATGTTTACCTCTATATCCCCCCCACCGTCCTTAAACCCCCATATCACCCCTCTCCCCTCTAGGTTTCTCACCCCTCAAAATATATCTCATTAGTTAAATCTCCCTATATTGGCCCATCTTTATCTCCCTTCCCTCGTAGTTCCATCTCTCTCTATGAACTAGATCTCATATTCTGTCTCTCCCCTTACCTCTTCTCGAGCTCTTCATTCTTATAGATACATACTCTTCTTTGTCCCTCCCCTCTCTAGCTCTCACAATTCCCTTATTTCGCTATCCATCGATCTATCTCCTTCTCCATACTTACACCCATCTAATTCCCTCTCTCACCTCTTTCCCTTAGTTTCTTCCTCGCTCCCTCCTCTGTCTAGGTCTCTCCCACACTTTCTTCATGCTTACCTCTCTATCACCCCCAACCTTCCTTAAACACCCATCTCATATCTCTCTCCCCTCTGTGCCTCTCACCTCTCGTCCCCTCTACATTTCCTTTATCCCACCTCTCTCTCTCTCCTCTAAGCCTCTTAGGTCTCCCTTCCCCTCTATGTCATTTATGCCCAAGTATCGTGTTCCCTTCATGTTTACCTTTGTATCCCCCTCATCCTCCTTATGGCCTTTTACCTCCCTTTCCCTCTATGTCCTTTATCCCCAAGTCTCTCATTCCCTTCATGTTTACCTCTCTATACCCTCTACCCTCTTGATGAAGAGGTCTTGTGCCTAGCTCTCCAATTCACCCTTACTCACCTCAACTCCTCTACTCACCCTTCTACTCAAGCTCCTCCAAGCTAACTTGTTAGGGTACACTCCTTAGACCTCCAAGGCCTAACATCTACTGGCTTGCCTCCTAGGTATAACCTCTTGAGGTTTCTTGTTGGTTTTGACCCAAATCTCTGATTTTGAGATGGTCTCCTACTAGGTTCCCAAAGGTCCAACTAAGCTCCAAAGACCTCTACCAAGGATCTTCATTCTAACAACATGTTTAAAGGTTGTGGTTATGTTGTGTAGGTATGTTCAAGGTTGTGGTTACGTTGTGCAAGTATGTTCAAGGTCATTTTATGCATTGACAAGGTCTGCACCTTGCTCCCAAGCCTTAGGCTCTCAACTTGCTTCTACCGGCAGCTATTAGGCCTAATTGACTAGCCTTTCTTGGACTATTTTTCTGGTCTTTTCCCCCAAAATTTCCTAACAACCCCCAGATATTTTTGCATATTCAGATACCCATTTGGGAGTTCAACAAGGTCACTCAGTTTCCCATTTGGGTTTAGGGCTTCCAGACAGTTTTGGAAGATGTGCTTGAAACTCTTCACCAGTCAAAATCACCAACCCAAAAAATATTGTATTATTTTATTACTCCCATAGACCTTTCCAAAACACTATGGGTTTTTGAGGTATCACTTCTCCATGGCTCTGAAAATGAGCAATCTATGTTGCCCTCACACACTAGCTACGAGCTTTTGTGTTATTCATCTCACCCATTCTCCTCCTTGTGGCCGACAAAAACACAAAATGCCTACTCAAAAACTATTTACAGAGCCTACCCAAGACATCCACTAGATTGCAACTTGTGCCATTCATGGATGCTCAGGTAAAATGCATTTTTAAAATCAAAACCCCAAGTTTCAAGGGTTTGTGAGCAACTTTTACAAAAACAGTGATAACTTTTGATCCAAAGAACTTCAGAACTTTATATTATACTTGTTGGAAAGATAAAAAAAATTCCTAACTTCCTCTGCTACTATGATAACTGTACCAGACCGTACAGGCCATACAAAAGCAGAAATTCAAAGAAAAAATAGTCCAAACATGTAAAAAAGCATAGGAAACCCTTAGCAAATGAATTGAATGCAAACCAAAAGTTGATTAACCTATTATTTGAGATGATTAGAAGGTTTTATACACCATTTTAAGTTGGTTCCAACCAACTTCCAATTCCATTTCCTTCATGGACAACTTTTGCCTAAAAATGCAAAAGTTGTCATGACCAATTTTTAACAACTTTTACCTATGAGTGCCAAAACACACTCCAAGGCTCTCAAGGCCTGAAAAATCACTCAAATGGCATCCCACAATGGATTTAAACTATTTCCAAACATTCTAGCAAGTTTCCAGGCATCCACCTAGTACAAACCAAAAATTGACATTTTGACAACATTTCGGGATAATGACAATTTTGGATCCTAAGCACAAAAAAAGTGTGGACAACCAAAATATGGCTTCAAAAAGAATAATAGGATTTATTCCACCTTATTACAACATAGAATAACTTGAAATCATACAAAAACTCTAAAATGCAAGAAAAGACAACTTTGAGCAAGTTGCTCTGCACCATACTCCCTTGGGGCAAGGAACTCAAGTCCCTTGAGTTATCAGGTCTGCTAGTTGAACTCCATGATGAATTATGTCAGCTTCTGACATCCACATAGCCTCTGAATTGGGTAGACCTTCCCATTTCACAAGATAATGTTTGTAGATGCCCTTTCTTGTCTTCTTGATCACCTTGGTATCCAAGATGCTTTCCAACTGAACCAGTTGACTAACTGGTAAATCCTTCACCTAATCCTCTTTAGATTGCAATGTGGTATGTATCTGAGAGGTTTGAGATTCTCCTTTATAGGGATACAAGTCACAAATATTGAAAATAGGAGATATGGCCAAAGAAGGAGGTAGTTCAACCTCATAGGCATTTTGGCCAAATTTATGCACAATCTTGAGTGGCCCAATATTCTTCTTCATCATCAACTTGGTTGGCTGTCCTTTTGGAAGTCTTTCCTTTTCAAGATAAGCCAAAACTAAGTCTCCAACCTTAAATTGCAAGTTCCTCCTTGATTGATCAGCTTGTTCCTTATATTTTTTTGATTTTTGTTTCAAGGACTGTTGTACTTTGTCATGAATTTCCTTAATACCTTCAGAAAAACTCTCTCCTTGATAACTCTTGTGGGTCATTCTACTGATATCACTAAGTTCTAAGACACCTCTAGGATGCATTCCATAAACAATTTCAAAAGGATTTTTGCCTGTGCTCTGGTTGATTGAATCATTGTATGCATACTCTGCTTGGCTGATCACCAAGTCCCAAGTCTGACCATGCTGCTTAGTGAGACACCTTAGGAGATTACCCAAGGACCTATTGACCACCTCAGTCTGACCAATTGATTGTGGATGGTAGGCAGATGAAAATGAGAGTCTAGTACCCAACTTCTTCCATAAGGTTCTCCAGAAGTGACTCAAAAACTTTACATCCCTATCACTCACAATGCTAACTGGAAGTCCATGGATTCTTACTATTTCTTTGAATAAAAGACCTACAATATAGGTGGCATCATTGGTACTCTTACAAGGGATGAAGTGAGCCATTTTTTTGAACCTATCTACCACCACATAAACACTATCAAATCTTCTTGGTAAACCCAACACAAAGTCCATGCTCAAACATTCCCAAGGCCTTTGGGGTATGACTAAGGGCTGATATAAACCTACATTACTTGCTGATCCTTTTTCTCTCTGACATATGGCACATTGTTCAACAAATCTCCTTACTTCTGATTGCAACTTGGGCCAATAGTAGAACCGACTAACCTGCTCCATTGTTTTATCATTGCCAAAATGAACTCCTAGACCCCCTTGATGTTTCTCTTGAATGATGTTTTATCTCATAGAGAATTGGGGTATACAAAGGAGATGTCCTTTAAACAAAAAAACTTCGTGTATCATATACTCTAAGTAGGAAACATGAGAAGTGTTAGGAAAATCAGAACATGTAGCATATATATCAACAAAATCTTTGTCTTCTTTGTAGAGGTCTCTCAACTCCTCCAACCCCACACTGTGCAATTTAACCTCTTGTATGATCATGACTCTCCTACTGAGTGCATCAACAACTTTATTTGAGGTGCCCTTCTTATTCTTGATAGTGAAGGTATAAGATTGTAGATATTCTACACACTTGAGGTGCTTCTGATTCAACTTCTCTTGTCCATTGAGAAAACTAAGGGCATGGTTGTTAGTATAGACCACAAACTCTTTGGGCAAAAAGTAATGATGCCACTTATTCAATGCTGCACCATGGCATACAATTCCGAGCCATACACAAAGTACTTTTGTTTTGCTTCATTCAACTTTTCAGAGAAAAAGGCTATGGGAAGACCCTCTTGACTCAAAATAGCCCCTATTGCTCTTTGGCTAGCATCACACTCAACTATAAATAACTGATTGAAATCAGATAACCTAAGTGTAGGTAACTCAGTTATCTTCTTTTTCAACAACTCAAATCCCTTTTGGTCCTCCTCTATCCACTTAAACTTACACTTGACTCCCCCTTTGATAGTATTGAGCACAAGAGCACACACATGACTAAAGTTTCTTACAAACTTCCTATAAAAGGATGCTAACCCATAAAATCTCCTAACATCATTGATATTCTTAGGTGTAGGCCAACTAAGGATTGCCTCAACCTTACTAGGATCCATTTTTAGACAACCTTGTGAAATGACAAAACAAAGATATACAAGTTCAGTCTTGAGAAACTCACACTTTTCAAGGTTAATTTTGAGTTGTGCCTTTTTTCAGCTTCTTCAAGACCATCTCCACATCATTGAGATGTTCCTCTTTGGACTTGCTAAAGATTAGAATGTCATCAAGATATACAATCACAAATTTACCTATGAACTCAACCAAGACTTCATTCACGAGCCTTTGAAAGGTGCTAGGTGCATTGGTAAGGCCAAATAGCATGACCAACCACTCATAGAGGCCAGCATTGGTCCTAAAGGCTACCTTCCATTCATCCCCTAGTCTAATTCTTATCTGATGATAACCTGATTTTAAATCCACCTTAGTGAAGTAGCTTGCAACCCTAAGATTGTCCAACAGGTCTTCTATCCTTGGCATAGGGAACTGGTACCTCATAGTGATCTTATTGATTGCTCTGGAATCTGTATACATTCTCCATTTTCCCACTTTCTTGGGTGCTAAGATAGTAGATACAACACATAGACTCAAACTCTTTTTGATGAATCCTTTGTCCAAGAGCTCCTGCAATTGTTTGGAAATTTCTTCATTTTGACTAGGTGTCATTTTGTAGGCAGCCTTGTTAGGAAAACTTGCCCCTGGAATCAGGTCTATTTGGTGATTTACATCCCTCATTTGTGGCAAAGAATCAGGTAGATATTCTCCTATTACTTCTGCATATTGTTTGAGTAGACTCTTCACCTCTTGTGGCACTTCTTCCATTGGATTTGCCTTACCTTCTTCACTAGGTTTGAGCACAATAGCATACCCTTGATCTCCTTCTTGTTTCATCGCCTTAAGAAACTCTTTTCCACTCATCATCATCACACTTGATCCCACTTTTTTTTCCTCTTTTGGATCAGGTAATGGATCCATTTGATACCTCTTACCATTCTTGATAATGACATAGCTATTTTTCTCTCCATCATGCTGAGCCTTTACATCAAATTTCCATGGACGTCCCAACAACAAATGCCAAGCATCCATAGGCAATATATCACACAAAATATTGTCCTTATACTCACCAATCTCATATTCTACCCATGCTTTCTCATCAACTAAGACATGTTGGCCCCGGTTGAGCCATGACACCTTATAGGGAGTGAGATGTGGTAGCCTCTTTAACTTGAGTTTATCCACCATTTCAGTTGAAACTATATTCTTAGTTGAACCTGAGTCTACATTCACTTTGAAAATATTTCCTTGAGACTTACAAGTTGTTCTAAACAAACTCTTCCTTTGTGGTGGTCCTTGAGCTTGAGGAATCTTCAACAAAGACCTTCTTAGCATTAGACTTTCACCATCTATCACTGGGCCTGCCTTGCTAAGAGGGGAAGACACACTTTGATTGTCTTCTTCCTCCACTAATTGTGTTCTTCTCTCACCCATGTATAAGTGTGAAGAGCTGGTTACTTTCTCCGGACACCTTCCCATTGTGTGGCCAACTTGATTACAATTGTAACATCTACCAGTGAAAACTGAATTTCCTCTGGTTGAGCTTCCAAATCTGCCCCTAGAATTGTTTCTTCCTCTGAAGGATCCTCTAAATGGCCCCCTTGAAGAGTCTCCACCACCTTATTGCCTTGAGTTTTCTTCATTCCTTTATGTTTGCTTTCCTCTACTAAAAGTGCCCCTTCCTCTAAAGGATCTGCCACCTCTAAACTTTTGATTTTTTTCACTCCTCCTCTTGATTTTGTCTTCTACCCTTAATGCTAACTGAAAACACTTATGAATGGTGTCAGGAGTAAGGATAATAATTTCATCTTGTATATTTTGTCTAAATCCATTCATGTATCTAGCCAATTTCTCCACCTCATTCTCATGCTTCTTAGCTCTGAGGCTTAGTTTATGGAATTCCTCCGTGTAAGCATTGACATCTAGCTCCCTTTGTTTTAGATCTTGCAGTCTCTTATGAATTTGAACTTCATAATATCCTAGAAGGAATTGTGCCTTAAGTCTGATCTTCATACGCTCCCATGAAGTTATCTTCTTTTTGCCTTCTTGTATCCTTTCTTCTTGTATCATATTCCACCAAATGAATGTTGATCCTCTCATTCTTGATTTGGCCACATTAACTATTTTCTCTTTTGCTACCTCTTTGTAATCAAAATGATTATTGAGAGCTTCTATCCAATCTAGCAAATCTTCTCCATTGAGGTTTCCTCCATATGTGGGTAATCCATCCAGATTGTCCTTAGAAATGGATTTGACTGCATCTAGGAATAACTTTTGGCCTTGAGGCATAGCTACTACTGTTGATTCCTCTCCATCTTCCACTTCTTCATCAGTCTCATCACCCCATTCTATCTTAACCTTTCCCTTCTCCTTCTTTGCCTCTCTGGTTCCTATGCTTCCTCCTGTATCCTTCAATCCTTTTATCATCTCTGCCACCATCTGCCAGATGGCTTCTGGAGTCATTGCTTTTGGAGGCATTGAACTTGCTTCTGATTATTCACAATCTAACATACACCAAATGTTTCAAAGAATGGCTCTGATACCACTTTGATGCAGAGGTCTTGTGCCTAGCTCTCCAATTCACCCTTCTACTCAAGCTCCTCCAAGGTAACTTGTTAGGGTACACTCCTTAGACCTCCAAGGCCTAAAATCTATTGGATTTCCTCCCAGGTATAGCCTCTTGAGGTTTCTTGTTGGTTTTGACCCAAATATCTGATTTTGAGATGGTCTCCTACTAGGTTCCCAAAGGTCCAACTAGGCTCCAAAGACCTCTACCAAGGATCTTCACTCTAACAACATGTTTAAAGGTTGTGGTTACGTTGTGCAGGTATTTTCAAGGTCATTTTATGCATTGACAAGGTTTGCACCTTCCTCTCGAGCCCTAGGCTTTAAACTTGCTTCTACCGGCTACTATTAGGCCTAATTGACTAGCCCTTCTTGGACTGTTTTTTGGTCTTTTTACCTAAAATTTCCTAACAACCCCCAGATATTTTTACATATTCGGATACCCCAGTTATTTTAAAGGGGTTTAGGGCTTGCAGGCAGTTTTTGAAGATGTGCTCCAAACTCTTCACCAGTCAAAATCACTAACCCAAAAAATCTTGTATTCTTTTAGTACACACATAGAAATTTCCAAAACACTATGGGTTTCTGGGGTATCACATCTCCATGGCTCTGAAAATGAGCAATCTCTGCTACCCTCACACACTAGCTACAAGCTTGTGTGTTATTCATGTCACCCATTCTCCTCCTTGTGGCCTGAAAAAACACAAAATGCCTACTCTAAAAATATTTACAAAGCCTACCCAATCCATCCACTAGATTTCAACTTGTTCTATTCGTGGATGCTCAAGTAAAATGCCTTTTTATAATCAAAACCCCCGAGTTTCAAGGGTTTGTGAGCAACTTTTACAAAAACAGTGATAACTTTTGATCCAAAGCACTTCAGAACTTTATATTATACTTGTTGGAAAGATAAAAAAAATTCCTAAATTCCTCTGCTACTATGATAACCGTACCAGACTGTACAGGCCATACAAAAGAAGAAATTCAAAGAAAAAATAGTCCAAACATGCAAAAAAGCATAGGAAACCCTTGGCAAATGAATTGAATGCAAACCAAAAGCTGATTAACCTGTTATTGGAGATGATTAGAAGGTTTTATACACCATTTTAATTTTGTTCCAACCAACTTCCAATGCCATTTCCTTCATGGACAACTTTTGCCTAAAAATGCAAAAGTTGTCATTGTTGAATAATGATGAATAGTTAGTACCAGATCGATACTGAGAGGGGGGGGTGAATCAGTATATTCAAAAACATTTTCCTAAAACTGGTTAGACAACAAACACTACAAATGACCGACAAATAATAACACCGGTCTGAAATAGAGTACAACCGGTAAAGCTAAGAACGACTGTGTCAAGCATTAACTGGTTAATCACTTAGTGTAGCATAGGAAATAGGAAATCATTAAAGCAATAGAAACATATTCATCATTATTAGCTCAATCCCAAACACACATTGCAATGATCTAATCCTAAGCACACTCAATAGAGACATAAAAACAAAGCATTCAAAAGCAAAGATCATGCAAACCAGATGATGATTTGGATGCTTCTTCCATGCGGCTCCATTGTTCTTCTTTCCTCTTCAAATAGTTGTGGATCTCACCTACAAGTGCACAACATACAATTGAAAGCAAGATTGATATTGGTTTGTTGATCAAGAGTACTAGAAGCATAAGTTCGATAGTTTGATTAGGGATTCGGGATTCGGGATTAGCTTTGATTGAAAATCATCCAATTTATAGAAGAATTGGATAAATGACAAGATTAGCATGATGCAATTCAAATGGAAATTGCAAATCAATATGACAAATTATGCACTTTCCATGCACAATTTGATTGATTGATAATTGATGACAAATTATGACACATTCTATGTCAAAATTGATTGATTATCAATTATGACAATTTATGACAAATTGAAATGTCATTCCCATAGAATTAGGAGATGAAATAGGAGGGAAAAGAAATTAGAAATTAAGAAAATTAGAAAATTGAAATTGATGACAATTAGGAATTAGAAATTGATGGAAAAATAGGAAATTAGGAACTAGAAGAAATTAGGTAAATTAATTAACAATTTGTCATTTATTAATTAATTTACAAGAGGAAGAATAATTAGCCAATTAAATAAAGATTTAATTGTAATGAGAAGACCTAGGATTAATAAATAATTTAGTAATCCTAGAGGAAGAAATGAGAAATTAGGTTAAATGAATAAATCATAAAACCCTAGAGGACGAATTAGAAATGCGAAAATGACAATTAGGTCTTGATTGAAGATAATTAATGTCATGATTTTGAATTGATAAATGACCAATGCGATAAATGATTTGATTGAGAAAATGCGCCAATTGACGAGGAACAATGACAAATTGATCCAAATTGACATAATTGAGATAGACAACAATTGATAGCGAAATGATCGCAAAATGACAAGATCGACAAGAGGACAAGAATCGATGACAAATAGATTGCAAAATGACAAGATTGAAAATGACCACGATCGATGACAAATCGATCGTTAAATGACAAAATTAAACATGACAACGATTGATGACAAATCGATCGTTAAATGACAAAATTGATAAACCGATCGCCAGATGACAAGATTGAAAAGAGGACAAAACCCTAATTAGGATTGACGATGTCCAAAATGATAAGATTGATAATAAGATTGATAAGAGAGCCACGATTGATGACAAATCGATCGCAAGATTGACAGGAGGACAAAACCCTAATTAGGATTGACGATGTCCAAAATGATGACAAATAAGCACGCACATTGATGCAATAGGATAAGATCGATTAAAATCATGACTGGATAGTGTTGTCGACAAGACCAAATTCGAGAGCGAGATGAATGAAGAATGTAGAAGAATGACTCGATGTTCGCAAATGATAAAAACCAAGTACGAATCATAGGAGAAATGTTAATGTGATGCAAAAACCTAAAATGAGGCAATGCGCAAATGTTAAAGTATGATCCCGCAAGCGTTGACCATTTTTAAGTGTCTACACTTAGCTTTCCGCTCAACCTAATACTACACTTCCATTTCACCCTTATGCATGAATAGGTAATCTATCATCAACAATATAATAACAACTAGTTCAGCATGATTTACCTTTAGACACAAATTACTTAAACCATTACATGAAAAACACCACACATGACACACAGATTTTTCACGTGGAAACCCAACTGGGAAAACCCACGGTGGGGATGAATACCAACAAGTTGTTTTCAAACTCTTTAGAAGTCTGCTTTGTGAGGAGCCTAGTTCGGATAAAGACTTATTACAACAGGTTTTGTTAGGAACCGATCCTGCTAGGGATCACCCGATTAAGGGATGGCTAAATACCCGGTTAAGGGTTAAACCCTGTTAGAGGTTACCTTGTTAGAGGATTTCAAGAACTCAATGAATTTGAGTCACCCTGTTAAAGTATTTACAACAAGCTAGTTAAAGCTACCCTGTTAAGGGATTTTCCAACTGTTGAGGTGGTTAGAGATCAACAGGTATTATAATGATCTGGTAACAACACTCAATGCCAATGCAGATCCACTTTAGTTACTCTTCTCCTTCTGCACTCAAACTCTGCAGGTATCAATCCTCTTATCTAGTCTGGCAAGAATCACATATCTCTGCACTTAGATACACACACCACATTTGCCAACAACCTCAGAAAGAAATACAACATTGACCTTATAGGAAACAGATAGGTCGGTAGCATAAACCCTAAACCCTAAACTTTTTAGATTAAGCAATTCAAATGGTTCAATCCTGACCGTTGAGTATATTGCATTAAATGCAACAGTCTTTAACCGATCTCAAGATATTCTCAATTGTCCGTTCTCCACCGCATTCATGGTGGCTGATAACCCATCATGTGTTTTCATTGCTTACAGACTTTGCACATTCCCGAGGTAGATAGGAGAAATCTCCTTCATGCAAGATCCTTCACGCACACAAGGTTGTCGTGGCAACACAATCTGTTCTTCATTACAATGCTAACTCATCACACAATGTCTTCGGTTGAGTCACATAGGCCTGAAACACATCAACCAAAAACCCTGAAGTTGAGACTACCAACTGGTAGTCATGCAAAGCTTTCATGTACCGGTTCCCATACCAACATACCGGTTCACCTTGAACAAACATATCGCTTGACTTTAGCTCATATACCCGTTCACAATCACATTGCTTCACTTTAGCACATATACCGGTTCACAATCATACCACTTCACTTTAGCACATATACCGGTTCTCTTGCCAGTTGCAAACTTCAATATACCGGTTCACACTTCAGCATATTGACATTAATGACAACATACAATGTCATCATGTCTTCATACTACCGATTCACATAGTGCCAATAATCTCCCCCTTTGGCATATATGGCAATATACAAATATATCTCTCCGCTTCACATCTTCTCCCCCAATTTCTACAGATATCTTCTCCGCTTCACATCTTCTCCTCCTTGATAGCAATGCCAAAGTGGAGGCACAAGCTTCCCTGATCCATTATGCTGCTCCCTCTGAGGAGTAGCATCCTTCAACACATCAATCCTGAAAAGATTTGACAATGCAATACCTGACTGATGTGGAGCACATACCTTAGTTCACCTCCTGAAGGGGCAGCACCCCTAATTCACCTCTTAAGGAGGTAAATGTAGCCTTTGGGAGAGGCTTGGTGAATATGTCTACTAACTACTCCTTGCTGGAAACATGTTCCAGTGCAATTTCTTTGTTCTGAACGTTTTCCCTCAAGAAATGATACTTAAGCTCAAAGTGCTTGGTTCTAGAATGCAAAACCGGATTCTTTGAAATATTGATAGCACTTGTGTTATCACAAAATATGCTTACCGGTTCAGATACAGGAACTAGGAAGCCATTTAGTACATGCTTCATCTAGATTTTCTGAGTGCAGTTCATGAAAGCTGCAACATACTCCACTTCTGCTGTAGATTGAGAGATACAACTCTGCTTCTTACTCATCCATGAGACTAGTCTACCACCGAGAAAGAATGCACCACCGGTTGTGCTCTTTCGGTCGTCCACATTACCAGCCCAATCAGCATCTGTGAATACTTTCAAGTTGAAATCATTGCTATAAGGATACCATAATCCATAGTCAACAGTTCCCTTTAGATATCTAAGAATCCGCTTGACTGCAACCAAGTGGGATTCTCTTGGGATTTTCTGGAACCTTGCAGTAATGCCAACTGCATGTGCAATATCTGGTCTGTTGTGCACTACATAATGCAACTTACCAATCATTGATCAGTATTCCTTCTCATCAACCAAGGCTGAGTCATCCTCTTTGGATAATTTACAACCGGTCACCATTGGTGTACCAACCGGTTTGTTGTCTTCCATGCCAAAGGTTTTCAACACCTCTTTGACATACTTGGATTGAGTAATAAAGATTCCATCTTTCATTTGCTGAATCTGTAGTCCAATGAAGAACTTAATCTCCCCTATGAGTGACATTTCAAATTCCTTCTTCATCTCATCTGCAAACTCATGACTCATCTTGTCATCTCCATCAAAGATTATGTCATCAACAAATACTTCATAGATCATAATCTGATCTCCTTCTGATTTCAAGTAGATATTGCTATCTTCACTTGTTCTCTCAAATCCAATCTTCACAAGATGGGAGTCGAGGCATTCATACCATGCTCTAGGTGCCTGCTTTAGACCATACAAGGCTTTATGTAGCCTACAAACCATGTCACTGTCTTCAGATAGGGAAAACCCATCTGGTTGCTCTATATACACCTCCTCTTCAAGTACTCCATTTAGGAATGCAAATTTTACATCCATTTGGTATACTTTGAATCCTTTAAAAGCTGCATATGCAAGAAGCATACGAACTCCTTCCAATCTTGCTACTGGAGAAAAGGTTTCTCCATACTCTTCTCCTTCTTCTTGGGCATATCCTTTACATACTAGTCTGGCTTTGTTCCTTACCACTGTGTCATCCTCATTCAGCTTATTTCTGAAGACCCATTTGGTTCCAGTGACATTTTTATGCTCTGGTCTAGGTACCAAGGACCATGTACCATTCTTTTCTATTTGATCAAGTTCCTCTTCCATTGCCTTGATCCAATCTTCATCTTTGTGTGCCTCTTTGAATGATTTAGGCTCAAATTCAGAGGTCATACATGAGTTTTCTCTGATCTTTTTTCTTGTAAGATTTCCTGCATCCTTGTCTCCTATGATCTGCTTTGGATCATGATTGAGTTTGACATACCTAGGTATGTTCTTAACACCTTCCTCTTGCTTTTCTTCATCATCCTCATCTTCATCATCGTTAGCATCTACCGGTCTAGGAGCACTATTACTGGTGCTGGGCTGATTTGCAACCGATTCCCAGAAGGTTACTACTGGTTCATCTTTCACTTGCTCACTGCCGGTTTCCTCCGATTTTTCAGAGATTTCATCAACCCTAACATTGATGCTTTCAATGATTCTCTAAGTCCTATTATTGAAACATTTGAGAGCTTTACTTTTGGTGGGATATCCTAGAAATGTTCCTTCATCACATTTTGCATCGAACTTCCTCTGATGTTCACTCCTCTTGATATAGCATTTACTACCAAATACTTTAAAGTAGCTTACCACTGGTGTCTTACCGGTCCAGTACTCATAAGGAGTCTTATCCTTTCCTTTCTTGATGAGTACCCAGTTCATTGTCTAGACTGCAGTGCTCACCGCTTCTCTCCAAAAGGTATGAGCAACCTTTCCTTGGATTAACATGGTTCTAGCCGCCTCAACCACAGTCCGGTTGTTCCTCTCTGCTTAGCCATTTTTCTGTGGAGTCCGGGGGGCAGACAGTTTTCTCTTGATGCCATTTTCTCCATAATATTTGTTGAATTCACCGGAAGTGAATTCCCCTCCTTGATTAGTTCTAAGGCATTTGATTCTTCTACCACTTTCCTTTTCTACTAGTGCTCTGAAAGCTTTGAACTTTCCAAAGGCTTTAGACTTGTCCTTCAAGAATGTGACCCACATCATTCTTGAACAATCATTTGTAAGAATCATAAAATACCTATCTCCCTGCACACTCCTAGTTTTCATAGGACCACACAAATTAGTATGCACAAGATCAAGTAAATTGTCTGCAGTGAAAGATTTACCTTTGAAAGTTGAGGAAGACATTTTCCCCAGTTGACACTCTATGCACAAAGGATTTTCCGGTTTACTCAGCACCGGCAATCCTCTAACTACCTTGATCTTACTGGCCTTCACAATGTTATCAAAGTTTACATGGTAGAGTCTCCTATGCCATATCCAGCTATCATCAAACTTAGCCATAAGACAGGTACTGATATTTGTATTAAGCTAAAACAGGTTACCTTTGGTCTGCATATCGGTGGCCACCAATTCACCATTCTTTCCTTTGATTCTGCACACTCCATTCTTGAATTCTAGAGTGAGTCCACTATCATTCAGTTGGGCAACACTCAAAAGGTTGTGTCTGAGACCATCGACCCAATACACATTGCCAGCACCGCTCTTTCCATTCAAGGAGATGGACCCTCTGCCCTTGACCATACATGGTGCATCATTACCAAAGCAAACCACACCACCATCATACTCTTCCAAAGATAGAAACTTGCTCCGGTCACCAGTCATATGGTGAGAACATCCACTGTCAATAATCCACTCATTGGAATTATCAAAGCAGGAGATAAGAGGCTTCTTGTCTGACACATCTTCCTTGACAGCAACAAACACAATATCTTCATTTTCTTCATCTTCTGATTCCTCATCAGTGACACCTTCATCAACTGCCACAAAATAGTTTCTCCAGTTTCCTCCTTTGAACTTCTTGAACTTTTCTAGTTTGTCCTTGCTATCACCATTAGGACAGTTTACAACAATGTGTCCTATCCAGTTACAAGAAAAGCATTTCAAAGGGAGATTACCCCTGTATTTACCGGTTCCCTTAGGAAGTCTCCTAGAAAGAAGAGCTTCAAACTCCATTAGGCTCTCCTCATCATCCATTTCTCTACTTTGTCTTGTTTTACCACTGGTGCTTGCTTCTTTTCCTTTTCTAGATGGTGTAGCAGATGCTCTAAAAGTTGATTCAGCCTTTTGAATACTGCCATCAAAACTATTTAGCTCATAGGCTATCAACTTTGCAATAATGGAGTCTTCTATTTTGCCTCCTACACTCTTGATGTCTCCAACAACGGTTTTGATTATTATTCCATATTGTTGAACGGTCTCTCCTTCAACCATTCGCATGTGTTCAAACTTACCCCTAAGGCTTTCTTCTTTAGCCTGTTTTACATGCTCATCTCCGCCATAGATATTTTCAAGAGTATCCCATACTTCTTTGGGATTTACTTTATCTTGGACATCAATAAACTCAATGTCAGATAAACTACAAATTAGGGCTTCCATGACTTGCCCATTCTCCTGCATCTCTCTCTTTTGGTCATTGGTGAGAGTACTGGTAGGGACAACATAAGAATTCTCAACATAGCTCTAGTGTTGAGAACCCATGCTTTTGATATATATCTTCATTTTGTCCTTCCATATTTTGAAATTATCTCTGTTGAACTTTGGACCTTCCCTCTTCATCATTTCAATAGGATCTTATCCCCAAGTGGTTAAGCTTATAGTACAATCAAAAACATTTTCCTAAAACTGGTTAGACAGCAAACACTGCAAATGACCGACAAACAACAACACCGGTCTGAAACAAAGTACAACCGATAAAGCTAAGAATGACTGTGTCAAGCATTAACTGGTTAATCACTTAGATTTCTGCTCAACCTAATACTACACTTCCATTTCACCCTTATGCATGAACAGGTAATCTATCATCAGCAATATAATAATAGCTAGTTCAACATGATTTACCTTCAGACACAAATTACTTAAACCATCACATGAAAAACACCACAAATGACACATAGATTTTTCATGTGGAAACCCAACTGGGAAAAACCACGGTGGTGATGAATACCCACAAGTTGTTTTCAAACTCTTTAGAAGTTCATTCTTTTAGGAGCCTAGTCTGGCTAAAGACTTATTACAATAGGTTCTATTAGGAACCGATCCTGCTAGGGATAACCCAGTTAAGGGATGTCTAAATACCTAGTTAAGGGTTAAACCCTGTTAGAGGTTACCTTGTTAGAGGATTTCAAGAACTCAATGAATTTGAGTCACCCTGTTAAAGGATTTACAACAAGCTGGTTAAAGCTACCCTGTTAAGGGATTTTCCAACTATTGAGGTGGTTAGAGATCAACAGGTATTACAATGATTTGGTAACAGCACTCAATGCCAATGCAGATCTGCTTTAGTTCCTCTTCTCCTTTTGCACTCACACTCTGCAGGTATCAATCCTCTTATCCGTTCTGGCAAGAATCATGTATCTCTACACTTAGATACACACACCACATTTGCCAACAACCTCAGAAAGAAACACAACATCGACCTTATAGGAAACAGATAGGTCGGTAGCATAAACCCTAAACCCTAAACTTTTTAGATTAAGCAATTCAAACGGTTCAATCCTGACCGTTGAGCATATTGCATTAAATGCAACAGTCTTGAACCGATCTCAAGACATTCTCCATTGTTCATTCTCCACCGCATTAATGGCGGCTGATAACCCATCATGCGTTTTCACCGTTTACAGACTTCGCACATTCCTGAGGTAGATAGGAGCAATAACCTTCATGCAAGATCCTTCACGTGCACAAGGCTGTCATGGCAACACATTCTATTCTTCATTACAATGCTAACTCATCACACAATGTCATTGGTTGAGTCGCATAGGCTTGGAACACATCAATCGGAAACCCTGAAGTTGAGACTACCAACTAGTAGTCATGCAAAGCTTTCATGTACCAGTTCCCATACCAACATACTGGTTCACCTTGAACAAACATACTGCTTCACTTTAGCACATATACCGGTTCACAATCACACCGCTTCACGTTAGCACATATACCTGTTCACAATCATACTGGTTCACTTTAGCACATATACCGGTTCACAATCATACCATTTCACTTTAGCACATATGCTGGTTCACAATCATACCGGTTGTCTTGCCAATTGCAAACTTTAATATACCAGTTCACACTTCAGCATATTGACATCAATGACAACATACAATGTCATCATTTCTTCATACTACCGGTTCACATAATGCCAACAGTCATGACCAATTTTTGACAACTTTTACCTATGAGTGCCAAAACACACTCCAAGGCTCTCAAGGCTTGAAGCATCACTCAAATGGCATCCCAAAATTTATTTAAATCAATTCCAAACATTCTAGCAATTTGCTAGGCATCCACCTGGTACAAACCAAAAATTGACATTTTGACAACATTTCAGGATAATGACAATTTTGGATCCTGAGCACAACAAAAGTGTGGATGACCAAACTATGGCTTCAAAAAGAATAATAGGATTTGTTCCACCTTATTACAACATAAAATAACTTGAAATTACACAAAAACACTAAAATGCAAGAAAAGACAACTTTGAGCTAGGTGCTCTGCACCACCTCCTTAAACATCAGTACCTATCTCTCCCCTTTAGACCTCTCAACTCCCTTGGACCTTCTATGACCTTTATCACCAAGTCTCTTAGTCCCTTTGAATGTTTACCTCTATATCCCCCCCACCATCCTTAAACCCCCATATCACCCCTCTCCCCTCTAGGTTTCTCACCTCTCAAAATCTATCTCAGTAGTTAAATCTCCCTAGATTGGCCCATCTTTATCTCCCTTCCCTCGTAGTTCCATCTCTCTCTATGAACTAGATCTCATATTCTCTGTCTCCCTTTACCTCTTCTTGATCTCTTCATTATTATAGATACATACTCTTCTTTGTCCCTCCCTTCTCTAGCTCTCACAATTATCTTATTCCCCTATCCCTCGAGCTATCTCCCTCTCCATCCTTACACCCATCTAATTCCCTCTCTCACCCATTTCCCTCAGTTTCTTCCTCACTCCCTCCTCTCTCTAGGTCTCTCCCACACTTTCTTCATGCTTACCTCTTTATCACCCCTAACCTTCCTTAAACCCCGATCTCATATCTCTCTCCCCTTTGTGCCTTTCAACTCCCTTCCCCTCTACATTTCCTTTATCCCACCTCTCTCTCTCTCTCCTCTAATCCTCTTAGGTCTCCCTTCCCCTCTATGTCCTTTATGCCCAAGTATCTTGTTTCCTTCATGTTTACCTTTGTATCCCCCTCATCCTCGTTATGGCCTTTTACCTCCCTTTCCCTCTATGTCCTTTATCCCCAAGTCTCTTGTTCCCTTCACGTTTACCTCTCTATCCCCTCCACCCTCCTTAAACCTCAGTGCCTTTCTCTCCCCTCTAGAAGTCTCAACTCCCTTGGACCTTCTATGCCCTTTATCACCAAGTCTCTTAGTCCCTTTGAATGTTTACCTCTATATCCCCCCCACCGTCCTTAAACCCCTCTCCCTTCTATGTCCTTTATACCCAAATCTATCGACCTCACTTTCTTACTCACACTCTTTCCTCTCTAGGTTTTTCCCTCACTTTCTTCCCTACTCTCTCCTCTCTTTAGGTATCTCCCTCTCTTTATTCCTCATTCCTTCCCCTTTTTAGGTATCTCCATTCCCTCCTTACCCCTATCTCTAATTCTCCCGCAATCTCCCATTTTCTCTCTCTTTGTTCTTGTATCCCTCCTCTTCTTTCTCCCTCCTTCTATAAGTGTCACACCCCCTTTATTCCCCCCCTCCCTTGATATCTCACCCTCCATCCTTACCCCATTTGGTTTAGCATATCGGGTTATAGGGTCTATGGTTTTTGTATAGGGTCGAGGATTTAGCATATTGGGTCATACGATCTAGGGTATTTATTATAGGTTTTAAATGGTTTAATTTTTATGGTTGTCGCTATCAAACTATAGGGTATAGAGTATAAATTTATCAAAGGTTAAAAAAATTTAGTGGAAGTCATTTGGTGCTAGCCAAATGAGTTGCACTAAAAAATGGTTATTTGGGACCCTTGACCCGTGATCCAAGCCCACGTTCTCTCATTTTGTCTGCTTTCTGCGCATGATCAGAAAAAAATATTCTTTTTGCATGGTGTTGACATTTTATGCAAGGTTATTTTATACATTCCATTAGCTCTCCACCACCTTTTTTTCATTTGGCAACGTCAAAGAGGAAGAACATATTTTTTTTTATCAAATTTGAATAATTGAGGTAATATTTTCTTGTTTTTAGAATTCAAATACTTATTAAGTGTTATTTTGTTTAAATTTTATAATAAAAGTGTTTTGTCAAAATTGATTATAATCCTATTAGATTTACATTAGATTTAACAATGCATTTGAAGGAAGTTGTATAAGAAAATTATTTGTTTAGTGGTTTAAAACAAAATTTCCAATTTCATACATCCTTTTTAAGATCTTATGAAATAATTTAAAAAAGGAATACATAAAATAATTTCAATTTCATATATCCATTTTAACATATGCATAATTAGGACAGACATAGATGCATTAGGACTATCCTAACTTCCCCTTACTCCTCTTGAAATCTCTTTATGAATTAACTTTATTCTCTTTTATGTGCATATACATGTAGAAATCATCATCGTGCCGAGGAAACGACCAAAAAATGTAACACCGGAAGAGCGTGAAGCTAAGAATGCAAAAATTAGAGAAGGAATGAAGCAACTTCGTGAAGCAAGGAAATTGGATACCATAGAAGAAGAGGTGCCAATTGAACAGGATTATGAAATATCCATCCAATCTAAGAGATACATAATTGGCCACACAAAGGTAATAGATGCAAAACCTTCGTGCAATGAGACAATTGAATCCTAAGGTTCAGAGCATGTCTACCACAATTCAAGTTGAAGGCACCCCATCTCTTACATCTCAAGTTGAAGGCACACCAACTCTTATTGGCACACCGTTGGCATCTACAACATCTCATATTGAATTCACTCCCTCTATGACATTTGACGTTGCAATTACTTCACGATTGACATCAAGTACTGGAGCTACACCATCTTGTACACCTCAATTTCAAGGTATTTCATCATTTTCATCTCTGGTTGAAGGTATGCCACTTATCCCTAATGTTGTTGACATTCCTAATCTTGACGTAACTCAAAGTTTGAGAAAATCTCCTAGAGTTTTGCATAGAAAACCTAAGTATTTGATTGATATTGATGCTAATTTTTTGAAACCAATGGTTGACAAGATTCCAAAGCGTACTTGTCAAAGACATGCTAACCAGATATGGAAAATATTTTTTGAGCCTTTAAATGAGACAGGAAGATGTCAACTATTTGTTGAAACGATGAGAAATCTGAAATTTAGGCCCATAATGAAGATTCTTGGGCTAAGAACATTGATTGAATCAAGCGACAAATCTATTGTGAAGAATCTGATGAATGCATATGATACTGTTGGTTCTAACTCACACACAAAAGATAGTAATGCCACACGACGTGTCATTACATCAACAATTGTAAGAACTAAAACTAAGAAAGATTGCCTCATTAGAAAGGCATGTAAACAATTGAAGATAAGTAGACAAACTCTAATGAGAGCTATGGGAAGGCGACAAAGAGCAGAGGATCCATATAACAATGAGTTATGGGAATATTCTGATAGATTACCATGAAAAGATAAAGCAATTGTTGAAGCCTTGAGATCCCTAATTGAATATTTTTGGAAGAATAATACAAGGGTCTCTCCAAATCAAAGAGATGTTGTAAGAAGGAGGATTGGTAGTAAAATCTGTGATCCACATCCGAAACATTTTTTGGATATGACTCAAACACAATTTTTTGCCAAGTTTCAACGTATGTATCCTCAAATTAAAATTAGTCAAAGATTCTTTGAAATGGTATAGCCTTTTTATGTCAAAAAAAATCACACACGCACAACTTGTTGTTGTAGAGTACATATCGAATTTTCTAACCATCATGATATTTATCAACACATATGTATATATTTGCACGCTAACAATGTTTTACAGGAATGCAACATAAATGGTCCACCAACATCTTCAAGGGAATTCATATCTAGCATCTTATGTGAAAGAGTAGATGGTCAACTATATTACAATAAGTGTTGCTTGGATGGCACATGTGCTCATTGTGGTGGATTGCGACATTTACAAATTTATCAACATATGGATATTGGACAAGAAATTGGTAATGAATTAGTGGAATTTGGAAAATATAAGACAGTGGCCTACATGCTAAAAGATGGAAAAGAAGAAAAAAGGTATGAATTGGTTTGTGAGAAGATTCTAGTGTATCAGTTTATGGGCATCTTTCATGAGAATATAGTTTATGAGTATGCAAGGCATAACCATCAAGCTCGTTAGTTGGACTCACAATTTAAGTTATGCAAGGACACATTTCCACTTCATACAATCGTTTCAATTGTTGACTTTGCAG
Organism: Cryptomeria japonica; assembly: GCF_030272615.1. Lineage (NCBI taxonomy): Eukaryota > Viridiplantae > Streptophyta > Pinopsida > Cupressales > Cupressaceae > Cryptomeria > Cryptomeria japonica. The sequence continues at coordinate 716,951,490 of NC_081412.1, forward strand.
AGAACTACACACTACAACCGCAGAACGAGGTGCAATCACAATATTACAACTACACACAAGTTGCAAGATTTGTACATATAGAATTCATTGATGCACATGATAGTATGGAAGAGGATATGAAGATATTAAGGGAGTATCATTTTTACATCAGTGATGATCGCTCACACTCTACAGAGTTTGTGCAAGGTTGTTTTCAGATATTCTACGATTATTTGGCTAGCTGAGGCATATCATTCCGTCAACATATCATATGGTTAGATATTTGTGCATCGCAATTTAAGAGCTCTCAGATGTTTTATTGGTTGAGTAGGATGCATAAGTTGACTGCTATTCAACATATGTGGAATTTCTCTAAGGTTGGGAATGGAAAAGCGGAGCATGATGGTGCATGAGCATGTATTAAAAGAGATTTAGCACAAGAAGAGTTAAGGTACAAAGGGAATGCAAACTTGAAAGATGCAAAATCAATTATTCAGTGGTGCAATGGTACAATTGGTCCAGGTTATCAAGGTAAGTCTTCAGTTCGTAGATTTTTTTGGTTGGTAGATGATACTAACATTGCAAAATTCAAAGATTGTTGCACATTGATAGGATCGAGTGAGCTACACTCTTTCAAAATCTCTAATGCAAGTTCATGGACTATCCATACGTGACGGATGGCATGTTATTGTTCTTCATGTAGAGATGGTGCCTATAATGAGTGTGAGTCAAAGGAGTGGGTGGACGAATGGTGTATGAGGCCTCTAATCCCACTTGAGACATATTGACCTCTGAGTGCACTACAACTCACATAGATGGAAGCATCAGTTGACTTTGACCATGTGTTAGATTTAGTCCAACCAGGTAAATTATCCACATAAATTTTTTTGTACTTTAGTATTTTACCTTAGTTTTTTGCTAAATTCTTCTCACTTCATCATTGCAGGGCATGTTTATGCAATTATTGCAACTGAAGACAATGAAGAAGGAACATATTATTACCCGTGTCATTGTGTGGATGCAAAAAAGAAATTGGATGGCCCTGTGGTAGATGGAGAAAATATTGAGTACCCCATAGGATCAGTAGTTGTTATTGGTAAATGTCTTAGAAGGTACCTAGTGAAGAAGTCTAACTTGTGGTTGTTCGAGGGCTTTGAGACACATAGGAAGATTCTTCATTATTCTAACCTTGTTGTAGCTTCAAATGTTCATTTGATCAGATATGGGGGTAGACCACTAAACAAGAACCTATGGAAGGTTCGCAAGTCTAACCATGAGGCTATACTAGACATGATAAAGAGTAGAGAAGATCCAGATGGTTCATTGGATTAAATGTAAATGCAAAAAATTGTAATATCAATCATATTTGGATATATGTACATGACTTGTATTTTTCGACTACTCGAGGCATTGTAATATAAAAAATTGTGTTTTTGTCTTGTTTTGTGTGATTTAATGTAAATAATGTCATTTTGGACCATTAGAGATCACATGGGATCATTTTGTGAAGTTTTAGGCTAATATGGTAAAAGATGTAAAAATTGCTTATTTGTTGTCAATCACTCAAAGTGTGACAAATTGTCCAAATTCGGCATCATTTTTCTTGATGTTAGTGACACATAAGAATGATTCATCTAATCCTATGGGTTTGTGATATGTCCCTCTAAACAATCCTCTCTCGGTTTAGCTAGACTCGAATCCAATTGCTCGTGGCGATACTTTCTCGGTTGCGATAAAAAGTGTCACATGAGTTCAATGAAAAGTTGCACAATGCCCCATGTTTCAATCCACTCATCGCAGAACCAAACCATCAGTGCGTACATGTCTAGGTGGCCGAGTTTACGCTAGGAAATCCTTCTTTCCTCTATCGAACTCACCCGATCGATGTGGGCCACACCCTAGTAGCAAAATCCCTAAAGTGCTCAAAGTGTGAAAATTTATCAAAATTCAGCATCGCGTTTCTCAACCTTGGTGAAAAATAAGAATGATTTGTACGATCCTATGAGGTCATGTTACGACACTCTAAAAAATCCTCTCTCAGTTTAGGTAGACTCGGATCCAATTGCTCGTGGCGACACTTTCTTGGTTGCGACAAAAAGCGTCACATGACTTCAATGAAAAGTTGCACAATGCCCCATCTTTCAATCCGCTCGCCACAACACCAAACCGTTAGTGCATACGCATCCAAGTGGCCAATTTTACTCTAGGAATTCCTTTTTTCCTCTATTGAACTCACCCGATCGATGTGGGCCACACCCTAGCAACAAAATCCCTAAAGTGCTCAAAGTGTGAAAAATTGTCAAAATTCAGCATCGCATTTCTCGACCTTGGTGACACATAAGAATGAGTCATCTAATCCTATGAGGTCATGTTATGACACTCTAAAAAATCCTCTCTCAATTTAGGTAGACTTTGATGCAATTGCTCAAGGCGACACTTTCTCGGTTGCAACAAAAAGCATTATATGAGTTCAACGAAAAGTTGCACAATGCCCCATCTTTGAATTTGCTCTGGTTGAGATTCCAAATCTGCCCCTAGAATTGTTTCTTCCTCTGAAGGATCCTCTAAATGGCCCCCTTGAAGAGTCTCCACCACCTTATTGCCTTGAGTTTTCTTCATTCCTTTATGTTTGCTTTCCTCTACTAAAAGTGCCCCTTCCTCTAAAGGATCTGCCACCTCTAAACTTTTGATTTTGTTCACTCCTCCTCTTGATTTTGTCTTCTGCCCTTAATGCTAACTAAAAACACTTATGAATGGTGTCAGGAGTAAGGATAATAATTTCATCTTGTATATTTTGTCTAAATCCATTCATGTATCTAGCCAATTTCTCCACCTCATTCTCATGCTTCTTAGCCCTGAGGCTTAGTCTATGGAATTCCTCTGTGTAAGCATTGACATCTAGCTCCCTTTGTTTTAGATCTTGCAGTCTCTTATGAATTTGAACTTCATAATATCCTAGAAGGAATTGTGCCTTAAGTCTGATCTTCATACGCTCCCATGAAGTTATCTTCTTTTTGCCTTCTTGTATCCTTTCTTCTTGCATCATATTCCACCAAATGAATGTTGATCCTCTCATTCTTGATTTGGCCACATTAACTATTTTCTCTTTTGCTACCTCTTTGTAATCAAAATGATTATTGAGAGCTTCTATCCAATCTAGCAAATCTTCTCCATTGAGGTTTCCTCCATATGTGGGTAATCCATCCAGATTGTCCTTAGAAATGGATTTGACTGCATCTAGGAATAACTTTTGGTCTTGAGGCATAGCTACTACTGTTGATTCCTCTCCATCTTCCACTTCTTCATCAGTCTCATCACCCCATTCTATCTTAACCTTTCCCTTCTCCTTCTTTGCCTCTCTGGTTCCTATGCTTCCTCCTGTATCCTTCAATCCTTTTATCATCTTTGCCACCATCTGCCAGATGGCTTCTGGAGTCATTGCTTTTGGAGGCATTGAACTTGCTTCTGATTATTCACAATCTAACATACACCAAATGTTTCAAAGAATGGCTCTGATACCACTCTGATGCAGAGGTCTTGTGCCTAGCTCTCCAATTCACCCTTCTACTCAAGCTCCTCCAAGGTAACTTGTTAGGGTACACTCCTTAGACCTCCAAGGCCTAAAATCTATTGGATTTCCTCCCAGGTATAGCCTCTTGAGGTTTCTTGTTGGTTTTGACCCAAATATCTGATTTTGAGATGGTCTCCTACTAGGTTCCCAAAGGTCCAACGAGGCTCCAAAGACCTCTACCAAGGATCTTCACTCTAACAACATGTTTAAAGGTTGTGGTTACGTTGTGCAGGTATTTTCAAGGTCATTTTATGCATTGACAAGGTTTGCACCTTCCTCTCGAGCCCTAGGCTTTAAACTTGCTTCTACCGGCTACTATTAGGCCTAATTGACTAGCCCTTCTTGGACTGTTTTTTGGCCTTTTTACCTAAAATTTCCTGACAACCCCTAGATATTTTTACATATTCGGATACCCCAGTTATTTTAAAGGGGTTTAGGGCTTGCAAGCAGTTTTGGAAGATGTGCTCCAAACTCTTCACCAGTCAAAATCACCAACCCAAAAAATCTTGTATTCTTTTAGTACACACATAGAAATTTCCAAAACACTATGGGTTTCTGGGGTATCACATCTCCATGGCTCTGAAAATGAGCAATCTCTGCTACCCTCACACACTAGCTACAAGCTTGTGTGTTATTCATGTCACCCATTCTCCTCCTTGTGGCCTGAAAAAACACAAAATGCCTACTCTAAAAATATTTACAAAGCCTACCCAATCCATCCACTAGATTTCAACTTGTTCTATTCGTGGATGCTCAGGTAAAATGCCTTTTTATAATCAAAACCCCCGAGTTCAAGGGTTTGTGAGCAACTTTTACAAAAACAGTGATAACTTTTGATCCAAAGCACTTCAGAACTTTATATTATACTTGTTGGAAAGATAAAAAAAATTCCTAAATTCCTCTGCTACTATGATAACCGTACCAGACCGTACAGGCCATACAAAAGAAGAAATTCAAAGAAAAAATAGTCCAAACATGCAAAAAAGCATAGGAAACCCTTGGCAAATGAATTGAATGCAAACCAAAAGTTGATTAACCTGTTATTGGAGATGATTAGAAGGTTTTATACACCATTTTAATTTTGTTCCAACCAACTTCCAATGCCATTTCCTTCATGGACAACTTTTGCCTAAAAATGCAAAAGTTGTCATTGTTGAATAATGATGAATAGTTAGTACCAGATCGATACTGAGAGGGGGGGGTGAATCAGTATATTCAAAAACATTTTCCTAAAGTTGGTTAGACAACAAACACTACAAATGACCGACAAATAATAACACCGGTCTGAAATAGAGTACAACCGATAAAGCTAAGAACGACTGTGTCAAGCATTAACTGGTTAATCACTTAGCTTTCTGCTCAACCTAATACTACACTTCCATTTCACCCTTATGCATGAATAGGTAATCTATCATCAACAATATAATCACAGCTAGTTCAGCATGATTTACCTTTAGACACAAATTACTTAAACCATTACATGAAAAACACCACACATGACACACAGATTTTTCACGTGGAAACCCAACTGGGAAAACCCATGGTGGGGATGAATACCAACAAGTTGTTTTCAAACTCTTTAGAAGTATGCTCTATGAGGAGCTTAGTTCGGCTAAAGACTTATTACAACAGGTTCTATTAGGAACCGATCCTGCTAGGGATCACCTGGTTAAGGGATGGCTAAATACCCGGTTAAGGGTTAAACCCTGTTAGAGGTTACCTTGTTAGAGGATTTCAAGAACTCAATGAATTTGAGTCACCCTGTTAAAGTATTTACAACAAGCTAGTTAAAGCTACCCTGTTAAGGGATTTTCCAACTGTTGAGGTGGTTAGAGATCAACAGGTATTACAATGATCTGGTAACAATACTCAATGCCAATGCAGATCCACTTTAGTTACTCTTCTCCTTCTGCACTCACACTCTGCAGGTATCAATCCTCTTATCTAGTCTGGCAAGAATCACATATCTCTGCACTTAGATACACACACCACATTTGCCAACAACCTCACAAAGAAATACAACATTGACCATATAGGAAACAGATAGGTCGGTAGCATAAACCCTAAACCCTAAACTTTTTAGATTAAGCAATTCAAATGGTTCAATCCTGACCATTGAGTATATTGCATTAAATGCAACAATCTTTAACCGATCTCAAGACATTCTCCATTATCCGTTCTCCACCGCATTCATGGTGGCTGATAACCCATCATGCGTTTTCATTGTTTACAGACTTTGCACATTCCCGAGGTAGATAGGAGAAATCTCCTTTATGCAAGATCCTTCACGCACACAAGGTTGTCATGGCAACACAATCTGTTCTTCATTACAATGCTAACTCATCACACAATGTCATCGGTTGAGTCACATAGGCCTGAAACACATCAACCAGAAACCCTGAAGTTGAGACTACCAACCGGTAGTCATGCAAAGCTTTCATGTACCGGTTCCCATACCAACATACCGGTTCACCTTGAACAAACATATTGCTTCACTTTAGCTCATATACCCGTTCACAATCACATTGTTTCACTTTAGCACATATACTGGTTCACAATCATACCACTTCACTTTAGCACATATACCGGTTCTCTTGCCAGTTGCAAACTTCAATATACCGCTTCACACTTCAGCATATTGACATTAATGACAACATACAATGTCATCATGTCTTCATACTACCAGTTCACATAGTGCCAATTGTAGACACCTAAAATTGTCATGTCTAATTAAATAAATATTTTATTTATTTAATTATCTAAGCTTAATTATTCTATTAATTAAATAAATCTTTATTTATTTAATTAATTCATTTATCCTCTTCTAGCCTTATTTCTCATTTAAATAAATACATTTATTTATTTAAATTATCCTTTTCCTAAATTAAATAAATATCTTATTTATTTAATTGATCCCACTTCTTCTATTAATTAAATAAATCTTTATTTATTTAATTAATTCATTAACCTTTTCTACCTATGACACATGTCATTCATCTCTTAATTCATACACTACCTACCCCTCTCTTTATTTTATTATTTCTTTTACCTACCCTCTAATCATAGCCGACCTCCTTTTACACCTCTCAATCTTATCCCTCCATTTCATATAGTGTCTTCTATATAAGGAGATGTTTCCTTCATTATCAAACCCTAATCGTTGTATGCATTCTAATCAATCATCCTAATCATTCTATGCATCCTAATCACTAATCTTAAGGACTTGACTATACTACGATCCTACTTGCAACCACATTCCGTTCTTTGTTGAGCTCTTGTGCACATAAAATCTGAGAGCAAATATATCAAGCAAGATCAATGGAGATAGAAAGAATGGAGATCAAAAACCTATTGGACATGTAATGGTATAATCTTTGTGATTTCATTTGATTTGCATTGTCTTAGGTAATCTTCATATGTTATGGTGGATCTTTGTTGATTGTTAGGTTAATGTTTGGTGGTTGAATTCATTTAGTCTTTCAATATTGTTATTATTGTTATCCATTTTCACCATATACATTTTGGCACACCCTGTAGGACATGGATTTCTCTTAGATCTATGTTTTTTGCAGATTTTTCTAACCCTATATTGCTATATTGTAAAACAATTTGGAGAATAACCTTGTGCGGCTACGGTTTTGGACACAAAATCAAGATCTTGGAGAGATTCGATCATATCTCATAAAAGGCTTGGAAATTTTGCACCAAATTTTTTTTGCAGGTTGACGAAAGCATCAGGAGCTCTCAAGCCAAAATTCAGAATTTTTAGAGCACATTTTCATTTTCTATGAATTTTTTATGATTTTTCATAAAAAATTAATTTTGAGAGAAAATGAGAGAATTTTTTGGATTTTCTTACATTTTTGGAAATCTCTCATAATTATACATAGGATCTGTTCTTTGTGATTTTAATTTTGATGCAAAATATTTCCCTAAAAATTGGATCTTTAAAAATTAGGGTTTTTCTTTATTTTTATCAGATTTCACAAACCGATTCGAATTTTGACATCAAATTTTTTTTGCAAGTCAGGAAAAGTATTAGAAAGACTCATTAAAAATTTCAGATTTTTTGGATCTATTTTGCATTTTGTATGAATTGTTTATGATTTTTCATAAAAAATTAATTTTGAGAGAAAATTAGCGAATTTTTTGGATTTTCTTACATTTTTGGAAATCTCTCAGAATTATACACAGGATCTGTTCTTTGTGATTTTAAATTTGATGCAAAATCATTCCTCAAAAATTAGATCTTTGAAAATTAGGGTTTTGCATTATTTTACTCATATCTCACAAACTGCTTGAATTTGTTGCAGAAACTTTTTTGTACAAGTTTGGAAGACCATCAAGACTCTCCAGTAAAAATTTCAGATTTTTTGGATCGATTTTGCATTTTATATGAATTTTTTATAATGTTTCATAAAAAATTAATTTTTTGAGCAAATTAGCAAATTTTTTGGATTTTCTTACATTTCTGGAAATCTCTTGAAATTTTACAGGTGGTCTTTTTTTATGATGAATCAGATCTTTGAATTGGTCAACAAAACGCATTATTGAAGGCCCCTATTTCACAAAGTCTTTTGGATCTAAAATTTACCTAACTTGTGTGCTTGCAGGAAGGGGTGATTATTTCAAACAATCCAAAATACTAATAAATATTTGTTGTAGATCCTTAGCAAGGGTTTTTGGATTTTTATTGTGTGCCTTGTTTTCATAGACTAGTAAACACTTCAATTAGTGCACTAAAATTGAGTCATTGTCTTTTGTGTCTTGAGCAATAGGCTCTTTTTGTTTAATCTTTAGAGGGCCTGTCTTCCCATGTGGTCATTAGGACTACTAGTGAGAAGAGAACAACCCAAGTGGTAGCGAGGAAAACCCACCTCATCTGAACCACTATAATCAAATGTATTCATGATGAAAACTATGAATAACGTGTGTTGATTAGTTCATACCGACACTATGTCTCCCCATAAACCCGTTTGATCAAATTTATTTGATCATTTGTAGGGCGTAACCCCTACCGGCTGGGAGACTTCTGTATTTACAGAGCTGAAAGTGCCGCATGTATGGCCACACAAGTGGATGCCCTTACTAGTACCTTTTTGTTTTAGAAGCCCAAATCCTTCTAGTTGTTGGGGCAGGAGGTTGGACCTCTGGTAGCGGCCCACACACATACGGTTCTTAGTAGAGATACAAAGTTTGCCACGGGGAGTTTTCGTGGGGACTGATGCTTGGCTGACCCGAGAAGTGAGTGTCGAGGGTGGAGCCAGTGAGGTCAAGCATCTAAGTATCCGCTCTGAATAGCGTAGCCTCGAAGGTAAAACCTCATGTGGGATCAACAACTATTGTCTTGGCCAGCCATAAGAATTGTGCTTGACTTATTTTAAACATTCAAAACATTCAAAACCAAACAGCAAAACATTGTGTCTTTTGTGTTTTCAAGTGTATGCAAAACATTTTTACATCAAACAACACACTTTTCTTGGAGAGTCTAAACACTTGCAAACATTGAGTCCTCATCAACATTGTGTCCTCTTGTCACGAAAAACAGTCAAACATTCAGATTTGGTCACAACTTCACAAATTGGAAAAATTTTACAGTCAAGCAAACAAGAACAATCAGTTTCGGAATTCTTGAGCTTCCTAGGTTGTTTCTCCAGGTTTTCATCTAGCATTCAACTTGTCTTTGGGTCTCACAAAGTCCATCATTGCTTCACATCTCTCATTACATTCACAATTGTCTAAACTTGAGTCAAAAGGTCACTTGCTTGTCCTCATCATACTTTGTCAACACACTACATACAACAACACTTTGCTAAGTGGTCCCTCATCAAGGTTTCTTACCTTTGGGTCTCATTTGGTTTTACTTAGAGTCAAGGTCAACTTACCTCATCAAGAGAAACTATCCTCTCTTTGGAAGCCACACCTACTCTACTACATACATACTTGGTCTTACACTTTGGACATTACAAGTACACTTCAGACTCATTTACATTTCATCCAACTCTTGGTCTTTCATACTCTTTCCATTTTTCATCTAGTCTCACACATCTTGGTCAATACCTAGTTCATGGTTGAAACCCATCTTCAAAAATCTAGGAGAGAAACTAAAGAGGCTCAAGAGTCTGCAAACATGAGTTCTTATGAGTATGACAATGAGATCTTTTTCAATTCTGATCATACTACATTACCTGACATGGATGCCTATAGAAACAATCCAAATGTTGAGAACATGGACACTATAAACAACAATGCTACACAAAATGACAATGTGGACAACTTTTCAGTACATTCAGCAGATGTGGAGGAATCCATTATGAATCCCCATTTCAATCAATTGGTTGAGGAAATAATGAGGAGAGATAGACAATACTTCTTACACATGATGGCACAAAGTGGAGCCAAGATACCTCATGATTTTGACATGTCTCAAATAATGGAACATAGACCTTTGCAACAACTGCACTCCAATATGGATCAAAGGAGACCTAATAGTAGAGGAAATAGAGGACCACATATGGTACCTGAATCACCATCAGCTTTGCTTCAAAAACCAAAGGTCCCACATACACATGGTCAAACATATGATACTTACCTTCGCAGACCATTATGGAAGTCTTATGCAGACAGATATGCTCAATCACATATCAATGCTAAGGATCAACCACCAAAGCAATTGGATATTCAAAGGCATGCTCAAAATTTGGACACAAGGAAACCCCGTGTCAAATTTGGGGGCAACACAGTAGAACATGACATGCCTGTAGAGTATGGTATACATGCACAAAATAGATATGGTGTTCCTCAACATGAATCTATACCAAGTGGTCCATATATGCAACATCATTACAGACCTCCTCCATATGAACATGTGTATGATCAATATCATCCATATATGCAACATGCACCTCCTCCAATGGGTACCTCAAACATAGGATATGGTCCAAGAAGTCGATCTCCACCTAAGAGAAATTTGGAGCAACAAATTAGGGACTTACAAAAGAAAATGGAGGACATAAATACACCAAAGCCAACATACACAATGAGAGACAGATGTTCTTATCCATTTGACAAGAGCATTCCAATGCCTCCTTTTCCTACACACTTTGTGACGCCTAAATTTGATAAGTATAGAGGAAAAGGGGATCCTAAGGCACACATAAGACAATTTTTCACAGCTTGCATTGAGGTAGCAGCAGAAGAGACATATTTGATGAGATTATTCCCACAAAGCTTAGGTGATCAAGCTATGGAATGGTTCTCCCAACTTCCACCTGGTATTAAGTCATGGGGTGACCTAGCAGAAGCATTTATTCAACATTTCTCCTACAACATAGAGACAAACATATCAGTCACTACTTTGTGCAATACTAAGCAAAAAGAGGGAGAATCTTTTGCATCATTTTTACAAAGATGGAGAAATCTAGCCAGCAGATGCTCTTGTGAGATTCCACAAAAACAAATGGTAGATATGTTCACCCAAAATGTTAACAAAGAGATTGGTTATGACTTAAGGAAAGCTTGTTTGTCTACCTTCAAGGACGTTATCGAAAAAGGCTTAGCAACAGAAAAGGTCCTAATTGAACAAGGAGTCATTAAGATATTTAAGGAAAACAAAGATGACTTTAAAGGAAAAGACAAGCCAAGATTTTGGAATAAAAACAAGAACACAGTCAATGATGGTGTTGTTGATGCCAACACAATGCGACCTAAATTCATCTTTTCAGGATCAAGTTCTACAAACAATCAAGTAAATACTCAAACAACTTCCAGATCATGAAGGAAGTACACTCCATTGGGAGAACCACTTGAGTTAGTTTTCAAGAAGCTTGTGGCAAACAAGGTAATCACAGTTCTAGATTTTCCTCCATATGAACCAAAGGTTAAGCCGAATTGGTGGAATGATGATGAGTATTGTGAATTTCATAAGAGCAAGGGTCATAAGACAGGAAATTGTCATCGATTGAAGAACATCATACAGGATCTCATTGATAGAGGTGACATTGAGATTGAGGGACATTCGTCTAATCAAGAACATGAGATGTTTAAGGAACCATTCCCAAAACATGACAAGGGAAAAGCTAAAGCCACAGATGACCAATCCAACTATACTAGAGCACCTTACAACTATGATTCAACTATCAATAATATCTCGATGGACAATTACGTCTCTACTATTATCATCAAGGACAAAGCATCTGAGAATTCTACTCAGAGACCCAAGATTGTCCTAAAAGGTGTTGGATCTTCTTCCGAACCTACCTCTGAATGTCACGTTACAACCCATCGAGGTAAAATTACTTTGCAAGGTGCTCCAGCTAAAAACACTGCCTCTTCATCAACCAATCCTGAGTATGACCTTGTAGAACAGTTAGGGAAGACACCCGCGCTCATTTCAATCCTTGAACTATTATGCATATCTCCCGCACATAAAGCCATTCTTGATAAAATCTTGAGAGATACTGTTGTTCCTACTGATCTAAACGTGGACCAATTTCAAGCCATGGTGGGATACCTTTCCATTCCACACTCCCTTACATTCACAGAAGCCGATGACGCCTCCGTAAGTCAGCCACATAATGCACCTTTACACATTGAATCCTTCATACACAAACATCAAATAAAATGAGTCCTGATAGATGGAGGAGCAGGTCTAAACATTTGTACATTGAGCACAATTAAACAATTGGGATATTCTGATAAAGCTGTGAATTCTACAAACAAAATCACCATCAAGGCATATGATGATGAAGAGCGTTCATCCAAGGGCACAGTCACCTTACCTCTCAGAGTTGGGCCAGTTACAAAGGATGTGGTTTGTCAAATCCTTGATCTAGATCTCACATACAACATACTCTTGGGAGGTCCATGGATTCATGAGATGAGCGCAGTCCCATCTACATATCATCGATGTATCAAGTTTCCACACAATGGAGTTGAAGTGACCATCAAAGCAGATCCAAATCCATTCATATATTGCAACAATCTGCAACCTCAATCAGAAATAACAATCCCAGTCAATCGCGAAGCTGTTCCTTCATCAGCATATGTGGATCCTGAATCCTTAAAAGCTTCTACATCCAAACAAGCAGAGCTAAAAGAAAAGTTCAAGATTAAAGACCTAGGATGTGGTGAGTATATATTTCATGTTGACCAACTCCCATTATCTCCTAAGGTATTCTGTCAACAAGAACAACCTACAAACAATTTTCAATGCCAAGGAATTGGGTGTGAACCACCTAGTGTTGTGGCTACTAAGTCTGAATGCAAATCTCCTCTAGCAGTGCAAGCAACTCTTGATATCAATAGTCCTAAGAGTGGTTCCAACAAAGAATCTATTGAGTCTATCGCCAACCCTCTGGAGAACTCACATAGCCTTACCATTTCATCCACTCCTTCCATTTCCACTCCACTTCCAGACTTGGATCAACAAGAATCACAAAAGCCCTCACTCATTGGGGATCAAAAATCAAGCGTTGAAAAGAAAAATCTAAAAGTCAAAACTAAAGAAAAGTCCTTTAGTCCAAATAAAAATCAAAAGCTATTGGACTCTGCAAAAGTCAAAGTCAAGGATAAAAATCCTATGAAGCAAAAAGAGCAAGAGTTGATCTCCCCTAATATCAAAATAACTGGGGGCAAAAGCTCTAAAATTTTAAGTCAAAAAGCATACTTGTTGATCCTAAGTCTCCATCATGCTATCCTACTTTCACTTCTTTTCACAGTCATAAGCCTTCATAAGTCATCCACTTGTTCCACACATCCATCCCCTTTTGGTGATACATCATGGACCTTTAATGGAGCTTCCTCGAAGGACTTTGCTATCAGTGATGCCCAAACTTCTTTAGGTGACATGCATATGGGCCTGTGTAGTCCACACACTGGTAATTCTATCTCAATTCCTTCATCAAGGAAGACAAACACTCAAGCTACACATCATTCAGTCAAGGAACAGTGCATCTACAATCATAAAGTCAAGCCTCACACATTTGAGGTAGGGGACTTAGTTCTCAAAGAAAATCCCAAACATCAGCAAGACAGAGAGAAGAAGGGCAAGTTCAAACCAAACTGGCTTGGTCCTTACATTATTATAGCAGCATATGGATCTGGTGCATATCAGCTCTCAACTATAGAAGGTGAACCTTTGGAGGATCCTATCAATAGCATGCATCTTTGCAGGTTCTACACATAGCTCTTCAGAGTATCCTAATTCAAAAATACAAAAAAATAAAAAAAATTCAAAAATACAAAAAAAATTATAAAGCAAAAAAAATCGTTACTTGGTGAAAACCTGGCAAACAGGCACCTTGTGACACAAAAAACATTGAAAAATCGAAAAAAGTAAAGAAAAATAATTTCGTCCAATGGTGAAAACCACTTCGGTGGCGCCCTGGGCAAGTACCATGGTGAAAACTGGGTCACCAGCGCCATGTGTAGAGACATTGCTCCTCCCTCCTTCAGGATTCTCTTCATCATTTCACTTTGCACACACTCACAACCTATTCGTTCATAATAAACTTACCCATTCCCATCATGGCTTGTTATTGATCTACCCAAGATTGGTTAGCCATTCATAATAAACCTGCCTTTTCACCTCCCTTTCCATCCATAATAAATCAGATCCTATCTGTGGCTAAGGCAAAATCCTACATCTAGTGATGGGTGTGGAACTGAGAACATCACATGTTTCAAGGAGTACAGTTTCTTCCAGCTTCCTTCAGTCTATTCGCACACAATCCGCAATAAAGCAACATTTGCATCATAGATCCACAATAAAGTTTCGTCTTCTACACAATAAAGTATCAGTTTCATGGATTCAGTCAGTTTCAGATGAGACACAGTAGCAACAATGGGCTTCAACAAATCAAATATTTCAACAGACTCAGACAACATTATGGTTCAGTGCTATCTAATCCTTTCTGTGAAAGTAAACATTGTGACCACAATCAAATAAGACTTATACAAGTGACAAGAGACACTAAACTTGAGGACTACAGTGGATGTTGGTGTCGAGTCTTGGTTTTCTTTTGATTTCATCTTTTTTGGTGACATGTCTTTTAGCTTTTCCGGGATGTCTTTGACTAGAGATTCTATCTCTAGGATGTCTTTGACTAGAAAGGCGAGGATGGAGTATCGTCACCCATTTTCTTTTGCTGTCTGTGGATTGTCTCTTAGTAATGTTATGACTTGTCCAAGGATATGAGGACACTGTGAGTCTAGTATGAATTGGGGCATTCCTTGTTTGTGACTGTCTTATCTCCATGCAAACAGGTACAATGACTTTCTGGGTCGAACATATGCCTCGATTGTCATAACCTACTTGCCATAATAAAGCTCAATGATGATAATGCAGAAGAAGCTCTTTCACTTTCATATCTTCTGTCTTCCATCCCCCTTTCTTGATTGACTTCCATCGTCCTTCTCAAGTCCGTGTAGCCTACTATCACATGACTGAGTATAATGACACACCAAAAACATTTGCATTTCATGTAGTTGCACCTACATTACCACATATAAGTATTTCATACATACATATAGATATCACAACTGCATCACATCCTGCACACAACACCTATTAGCACAATTTACATTTGCATTATCATATTCATCTGCATTACTTACATTCACATTTGCATCATGCATACACATATAAAACATAAACGAACAAAAAATAAAAATAAAAAAATATTGCATTGCATCATATACATATTTGTATCCATATCATAAGCATCACATAAGAACATCTCATCACATAGATACACATGCATATAGCTGCCGCAAAGATGCATCATCTCATATATATATATATAAAGTGTCATGATACAATGATGTCAAAATCATATGGCTACAATCACCCGCAGGTGTCTACATCATTATACAAAATGGTACAAAACTGATACAGAGGAACTCACTGATCACTCCTGCCAACACTATTGGTAGTGCTAATCCTATCCATGTCATGGTATCCCATGCCACGTGTCCCACTCTCATCTCCAGTCTTGGATCCTAGAACACTCGTCTAAGGGCATCCCTGTCTCCGTCTCAATCGTACGGAATCAGCTCCCCATCAATCGGCACCCGCATAATCCTATATACATCCTCCAGGGTGACTGTCATCTCACCCATCGGCAGATGAAACGTGCACGTCTCAGAGTGCCATCTCTCAGCAAGCACAGTTAGCAAACCCATGTTTGCCCGAAACTCAGGCACGTACAACACATGTCTCAAACCCATCTCCTCGATAGCAGCTCTGTCCTCGAGCGACAACTCAGGTCGCAACCTCTGCGTCGACGGGAATCTCTCCCATGACTCTAGCATCGGCAAATACTCCTGCAGTCAAACAACTCAATCATGTCAGTTATAGTGGCATTCACTGTTTATCACAAAATGCTACTTTTTATCTAAATGCATATTGCTATCTATCCTAGTGACACTCACTGTTCATCACAAAGTGTTGCTATTTATCCTAGTGGTACTCCCTGTTCATCACAAAGTACTATGTGTGTGACACTCACTATTCATCACAAAGTGTTACTCACATTTGCACTCCCTGTTCATCACAAAGTGCTGCTCATATTTTAGTACTCCCTGTTCATCACAAAGTACTCTATCTTGGTACTCGCTGTTCATCACAAAGTGCCTTGATCTATCCTAGTCTTCCTAGAGGACCTGCTTGAGTGTATCCTCTCAGCAGCTTATCCAATCGACAGCATATGTTTATCACAGAACTGTCGATTTGACCTAGAAGACCAAACTTGCATTTTTCAACGCAAACGTGCTTACATGACATAAACGCGCTCAAAGACTGCATAGACGCGCCTGAAAAACATAGATGTGCCTTCTTGACACAAACGTGCCTGGACATTTTTTGACACTTTTTGGACCCTAGTCTAAGCGCATTTAATACCCTATTCGACATGCATTAATGACAAAATTAAATGCGTCAAAGTACGAGGAGGTTTGGTGGTACTTACCGACTCTCCTGCCTCTGCTGACCTCTAAAATCGGCGAACACGGTCAAATCTGTGAGTGAAAGTCATCACTGCTGACTGCTCCTGCTCTATTTTCGCACTGCAATGTGCTCTCATGGATGTGTAGATGACAATGAGGATGTATTTTCCCCCGTGGTCTATCTTATAGACTACTCCTAGCCCTCGCCTTCATTTTCCGAGTCAATCTTCATTTTCCCGTGACTTTGTCACTTTATCCGGTCAGTCCATTCTAGCCTTTCTTTCTTATCGAGAGATTGTCTGCGATCTTTTCAGACATTTTCATCCAATCTCTCGAGGGGGCATATCATTCCCATTCTGGGACAACTCTGTATTAGTTCATCTTATCTTCTTTGAAACAACGCGACAAGCCGCATTGTCTCAAAGAGGGGCAAAATGTAGACACCTAAAATTGTCATGTCTAATTAAATAAATATTTTATTTATTTAATTATCTAAGCTTAATTCTTCTATTAATTAAATAAATCTTTATTTATTTAATTAATTCATTTATCCTCTTCTAGCCTTATTTCTCATTTAAATAAATACATTTATTTATTTAAATTATCCTTTTCCTAAATTAAATAAATATCTTATTTATTTAATTGATCCCACTTCTTCTATTAATTAAATAAATCTTTATTTATTTAATTAATTCATTAACCTTTTCTACCTATGACACGTGTCATTCATCTCTTAATTCATACACTACCTACCCCTCTCATTATTTTATTATTTCTTTTACCTACCCTCTAATCATAGCCGACCTCCTTTTACACCTCTCAATCTTATCCCTCCATTTCATATAGTGTCTTCTATATAAGGAGATGCTTCCTTCATTATCAAACCCTAATCATTCTATGAATTCTAATCAATCATCCTAATCATTCTATGCATCCTAATCATTGATCTTAAGGACTTGACTATACTACGATCCTACTTGCAACCACATTCCGTTCTTTGTTGAGCTCTTGTGCACATAAAATCTGAGAGCAAATATATCAAGCAAGATCAATGGAGATAGGAAGAATGGAGATCAAAACCCTATTGGACATGTAATGGTATAATCTTTGTGATTTCATTTGATTTGCATTGTCTTAGGTAATCTTCATATGTTATGGTGGATCTTTGTTGATTGTTAGGCTAGGGTTTGGTGGTTGAATTCATTTAGTCTTTCAATATTGTTATTATTGTTATCCATTTTCACCATAGACACCAATAATCTCCCCCTTTGGCATTGATGGCAATATACAAATATATCTCTCCGCTTCACATCTTCTCCCCCAATTTCTACAGATATCTTCTCCGCTTCACATCTTCTCCTCCTTTGATAGCAATGCCAAAGTGGAGGCACAAGCTTCCCTGATCCATTATGCTGCTCCCTCTGAGGAGTAGCATCCTTCAATACATCAATCCTGAAAAGATTTGACAATGCAATACCTGACTGATGTGGAGCACATACCTTAGTTCACCTCCTGAAGGGGCAGCACCCCTAATTCACCTCTTAAGTAGGTAAATGTAGCCTTTGGGAGAGGCTTGATGAATATGTCTGCTAACTACTCCTTGCTGGAAACATGTTCCAGTGCAATTTCTTTGTTATGAACCTTTTCCCTCAAGAAATGATACTTAAGCTCAAAGTGCTTGGTTCTAGAATGCAAAACCGGATTCTTTGAAATATTGATAACACTTGTGTTATCACAAAATATGCTTACCGGTTCAGATACAGGAACTAGGAAGCCATTTAGTACATGCTTCATCTAGATTTTCTGAGTGCAGTTCATGAAAGCTGCAACATACTCCACTTCTGCTGTAGATTGAGAGATACAACTCTACTTCTTACTCATCCATGAGACTAGTCTACCACCGAGAAAGAATGCACCACCGGTTGTGCTCTTTCGGTCGTCCACATTACCAGCCCAATCAGCATCTGTGAATACTTTCAAGTTGAAATCATTGCTATAAGGATACCATAATCCATAGTCAACAGTTCCCTTTAGATATCTAAGAATCCGCTTGACTGCAACCAAGTGGGATTCTCTTGGGATTTTCTGGAACCTTGCAATAATGCCAACTACATGTGCAATATCTGGTCTGTTGTGCACTAAATAATGCAACTTACCAATCATTGATCAGTATTCCTTCTCATCAACCAAGGCTGAGTCATCCTCTTTGGATAATTTACAACCGGTCACCATTGGTGTACCAACCGGTTTGTTGTCTTCCATGCCAAAGGTTTTCAACACCTCTTTGACATACTTGGACTGAGTAATAAAGATTCCATCTTTCATTTGCTGAATCTGTAGTCCAATGAAGAACTTAATCTCCCCTATGAGTGACATTTCAAATTCCTTCTTCATCTCATCTGCAAACTCATGACTCATCTTGTCATCTCCACCAAAGATTATGTCATCAACAAATACTTCATAGATCATAATCTGATCTCCTTTTGATTTCAAGTAGATATTGCTATCTTCACTTGTTCTCTCAAATCCAATTTTCACAAGATGGGAGTCGAGGCATTCATACCATGCTCTAGGTGCCTGCTTTAGACCATACAAGGCTTTATGTAGCCTACACACCATGTCACTATCTTTAGATAGGGAAAACCCATCTGGTTGCTCTATATACACCTCCTCTTCAAGTACTCCATTTAGGAATGCAAATTTTACATCCATTTGGTATACTTTGAATCCTTTAAAAGCTGCATATGCAAGAAGCATACGAACTCCTTCAAATCTTGCTACTGGAGAAAAAGTTTCTCCATACTCTTCTCCTTCTTCTTGGGCATATCCTTTACATACTAGTCTGGCTTTGTTCCTTACCACTATGTCGTCCTCATTCAGCTTATTTCTGAAGACCCATTTGGTTCCAGTGACATTTTTATGCTCTGGTCTAGGTACCAAGGACCATGTACCATTCTTTTCTATTTGATCAAGTTCCTCTTCCATTGCCTTGATCCAATCTTCATCTTTGTGTGCCTCTTTGAATGATTTAGGCTCAAATTCAGAGATCATACATGAGTTTTCTCTGATCTTTCTTCTTGTAAGATTTCCTGCATCCTTGTCTCCTATGATCTGCTTTGGATCATGATTGAGTTTGACATACCTAGGTATGTTCTTAACACCTTCCTCTTTCTTTTCTTCATCATCCTCATCTTCATCATCGTTAGCATCTACCGGTCTAGGAGCACTATTACTGGTGCTGGGCTGATTTGCAACCGATTCCCAAAAGGTTACTACTGGTTCATCTTTCACTTGCTCACTGTCGGTTTCCTCCAATTTTTCAGAGATTTCATCAACCCTAACATTGATGCTTTCAATGATTCTCTAAGTCCTATTATTGAAACATTTGAGAGCTTTACTTTTGGTGGAATATCCTAGAAATGTTCCTTCATCACATTTTGCATCGAACTTCCTCTGATGTTCACTCCTCTTGATATAGCATTTACTACCAAATACTTTAAAGTAGCTTACCACTGGTGTCTTACCGGTCCAGTACTCATAAGGAGTCTTATCCTTTCCTTTCTTGATGAGTACCCAGTTCATTGTTTAGACTGCAGTGCTCACCGCTTCTCTCCAAAAGGTATGAGCAACCTTTCCTTGGATTAACATGGTTCTAGCCGCCTCAACCACAGTCCGGTTGTTCCTCTCTGCTTAGCCATTTTTCTGTGGAGTCCGGGGGGCAGACAGTTGTCTCTTGATGCCATTTTCTCCATAATATTTGTTGAATTCACCAGAAGTGAATTCCCCTCCTTGATTAGTTCTAAGGCATTTGATTCTTCTACCACTTTCCTTTTCTACTAGTGCTCTGAAAGCTTTGAACTTTCCAAAGGCTTTAGACTTGTCCTTCAAGAATGTGACCCACATCATTCTTGAACAATCATTTGTAAGAATCATAAAATACCTATCTCCCTGCACACTCCTAGTTTTCATAGGACCACACAAATTAGTATGCACAAGATCAAGTAAATTGTCTGTAGTGAAAGATTTACCTTTGAAAGTTGAGGAAGACATTTTCCCCAGTTGACACTCTATGCACAAAGGATTTTCCGATTTACTCAGCACCGGCAATCCTCTAACTACCTTGATCTTACTGGCCTTCACAATGTTATCAAAGTTTACATGGTAGAGTCTCCTATGCCATATCCAGCTATCATCAAACTTATCCATAAGACAGGTACTGATATTTGTATTAAGCTAAAACAGGTTACCTTTGGTCTGCATATCGGTGGCCACCAATTCACCATTCTTTCCTTTGATTCTGCACACTCCATTCTTGAATTCTAGAGTGAGTCCACTATCAGTCAGTTGGGCAACACTCAAAAGGTTGTGTCTGAGACCATCGACCCAATACACATTGCCAGCACTGCTCTTTCCATTCAAGGAGATGGACCCTCTGCCCTTGACCATACATGGTGCATCATTACCAAAGCGAACCACACCACCATCATACTCTTCCAAAGATAGAAACTTGCTTCGGTCACCAGTCATATGGTGAGAACATCCACTGTCAATAATCCACTCATTGGAATTATCAAAGCAGGAGATAAGAGCCTTCTTGTCTGACACATCTTCCTTGACAACAACAAACACAATATCTTCATTTTCTTCATCTTCTGATTCCTCATCAGTGACACCTTCATCAACTACCACAAAATAGTTTCTCGAGTTTCCTCCTTTGAACTTCTTGAACTTTTCTAGTTTGTCCTTGCTATCACCATTAGGACAGTTTACAACAATGTGTCCTATCCAGTTACAAGAAAAGCATTTCAAAGGGAGCTTACCCCTGTATTTACCGGTTCCCTTAGGAAGTCTCCTAGAAAGAAGAGCTTCAAACTCCATTAGGCTCTCCTCATCATCCATTTCTCTACTTTGTCTTGTTTTACCACTGGTGCTTGCTTCTTTTCCTTTTCTAGATGGTGTAGCAGATGCTCTAAAAGTTGATTCAGCCTTTTGAATACTGCCATCAAAACTATTTAGCTCATAGGCTATCAACTTTGCAATAATGGAGTCTTCTATTTTGCCTCCTACACTCTTGATGTCTCCAACAACGGTTTTGATTCTTATTCCATATTGTTGAACGGTCTCTCCTTCAACCATTCGCATGTGTTCAAACTTACCCCTAAGGCTTTCTTCTTTAGCCTGTTTTACATGCTCATCTCCGCCATAGATATTTTCAAGAGTATCCCATACTTCTTTGGGATTTACTTTATCTTGGACATCAATAAACTCAATGTCAGATAAACTACAAATTAGGGCTTCCATGACTTGCCCATTCTCCTGCATCTCTCTCTTTTGGTCATTGGTGAGAGTACTGGTAGGGACAACATAAGAATTCTCAACATAGCTCTAGTGTTGAGAACCCATGCTTTTGATATATATCTTCATTTTGTCCTTCCATATTTTGAAATTATCTCTGTTGAACTTTGGACCTTCCCTCTTCATCATTTCAATAGGATCTTTTCCCCAAGTGGTTAAGCTTATAGTACAATCAAAAACATTTTCCTAAAACTGGTTAGACAGCAAACACTGCAAATGACCGGCAAACAACAACACCGGTCTGAAACAAAGTACAACCGATAAAGCTAAGAATGACTGTGTCAAGCATTAACTGGTTAATCACTTAGATTTCTGCTCAACCTAATACTACACTTCCATTTCACCCTTATGCATGAACAGGTAATCTATCATCAGCAATATAATAATAGCTAGTTCAACATGATTTACCTTCAGACACAAATTACTTAAACCATCACATGAAAAACACCACAAATGACACATAGATTTTTCATGTGGAAACCCAACTGGGAAAAACCACGGTGGTGATGAATACCCACAAGTTGTTTTCAAACTCTTTATAAGTTCACTCTGTTAGGAGCCTAGTCCGGCTAAAGACTTATTACAATAGGTTCTATTAGGAACCGATCCTGCTAGGGATAACCCAGTTAAGGGATGTCTAAATACCTAGTTAAGGGTTAAACCCTGTTAGAGGTTACCTTGTTAGAGGATTTCAAGAACTCAATGAATTTGAGTCACCCTGTTAAAGGATTTACAACAAGCTGGTTAAAGCTACCCTGTTAAGGGATTTTCCAACTATTGAGGTGGTTAGAGATCAACAGGTATTACAATGATTTGGTAACAGCACTCAATGCCAATGCAGATCTGCTTTAGTTCCTCTTCTCCTTCTGCACTCACACTCTGCAGGTATCAATCCTCTTATCCGTTCTGGCAAGAATCATGTAACGCTACACTTAGATACACACACCACATTTGCCAACAACCTCAGAAAGAAACACAACATCGACCTTATAGGAAACAGATAGGTCGGTAGCATAAACCCTAAACCCTAAAAATTTTAGATTAAGCAATTCAAACGGTTCAATCCTGACCATTGAGCATATTGCATTAAATGCACCAGTCTTGAACCGATCTCAAGACATTCTCCATTGTTCGTTCTCCACCGCATTCATGGCGGCTGATAACCCATCACATTCTATTCTTCGTTACAATGCTAACTCATCACACAATGTCATCGGTTGAGTCGCATAGGCTTGGAACACATCAATCGGAAACCCTAAAGTTGAGACTACCAACTAGTAGTCATGCAAAGCTTTCATGTACCAGTTCCCATACCAACATACTGGTTCACCTTGAACAAACATACTACTTCACTTTAGCACATATACCGGTTCACAATCACACCGCTTCACGTTAGCACATATACCGGTTCACTTTAGCACATATACCGGTTCACAATCATACCATTTCACTTTAGCACATATACTGGTTCACAATCATACCAGTTGTCTTGCCAATTGCAAACTTTAATATACCAATTCACACTTCAGCATATTGACATCAATGACAACATACAATGTCATCATTTCTTCATACTACCGGTTCACATAATGCCAACAGTCATGACCAATTTTTGACAACTTTTACCTATGAGTGCCAAAACACACTCCAAGGCTCTCAAGGCTTGAAACATCACTCAAATGGCATCCCAAAATTTATTTAAATCAATTCCAAACATTCTAGCAATTTGCTAGGCATCCACCTGGTACAAACCAAAAATTGACATTTTGACAACATTTCAGGATAATGACAATTTTGGATCCTGAGCACAACAAAAGTGTGGACAACCAAACTATGGCTTCAAAAAGAATAATAGGATTTGTTCCACCTTATTACAACATAAAATAACTTGAAATTACACAAAAACTCTAAAATGCAAGAAAAGACAACTTTGAGCTAGGTGCTCTGCACCATCTCCTTAAACATCAGTACCTATCTCTCCCCTTTAGACCTCTCAACTCCCTTGGACCTTCTATGACCTTTATCACCAAGCCTCTTAGTCCCTTTGAATTTTTACCTCTATATCCCCCCCACCATCCTTAAACCCCCATATCACCCCTCTCCCCTCTAGGTTTCTCACCTCTCAAAATCTATCTCAGTAGTTAAATCTCCCTAGATTGGCCCATCTTTATCTCCCTTCCCTCATAGTTCCATCTCTCTCTATGAACTAGATCTCATATTCTCTGTCTCCCTTTACCTCTTCTTGATCTCTTCATTATTATAGATGCATACTCTTCTTTGTCCCTCCCTTCTCTAGCTCTCACAATTATCTTATTCCCCTATCCCTCGAGCTATCTCCCTCTCCATCCTTACACCCATCTAATTCCCTCTCTCACCCATTTCCCTTAGTTTCTTCCTCACTCCCTCCTCTCTCTAGGTCTCTCCCACACTTTCTTCATGCTTACCTCTTTATCACCCCTAACCTTTCTTAAACCCCTATCTCATATCTCTCTCCCCTTTGTGCCTTTCAACTCCCTTCGCCTCTACATTTCCTTTATCCCACCTCTCTCTCTCTCTCCTCTAATCCTCTTAGGTCTCCCTTCCCCTCTATGTCCTTTATGCCCAAGTATCTTGTTTCCTTCATGTTTACCTTTGTATCCCCCTCATCCTCCTTATGGCCTTTTACCTCCCTTTCCCTCTATGTCCTTTATCCCCAAGTCTCTTGTTCCCTTCACGTTTACCTCTCTATCCCCTCCACCCTCCTTAAACCTCAGTGCCTTTCTCTCCCCTCTAGAAGTCTCAACTCCCTTGGACCTTCTATGCCCTTTATCACCAAGTCTCTTAGTCCCTTTGAATGTTTACCTCTATATCCCCCCCACCGTCCTTAAACCCCTCTCCCTTCTATGTCCTTTATACCCAAATTTGTCGACCGTACATTCTTACTCACACTCTTTCCTCTCTAGGTTTTTCCCTCACTTTCTTCCCTACTCTCTCCTCTCTTTAGGTATCTCCCTCTCTTTATTCCTCATTCCTTCCCCTTTCTAGGTATCTCCATTCCCTCCTTACCCCTATCTCTAACTCTCCCGCAATCTCCCATTTTCTCTCTCTTTGTTCTTGTATCCCTCCTCTTCTTTCTCCCTCCTTCTATAAGTGTCACACCCCCTTTATTCCCCCCCTCCCTTGATATCTCACCCTCCATCCTTACCCCATTTGGTTTAGCATATCAGGTTATAGGGTCTATGGTTTTTGTATAGGGTCGAGGATTTAGCATATTGGGTCATACGATCTAGGGTATTTATTATAGGTTTTAAATGGTTTAATTTTTATGGTTGTCGCTATCAAACTATAGGGTATAGAGTATAAATTTATCAAAGGTTAAAAAAATTTAGTGGAAGTCATTTGATATTTTTTTTTATCAAATTTGAATAATTGAGGTAATATTTTCTTGTTTTTAGAATTCAAATACTTATTAAGTGTTATTTTGTTTAAATTTTATAATAAAAGTGTTTTGTCAAAATTGATTATAATCCTATTAGATTTACATTAGATTTAACAATGCATTTGAAGGAAGTTGTATAAGAAAATTATTTGTTTAGTGGTTTTAAACAAAATTTGCAATTTCATACATCCTTTTTAAGATCTTATGAAATAATTTAAAAAAGGAATACATAAAATAATTTCAATTTCATATATCCATTTTAACATATGCATAATTAGGACAGACATAGATGCATTAGGACTATCCTAACTTCCCCTTACTCCTCTTGAAATCTCTTTATGAATTAACTTTATTCTCTTTTATGTGCATATACATGTAGAAATCATCATCGTGCCGAGGAAACGACCAAAAAATGTAACATCGGAAGAGCGTGAAGCTAAGAATGCAAAAATTAGAGAAGGAATGAAGCAACTTCGTGAAGCAAGGAAATTGGATACCATAGGAGAAGAGGTGCCAATTGAACAGGATTATGAAATATCCATCCAATCTAAGAGATACATAATTGGCCACACAAAGGTAATAGATGCAAAACCTTTGTGCAATGAGACAATTGAATCCTAAGGTTCAGAGAATGTCTACCACAATTCAAGTTGAAGGCACCCCATCTCTTACATCTCAAGTTGAAGGCACACCAACTCTTATTGGCACACCGTTGGCATCTACAACATCTCATATTGAATTCACTCCCTCTATGACATTTGACGTTGCAATTACTTCACGATTGACATCAAGTACTGGAGCTACACCATCTTGTACACCTCAATTTCAAGGTATTTCATCATTTTCATCTCTGGTTGAAGGTATGCCACTTATCCCTAATGTTGTTGACATTCCTAATCTTGACGTAACTCAAAGTTTGAGAAAATCTCCTAGAGTTTTGCATAGAAAACCTAAGTATTTGATTGATATTGATGCTAATTTTTTGAAACCAATGGTTGACAAGATTCCAAAGCGTACTTGTCAAAGACATGCTAACCAGATATGGAAAATATTTTTTGAGCCTTTAAATGAGACAGGAAGATGTCAACTATTTGTTGAAACGATGAGAAATCTGAAATTTAGGCCCATAATGAAGATTCTTGGGCTAAGAACATTGATTGAATCAAGCGACAAATCTATTGTGAAGAATTTGATGAATGCATATGATACTGTTGGTTCTAACTCACACACAAAAGATAGTAATGCCACACGACGTGTCATTACATCAACAATTGTAAGAACTAAAACTAAGAAAGATTGCCTCATTAGAAAGGCATGTAAACAATTGAAGATAATTAGACAAACTCTAATGAGAGCTATGGGAAGGCGACAAAGAGCAGAGGATCCATATAACAATGAGTTATGGGAATATTCTGATAGATTACCATGAAAAGATAAAGCAATTGTTGAAGCCTTGAGATCCCTAATTGAATATTTTTGGAAGAATAATACAAGGGTCTCTCCAAATCAAAGAGATGTTGTAAGAAGGAGGATTGGTAGTAAAATCTGTGATCCACATCCAAAAAATTTTTTGGATATGACTCAAACACAATTTTTTGCCAAGTTTCAACGTATGTATCCTCAAATTAAAATTAGTCAAAGATTCTTTGAAATGGTATAGCCTTTTTATGTCAAAAAAAATCACACACGCACAACTTGTTGTTGTAGAGTACATATCGAATTTTCTAACCATCATGATATTTATCAACACATATGTATATATTTGCACGCTAACAATGTTTTACAGGAATGCAACATAAATGGTCCACCAACATCTTCAAGGGAATTCATATCTAGCATCTTATGTGAAAGAGTAGATGGTCAACTATATTACAATAAGTGTTGCTTGGATGGCACATGTGCTCATTGTGGTGGATTGCGACATTTACAAATTTATCAACATATGGATATTGGACAAGAAATTGGTAATGAATTAGTGGAATTTGGAAAATATAAGACAGTGGCCTACATGCTAAAAGATGGAAAAGAAGAAAAAAGGTGTGAATTGGTTTGTGAGAAGATTCTAGTGTATCAGTTTATGGGCATCTTTCATGAGAATATAGTTTATGAGTATGCAAGGCATAACCATCAAGCTCGTTAGTTGGACTCACAATTTAAGTTATGCAAGGACACATTTCCACTTCATACAATCGTTTCAATTGTTGACTTTGCAGAGAACTACACACTACAACCGCAGAACAAGGTGCAATCACAATATTACAACTACACACAAGTTGCAAGATTTGTGCATATAGAATTCATTCATGCACATGATAGTATGGAAGAGGATATGAAGATATTAAGGGAGTATCATTTTTACATCAGTGATGATCGCTCACACTCTACAGAGTTTGTGCAAGGTTGTTTTCAGATATTCTACGATTATTTGGCTAGCTGAGGCATATCATTCCGTCAACATATCATATGGTTAGATATTTGTGCATCTCAATTTAAGAGCTCTCAGATGTTTTATTGGTTGAGTAGGATGAATAAGTTGACTGCTATTCAACATATGTGGAATTTCTCTAAGGTTGGGAATGGAAAAGGGGAGCATGATGGTGCATGAGCATGTATTAAAAGAGATTTAGCACAAGAAGAGTTAAGGTACAAAGGGAATGCAAACTTGAAAGATGCAAAATCAATTATTCAGTGGTGCAATGGTACAATTGGTCCAGGAAATCAAGGTAAGTCTTCAGTTCGTAGATTTTTTTGGTTGGTAGATGATACTAACATTGCAAAATTCAAAGATTGTTGCACATTGATAGGATCGAGTGAGCTACACTCTTTCAAAATCTCTAATGCAAGTTCATGGATTATCCATACGTGACGGATGACATGTTATTGTTCTTCATGTAGAGATGGTGCCTATAATGAGTGTGAGTCAAAGGAGTGGGTGGACGAATGGTGTATGAGGCCTCTAATCCCACTTGAGACATATTGACCTCTGAGTGCACTACAACTCACATAGATGGAAGCATCAGTTGACTTTGACCATGTGTTAGATTTAGTCCAACCAGGTAAATTATCCACATAAATTTTTTTTTACTTTAGTATTTTACCTTAGTTGTTTGCTGAATTCTTCTCACTTCATCATTGCAGGGCATGTTTATACAGTTATTGCAACTGAAGACAATGAAGAAGGAACATATTATTACCCGTGTCATTGTGTGGATGCAAAAAAGAAATTGGATGGCCCTGTGGTAGATGGAGAAAATATTGAGTACCCCATAGGATCAGTAGTTGTTATTGGTAAATGTCTTAGAAGGTACCTAGTGAAGAAGTCTAACTTGTGGTTGTTCGAGGGCTTTGAGACACATAGGAAGATTCTTCATTATTCTAGCCTTGTTGTAGCTTCAAATGTTCATTTGATCAGATATGGGGGTAGACCACTAAACAAGAACCTATGGAAGGTTCGCGAGTCTAACCATGAGGCTATACTAGACATGATAAAGAGTAGAGAAGATCCAGATGGTTCATTGGATTAAATGTAAATGCAAAAAATTGTAATATCAATCATATTTGGATATATGTACATGACTTGTATTTTTCGACTACTCGAGGCATTGTAATATAAAAAATTGTGTTTTTGTCTTGTTTTGTGTGATTTAATGTAAATAATGTCATTTTGGACCATAAGAGATCACATGGGATCATTTTGTGAAGTTTTAGGCTAATATGGTAAAAGATGTAAAAATTGCTTATTTGTTGTCAATCACTCAAAGTGTGAAAAATTGTCCAAATTCGGCATCATTTTTCTTGATGTTAGTGACACATAAGAATGATTCATCTAATCCTATGGGTTTGTGATATGTCACTCTAAACAATCCTCTCTCGGTTTAGCTAGACTCGAATCCAATTGCTCGTGGCGATACTTTCTCGGTTGCGATAAAAAGTGTCACATGAGTTCAATGAAAAGTTGCACAATGCCCCATGTTTCAATCCGCTCATCGCAGAACCAAACCATCAGTGCGTACATGTCTAGGTGGCCGAGTTTATGCTAGGAAATCCTTCTTTCCTCTATCGAACTCACCCGATCGATGTGGGCCACACCCTAGTAGCAAAATCCCTAAAGTGCTCAAAGTGTGAAAATTTATCAAAATTCAGCATCGCGTTTCTCAACCTTGGTGAAAAATAAGAATGAGTTGTACGATCCTATGAGGTCGTGTTACGACACTCTAAAAAATCCTCTCTCAGTTTAGGTAGACTCGGATCCAATTGCTCATGGCGACACTTTCTTGGTTGCGACAAAAAGCATCACATGACTTCAATGAAAAGTTGCACAATGCCCCATCTTTCAATCCGCTCGCCACAACACCAAACCGTTAGTGCATATGCATCCAAGTGGCCAATTTTACTCAAGGAATTCCTTTGTTCCTCTATTGAACTCACCCGATCGATGTGGGCCACACCCTAGCAACAAAATCCCTAAAGTGCTCAAAGTGTGAAAAATTGTCAAAATTCAGCATCGCATTTCTTGACCTTGGTGACACATAAGAATGAGTCATCTAATCCTATGAGGTCATGTTATGACACTCTAAAAAATCCTCTCTCAGTTTAGGTATACTTTGATGCAATTGCTCAAGGCGACACTTTCTCGGTTGCAACAAAAAGCATTATATGAGTTCAACGAAAAGTTGGACAATGCCCCATCTTTGAATTTTCTAGTGGTAGCACCAAACCGTCAGTGCGTACGCATCCGGGTGGCTAGGTTTACACTAGGAATTTCTTCGTTCCTCTATCAAACTCACCCGATCAATGCGGGCCACACCCTAGCAGTGAAATCCCTAAAGCGCTCAAAGTGTGAAAAATTGTCAAAATTTGGCATCGCACTTCTCGACCTTTTTGACACGTAAGAATGAACCGTTTGATTCTACGGGGTCGTGTTATGGCACTCTAAAAAATCCTCTCTCGGTTTAGGTAGAATTAGATCCAACTACTCGTGGCGACACTTTCTCGGCTGCGACAAAAAGCATCAGATGAGTTCAATGAAAAGTTGCACAATGCCTCATCTTTCAATCTGCTCATTGCGGTATCGAACCATCATCTCATACATGTTGGGTTGGCTAGGTATATGCTAGGAATTCCTTTGTTTTTCTCTCCAACTTGTTCGATTGATGTGGGCCACACCCTAGCAGCGAAATCGCTTAAGCACTCAAGTTGCTCAAAGTTGTTAATATTTGGTATCGTCTTTCTTGACGCCCATTAATCATAGGAAGGATTCATCTGATCCTACAGGGTCGCGTTATGGCACTCTAAAAAGGCCTCTCTTAGTTTAGGTAGACTCGGATGCAATTGCTCGTGGTGACACTTTCTCGGTTGCGACAAAACGCATCAGATGAGTTCAATGAAAAGTTGCAAAATGCCCCATCTTTCAATCTATTCATTGCAGCACTGAATCATCAGCTCCTACACGTCGGGGTGGCTGGTTTTACGCTAGGAATGCCTTTTTTTTTCTTTCCAACTTGTTTGATCGTTGCGGGCCACACCCTAGCAACGAAATCGCTCAAGTGCTCAAGTTGCTCAAAGTTGTCAATATTTGGCATTGCGTTTCTCAGTGCCCGTTATTCATAAGAATGAGTCATTTGATCCTAGGGGGTTGTGTTATGGTACTCTAAAAAAGCCTCTCTCAGTTTAGGTAGACTCAGATCCAATTGTTCGTGGCAAAACTTTCTCAGTTGCGATAAAAAGCGTTAGATGAGTTCAATGAAAAGTTGCACAATGCTCCATCTTTCAATTTGCTCATCGCGGCACTGAACCATCAGCTCGTACACATTGGGGTGGGTGATTTAATATTAGGAATGTCTTTTTTTTACTCTCCAACTCGTCCGATCATTGCAGGCCGCACCCTAGCAGCGAAATAGCTTAACTGCTCAAGTTGTTCAAAGTTGTGAATATTCGGCATCATGTTCCTCGACGCTCGTTAATCATAAGAACAAGCTATCTAATCCTATGGGGTCATGTTATGGCACTCTAAAAATTCCTCTCTTGATTTAGGTAGACTCAAATTCAATTCCTCGTGGCAACACTTTCTTGGTTGCGACAAAAAGCGTCAGATGAGTTCAATGAAAAGATGCATAATGCCCCATCTTTCAATCCGCTCGTCACGACACCGAACTATTAACTTGTATGCATCTAGGTGGCCTATTTTATGCTAGGAATGCCTTTGTTTTTCTCTCCAACTCAATTGATCGATGCAGGCCACACCCTAGCAGCAAAATCGCTTAAGTGCTCAAATTGCTGAAAGTTGTCAATAGTCGGCATCGTGTTTCTCGGTGCCCATTAATCATAAGAATGAGTTGTCTGATCCTACAGGGTCATGCTATGGCACTCTAAAAAATCCTCTCTCGGTTTAGGTAGACTTAGATCTAATTGCTCGTGGTGAGACTTTCTCGGTTGTGACAAAAAGCGTTAGATGAGCTCAATGAAAAGTTGCAAAATGCCCCATCTTTCAATCCGCTCGTCACAACACCATACCGTCAGCTCCTACAAGGTGGGGTGGCCGAGTGTGTGCTAGGAATACCTTCGTTTTACTCTCCAATTCATCTGATCGTTGCGGGCCACACCCCAGCAGCGAAATTGCTTAAGTGATCAAGTTGCTCAAAGTTGTCAATATTCGGCATCACATTTCTCTATGTCTGTTAATCATAAGAATGATTTGTATGATCCTACGTGGTCATGTTATGGCACTCTAAAAAATCCTCTCTCAGTTTAGGTAGACTCGAGTCCAATTGCTCGTGGTGACACTTTCTCGGTTGCGACAAAAGCGTCAGATGAGTTCAATGAAAAGTTGCACAATGCCCCATCTTTCAATTTGCTCATTGCGGCACCCAACTGTCAGCTCGTATGCATCGGGGTGGTTGGGTTTACACTAGGAATGCCTTCATTTTTCTCTCCAACTCGTCTGATCATTGCGGGCCACACCCTAGTAGAGAAATCGCTTAAGTGTTGAAGTTGCTCAAAGTTGTCAATATTTGGCATCCCATTTGTCGGCGCCTGTTAATCATAATAATGATCTGTCTGATCCTACAGGGTCATGTTAGGGCACTCTAAAAATTCCTCTCTCTATTTAGGTATGCTTAGATCCAATTTCTCGTGGTGACACTTTCTCGGTTGCGACAAAAAGAGTTAGATGAGTTCAATGAAAAGTTGCACAATGCCCCATCTTTCAATCCGTTCATCGCGGCACCAAACTGTCAGCTCATACGCATTGGGTGGCCAAGTTTATGCTAGGAATACCTTTTTTTTTCTCTCCAACTCATCCGATCGATGCAAGCCACACCCTAGCAGCGAAATCGCTTAAGTGCTCAAGTTGCTCAAAGTTGTCAATATTCAGCATCGCATTTCTTGGTGCCCGTTAATCATAATAACAAGCCGTTTGATCCTATGGGATCGTTCTATGGCATTCTAAAAAATCCTCTCTCGGTTTAGGTAGAATCGGATCCAATTTCTCATGGCGACACTTTCTCAGTTGTGACAAAAAGCGTTAGATGAGTTCAATGAATAGTTGCATAATGCCCCATCTTTCAATCCACTCATCGCTGCACCGAACCGTCAACTTGTATGCATTGGGGTGGTCAAGTTTATGCTAGGAATGCCTTCATTTTTCTCTCCAACTTGTTTGATCATTGTGGGCCACACCCTAACAACAAAATCGCTGAAGTGGTCAAGTTGCTCAAAGTTGTCAATGTTAGGATTCCCAAAGATACTGAGAGGGGGGGGGGGGGGTGAATCAGTATCTTACCGGTTTATGAATTTACTTGATTTAAAATATGAAAAGCATATCAATACTGTGTACCAGTAAACTAGAAATAATGCAGTAAACAGGAATAACAACAACCACATGAGAATCACACCATAACACAGTAGTTTAACGAGGAAACCCGGTGTGGGAAAAACCTCGGTGGGATTTGTGACCCACAATATTCGCTACTGGCCAATAAGTGAATATTACTCTTACAATAGGGGCCTGCACATGCAGGAAGGCCAAGTGCCTAGAGCTCACTGCTCAATTACAAAATGGGAAGTCACACTGACTTACAAAAATGGATTATGCAAATCCAATGTCTTGTACTACTTTAGATTAGCATCTGCTATGCCAGATTCACTGCCGGTTTTAGCTCTGCTACATACATAAACCCTTAACCTATAATTCACATATTAGGTCTGCATAATTTCACCTATCACCTTATTACAAAATGTTCTACAATGATCTCATACATATATGAGTCATATTACAACTCGCCATGTTGGCTTACAATGATTTTACAATTAATTACACAATACATTATAAACAAAATTCCTGTCGGCCAGGATGCTGGTATCCTTCCTTTCACTGTCGGTGTTCTAAATGCCAGTGTAGAGCCTATCGTTGCTGGTGCCGGTATATTTTTCTTTCTGGTATCATATGATTGCAAGGTTGCCATCAATGACAAAACCTTCAACCAACTACAATTTCTCATTAGAGTGTGCATTTGCCAACAATCTCCCCCTTTGGCATTGATGGCAACACTCATGAGAAAAATCCAAAAGGTGTCATCCAAAAATGAATCTGCCAGAATTGTCTTACCAAAAACGTGTTACCAAAAATATGTGCTCCCCCTGAGTTGATGAACCATTTGCTGATCATTTTTCTCATAGCCTCTACTCCCCCTTTGACATCAATGACAAAAGTTGTCATTCGCTGTCAGTGGAGTCCTGTCGGAATTCTTGTAACTGGTGGGTTACAATCTGAAAGATGTCTGTCAAAATCAGATTTATATCATTACTAAATGTTTTGCTATCTCTTATTGCCTCTTATGTTTTCTGCACTATACTGGTGAGTATGTGCATTTGTTCTTCCAGTGTCTTTAGTCCGGGAACCAAAGCCTCAGATATTTCTTTTCTCAAGGAAATAAGGTATCCTAGTCTTGGACTAAGTCTGCATTTCAAGTCCTTTGCCTTATCCTTAATTTCCTATTTGTCTTTCTCTAGTTTCTTGATTTTCTCTTCTTGCTCTGTAATTTTCTTCTCTAACTCCAAAAATGAATCTGATGCTCCTATTAGATTGTCAGCAATATTGTTTATCTTTTCTTGTGCTTTGCTGATTTCTTTGTCAAGATCCTCTGTCAATACATCTGTTTTACAAGTGTCCCTATACAGTTTCTTGAAGTAAAAAATGATTTCATTCAGTTTCTGGTAAAAGAGTATCCATTTCCTCTTTGTTCTTATTCACAATTTCCACAAAGAATTTCTCTTTTTCTTTTATCATTCTTTCCTTAAATGTATTCTCATTTATTTGATCAACAGTGATTAGGTTACCGGTGATGAACTTAGACAATGTGTCTAGTTGTCCTAAAGAATCTTTATTATCAACTATGCACTTTGGTGCAATTAATTTAAGAATTGATATGGTGTCATCAATAGCCTTATAGGCTTGTGCATTGCAATCCGTGATCTTCTTTATTGAATCTAATAAGACCTTAGTTACATTAGTAGGTCTGAATTCTGTCATGGTTGTTCCAGATGTTTGTCCAACAGTTTTTACAATAGCCATGTTGCCGGTTGTGGTTATTCCCTTGCTTGGTTCGACCTTTGGTAGGTCAGTCTGAGTTTGCATTTCCACAAACAAAGTTTTAGGCTTTTTAGTTTGGACCAGTGGCACTGTCTCTATTTGTACCTATGCTTCAACTTGTACCAGTTTGGGTTTCTCTAGCTGTGTCTCAGAATGTTTCTCTGAGTTTTCATTTGCTGGTTTCTCAGATGTTATCTCAGTATGTACCTCTGAACTTTCTTTTGCCGGTTCTTTAGATGGTTTAACAATTGTATCTACCAGTTTTTCAGTAGTATCCTCTACCAGTTGCTCTTCTTGTGAAGGTTTTTCTATATTTAACTCAACCTCTGTAGCCGGTGACTCAGTAGTCACATCCTTTTCTTTATCCTCGGTGGTCTCTATGTCAACCACGACATTAACTTCCTAAGTATCTACATTTACTATATACAAAATTTCTGATTTAGGGTTTGTGTCTTCTACTAGAGTCTCCATACTCTCAGTGACCAGTTGATTTTCAGTAGTGTCTACCGGTGGAGTGTCTGAAAGAGGTGGGGGCATATTGTCGGTTATTTTTAGGCTTGGTGGACCACCTACCTTGCCTTTACCCTTATCTCTGTCCTTTTGATATACTTTGATGGTTTTATGTCTGAGTAGTTCTTCCTCTTTTTCTTTCTCTACAAAGAAAATATCCCATCCATCAACAGTTTCCTCATAAACTTCCTTCACTCTGCCTGCCATTAATGCTACATGCCGGTGAGCAGTAGAAAACACTGTCTGGTTAGCCTCACTGATTAATTTGTCTATTTCATCAGGTGAGTTAACTGGATGCACTGCCAGTAGTTTTTCAACTTTAATCTTTTTATCCAAATCAACAATAGCTAATCTTCTAGCTTCTAATCTCCTATACAAGTCATTTGGAATTTCATCAACAATTTCCATTAAGAATTTCTTGTATATGTCCAAGTGTAAAATTACACTATTCTCTATACTTTCCTTATCATTAGCTGATAGTGTATTGTATATTTTATTTATGTTCTTCAGCTTACCATCCTCTATGATTTCACTAAGAAGTTTGTTAAGAGGAGTAATAGTCTGCTTTGTCTTCTTCTTCTTAGGAGTCATTTTCTTTGCCGGAGGCCTTACTGCCTGTTGCTTCTATCTTGTCCTTTTTGGTGAAGGAGAGGGTGCCAGTGAGGGTTTTCTTTTCCTCTCAACTATCTTGAATACTGCAGGTATGTCACTCTCTGAAGAAGTTCTAATCGGTGAAAGATGAGTTTCTGGTTGAAGTACTTTTAACTCACTTTTAGTTAAACCAGTTTGTTTTAGCACATCTTCCTTGATAGCTTTTGCCTGCCAGGTACCTTTTCTTACAGTTGCCTCAACCTTCTTAAGCCTTTTCCTAGATTGAATTTGACTTTCTATTGTTTCAGCACTACCAAATACTTTCTCTTTCGGTTCCTTAGGAGCTTCAAGGAGGGCTTTTGCATAAGTTTCAATAATGTTGTCATCTGTCTCATAGCCCATTTCAGTTAACCAAATAGTTCTAGGGATAACTGCCTCCATCCAAATTTGATCTTTCTTTATCACAAATCAGATTTCCTTTTGATACTTATCCACAATAGCTTGTGATAGCCTTACTCTGGTTTTCATTTGATCCTTTAGAGCTTGAAAATGCTCATTTATGTTTTTCTCCTTGTTCTCTCCCATATTGTTCAATAGTACTGATAGTTGTTTTCCTACCGGTATATCAAATCAAAAATCTCTAGCACCAATACCGAGTACTTGTTTGGTTATGTATAGCATCAGACAAACAAGTAAGTTTCCAAATTTGAATGTTCCTTTCTTATCTCTTTTGATCTTACCCAAATTGTCTATCAACTCATCTTTGAGCCATTCACATATGTCTATCCATGCATTGTCATTTACCATGTCATAGGCACTTTTAATACATAGGCTAGAAACTAATTTTAACCTATTTGCATGAGTAGCCTTATAACCTAAGATCATACTGATAAATCTGATATTTATATCCTTTACATCATTTACCCTCAGAGATCTCTTATCAAATGTTGCACCAGTCAGTTTTGTCACTAAGTCATTTGAGACCTTAGTTTTGTCAGGTCTATTGCCGATGGAGGGTAACCTTGTTACAGCCTTTACTACTTCTTTTGTGATTTTATGAAATGAGTCCAACCAGAAAAATTCACCATGTACTCTGCTTAATACTATCCTTATGTTATCCTTGGGGAAATCCGGGATACTGAGAATTTCAGTGAAACCTAGGGTTTCTACTATCTTATGTTCAGGTTTGATATTTCCAGATTCATCACAAATCACAGATTTATACATATTCTTAATTTCCTCATCACCTAGTTCATCAATATGATAGTGTATATACATCCTAGGGTCTTCAGCATATACTACCCCTTTAGGTATTTGAGAAAATGCACCTAGGCTATCATCTTTCTTCGCAATTTCGGGAACTAACTGGAACACGGGTCTAGGGCGTTTAATTACTTCAACAACAGTAGGGTTTGCAATAAATTCAGGAGTGGATGAAGATGCCATAGCTATAAATACCTTAATCTGCCTTAGGAATGAATGATTTGATGGATTGCTTCACTTCTTCGCTTGGGATACCTTCGCTCGGGAATTTTTGCGCTCTCGAAGATTTGAATGCTCAGTGAAATGAAAATGGAGCCAAAACACTTGTTTTATAATGTTATTTTCTTCACCTACCACATTTAATGCTTGCTGGTTAAGTCACAACTTAACTCATCTACCGGTATAGAAATAATTTCAACTTCTCACCATCAACCAAGGGAATAATAGCATGTTTTTCATTTAGTTGCTAAACCCCCAAAGGAATTTTCTTCAGTTAGATGAAGAGTCTCCTGCCGATGGAGTGTTACTCTATTCTGCCGGTGGAGGAGTATTCCCATCAACATTTTGATCTGACTTTCTGATCCATTATTTTGAGAATTCTTGTTTTACCTCTTCAACCTTTTCTTTACCCTTCAAACTAGGACCTTTGTTATTTGCCGGTGATGACTTGCTTCTACAAAATTTAGCAATATGCCCAATCTTGTTACAAGCATAACAAGTCACATTGTTTTTTTGAATAGCTTTCCCATATCCTATGCCGGTTTGTGTTCTGCATTGATTAGATAAGTGTCCAAATCTTCCACAAACATAACATCTTACATTCATTATGCAATTCTCTGAATTATGACCAATTTTGTTGCATTTAGAGCACTGACCGGTGGGTGTATTAGTGTTCTGATAATTTATAGATCTACACTGATTTGCTTTGTGACCATACTTGTTACAGTTAAAGCATTTTCCTTTGAATTTGTAAGCATTAGGTTGTCTTACCGGTTTGCTATGATCATGATTGTTTGCAGTACTGGAGCTTTCACCAACTTCAAAGCCAAGGCCATTTGTATCACCATTAGGTTTCTGATTCTTCAACATGTCACCAAGTTCTTCTGATCTTTTCTTGAATTTCTCCTTGTGTTGATTTGCAGCAACCAGTTCTCTTTCCAAGATTCCTTTCTTGTTGGCATCACTATAACAAACAAATGAGATGGTTGGCATTCCAATTACAGTGAGAGATTGTTGATATTTCATTAAGGATATTGAGAAGGTTGTTGATGATTATGGATATAACTGATTAAGGATATTTACTGTCTTAATATTATTATTTTGTCATTGATGTCAAGAAATTGATTTTTTGACTTAGTAGGATGTTGCCATATCTTAAGTAGTATGATTTGATGAGTATAAAGATGTCGGTAAAAGACATAGAGAGAATATGATGAATAAGGGGAGAAATACAGTTATTCAATGGGCAACTATTACCGAGTTAGACAATGATGAGATCATGATGTTTATATTGTTTTGATATTCTACAAATGATATTATTTGCAAGGTTAATACTATACTATGTTACCGAGCAAAGAACCTAGTCGGTAAACCCTAAGGAACCTAGTCAGTAAACCCTAAGGTTATCGCTATCGGTTAATGAAGGCAGAATGTCTACTAAGTGAAGTTTAGTATTTACCGAGTTGCAATCGAGCTATAACATAATACATTAAATGTTTGCATGCGTTATTTAATGAAGGAAGCTGATGAGTTGGAGATGATTTAATGATTAGTAAGCCCTGAATGAAGTTTTTTAAAGAATCTATGGCAATGAAAGATCGGCAGGAAGATCTACAGCTCAGATTAAACTGCAATACCCTAACACAAGTTCCAAGGTGAAAATGCAAGTTCCAAGGCAGGGTAAAACATTTTTAGATCGAAGGATACATTGAACCTGGACAAGATTGAAGATCTGATGGCTATGATTGATCATGGGAAATGTGATCAAGGAGATTAAGTGGTTACCTGATTGTTTATAAATAGGAAACTATTGATAAACAATGTATGTGGGCAAGTGTATGCATAGGGATACTACATAGTGATTACCGAGCATAGAAGCTTGAAGACCTGTTTTGAATAACAGAGTATAGAGCCCAGCAGATAGACAAGATTAGTTCTATATCTAGATTATTGAGCAAATAGGAATCTGCTTCAACATTTTCAGATGTGAAGTTGCAGATAGATTTTATTACTGTTATTTTGTGAAAGTGACAGAAAATCTCTTAACTAAGTGGACTTCACAGTCTTATATGTAAAACCCTCTAGCAAGGTGACATTCAGATTGAGTGTTTGAAATCCTTTAAAAAGGTCACTTCTAACAAGGTGAAGATCCTAATAGATCTGAGGGAAATCCCTTAACTGGGTCACATCTAGCAATGTGATTGTAATCTTTAACAGGATTTGCTTTTAACCGAGCATACTCTAGAAGAGTATATTTCTTAGTGGGTCCGAAATCCCACAGTGGTTTTTCCCTATTTGGGTTTCCATGTTAAATCTGGTGTTATGAGGTTTATGGTGATTCTATGCTTTTAAGTTTGCATGTTTGACAGTTTTTGGTTATATTACTGATGTATATGTTACCGAGGTTGAATCTGATGTTTTTATGGATGATTAAGTTTGTATGATTCACCTCCCCCCTCTCATCTTGTTGGGTATTGGATCTGTACTTATATTAAGTATCAGAACTATCATCTCTGTCTCATGAGTTTATTTGAGTCATTTTGTGTATGCATCAGATCTGTCTTCAACATATCATTTTCATAACTAAGTCTTGTGTTTTCATTTGCAACATCATTCAGTCTTCTAGTCAAGTCTTCTTCATTTTTCTTTCTATCTTCAATTTCTTTACAAAATCTCATGGTCATATCTTGCATTTCATTCTTTGTTGTATTGTTCTCTTGTTTTAGCTTGTTCACCAGATCACTAAGAGTTTCCTTTTCATCATTCTCATTTTGCATCTTTTCACAAAGTTCTCTTCTCTTGTTTCTTGCAATAGTAAGATTTTCTTGAAGCACTTGAATAATATCCTGTGCAGCCTTTAGATCATCTTCGAGTTTGATATTCTTCAACTTTTCTGCATCGTAGTCTAAAAGAGCTATTTCTAATTGCTTCATCAAGTTTTCCATCTGTGCCAGTGTCAAGATCTTCCTCAAGCTGTTAAGATCTGAAAGTAGAGGACCGAGCTCTGATACCAATTGTTAGGATTCCCAAAGATACTGAGAGGGTGGGGGGGGGGGGTGAATCAGTATCTTACCAGTTTATGAATTTACTTGATTTAAAATATGAAAAGCATATCAATACTATGTACTGGTAAACCAAAAATAATGCAATAAACATGAATAACAACAACCACATGAGAATCACACCATAACATAGTAGTTTAATGAGGAAACCCAGTGTAGGAAAAACCTCAGTGGGATTTGTGACCCACAATATTCGCTTACTGGCCAATAAGCGAATATTATTCTTACAATAGGGGCTTGCACATGCAGGAAGGCCAAGTGCCTAGAGCTCGTTGCTCAATTACAAAATGGGAAGTTACACTGACTTACAAAAATGGATTATGCAAATCCAATGTCTTGTACTGCTTAAGATTAGCATCTGCTATGCCAGATTCAGTACCGGTTTTAGCTCTGCTACATAAATAAACCCTTAACCTATAATTCACATATTAGGTCTACATAATTTCGTCTATCACCTTATTACAAAATGTTCTACAATGAGCTCATACATATATGGGTCATATTACAACTCGCCATGTCGGCTTACAATGATTTTACAATTAATTACACAATAGATTATAAACAAAATTCCTATCGGCCAGGATGCTGGTATCCTTCCTTTCATTGCCGGTGTTCTGTACACTGGTGTAGAGTTTGTCATTGCTGGTGCCGATATATTTGTCTTGTCGGTATCATATGATTGCAAGGTTTCCATCAATGACAAAACCTTCAATCACCTACAATTTCTCATTGGAGTGTGCATTTGCCAATAGTCAATATTCGGCATTGCGTTCTCGGCACCCGTTAATCATAAGAATGAGTCGTCTAATCCTACGGGGTTGTGAGATGGCACTCTAAAAAATACTCTCTCGGTTTAGGTAGACTCGGATCCTATTTCTCATGGTGACACTTTCTCGGTTGCGACAAAAAGGGTCAAATGGGTTCAATAAAAAGTTGCACAATGCCCTAACTTTCAATCGGATCGTCGCAACACCGAACTGCCAGCTCACAGGAGACTGAGTGTTTGGGTTTACGCTAGGATTGCCTTTGTTTTTGTCTCCAAATCGTCTGATCGATGTGGGCCACACCCTACTGGCCATCCCATTTAAGTGCTCAAAGCGCGAAAAGTTGTCAAACTTTGGCAATGCGTTTCTCCATGCCCGTGAGACATATGAATGAGTCATCTGATCCTATGGGGTCGTGCTATGACACTCTATTAGGCTATGCATTAGATTAATAGATGTAAATACTCTTAAGTATTATTAATTGTTGGGAGTCATTTAAAGTAGCTCTATTAGGGTATGCATTAGATGAATAGAAGTGTATGGGCTATGCAATTTTTTTAGAATGGGTATTGGTACAATGGTGTCTTACATTGTCTAATTTTGGTTCTTTCCATGTTTCCCTTATATAGTCTTATTTTTATTGGCTACTATTGGTTACTATTGGTTGGAAATTCTTTAATCATTAATTATGTAATAACCATTTTGGTTACTATTGGTTTTTAAAATTTGACCTCAAGTACTATCTTAAGTGGTTAAGCAATCTCTATCCAATGTAGAAATATTAGCTTCATAAACTTATCAACTAGAGCCTTGATAAAAACTCTATGTCACAATCTAATGTGCAGTAAATATAGTAAGATCCCAATATCAAGGTTAAATCTAGATGTAGACCTATACCTTGAGGATCCATTGATAATGACCCTACCTACGTATCTTTCTATAGGAATTAATGGCTCTATAGTTCACACAATATACTGAAGAAGACTTCTGTAGACGTATAAAAATGACCACTTTCCTAAGTGAATATTTAATATTCATTTTAACCTCATTCCTCTATTTAATTAAATTCTATTTAATTAAATTATTCACATTCATCTATTTAATTAATTGAATTACTCAATTTATTTGATTAAGTTCACCTAAGCCTTTCATTACCTTTAATTAAATAAATCACTTTATTTAATTAATTCCCCTTTCTCCCCTTTTAATTAAATTTACATTTAATTAAATTGATCCTTGCAAGTAAATAAGTCTAATTTATTTATTTAAATCCCCCTTGTATTTATGCAAGTTGCATCTATTTTTGTTGAAATAAAGTAATTTATTTTAATTAAAATTCCCCTCCATCCACTTCCAAAATCCTACATCTCCCACTTGCCTCCTTAACCCCCTTCTAGATTCTTCTAATCACTTCTAAATTAGCCTAATCCATCTCCTAAATATTGTCACATCCCTAAGCAAAGAGAAGTCACTTCTCAAACCCTCAAAGTCTTTGAAAACCATTAAAGGCTTTATGTCTTCAACAAGTTTAACCTTTAAAGTCTTCCTAACCATTAATGGTTAGCTCAACCTTCTTGCATGATTAGAGACTTTCTCTCCAACTCAACCTTCATCTAACCCAAGTGTCTCACCAAGCATTCATTGCTTTGACCATCGTTATCCCTTTAACCCTTGCACAAGAGTTTATCCTTTGGGTAAAATCTTTATCCAATGGATAACCCTAACCTAACCTTAACCCTTACCTCCTAAGGTAACCATCATGTCTTCTCAAGCATTTAATGCTTCTTTCATCTCCTCTCAAGCAGTCTTTTGTTGACAATTGTCACCATTTCATTGGTGAGAATTGTATACATGGATTGATAACTTTCAATCCTGGCCCTTGTTAAGATTATCCAATCTTGACCATTCATTGCCCTATTTTTCCTATAAATAGAGCTCTCATTCTCTCATTTTTATATATCCAAGTCTTTAGTATCAAGCTTGTAGACATTTTACTAAGTATATCCAAGTTTCATGCATCCAATCCGTAATCATTTTTAAATCAATCATTTAGCCTCTCTTTGAATAGAAATCATCTGAATAAGCATTTTAAGAAGCATTTCCATTATCATAACACTCTCATATTAGACTAGTAT
The DNA here is from genome assembly GCF_030272615.1 of Cryptomeria japonica. NCBI lineage: Eukaryota > Viridiplantae > Streptophyta > Pinopsida > Cupressales > Cupressaceae > Cryptomeria > Cryptomeria japonica. Next base: position 716,994,891 of record NC_081412.1, read on the forward strand.
ATCATGTTAGGATAGGTTTTACTAATCTTTTATCTTATCATCATATCCATGCTAGTTTAAATCATATTAGATTTAATATCATGCATAACTAGGAATGCATTCATACTAGGTTGATCAAACATCCCTCATTCTTGGAGTTGTCATTCCTAAAGTCACTTTGCTCAGTGATCTGAGAGCAAAGGAATTGACTTGAGGGATCCTATGAGATAGAGAACAATGGAATGTCCCTTGGGGAGTTCAGCTATTCAATATAGCTCCACAACTTGCACCAATAGTACCATTGGTGTGTGGACCTTTTTTAAACTAAAATTTCCATTTCTTTGCACCACTTTTCCCGCACATATTTCTGGCGCCCATCGTGGGGCATAACCCCATAAAACATATCATTTTTAATGCAGGAGGGATATTGCAGGTAGGCGAAAAAGATGAGTTAGCACATTGGAGTCTTCTTTTAGCGCTTAGAAACCGTTTGCTAGCGCATCTTGCTCATTGTTTAGCACATTGAGAACTTAGGTTAGCGCATAACACTCTGACTGTCAACTGTAAAATCATAGCGCATTAAAAAACTAGTCTAGCGCATAGGGATTATTTTGTGGCGCGTTTGTGCATTGTTGTAGTGCATTGGTGCAATAGTGTAGTGCATAGAGGTAGCAGAGAAAAAAAAATTGTAATCGAGGAAAATCATTTTAGGCTTGTGTAAGCCCCCACTAACATTTGATTACTGATGAATTTCATGCAGGTTCTAATCTTTTTTGTGCAGGGGGAGTTCGTTTAGAAGTTTTATCTTTTTTTTTAACTTTCTTTCAAAAGAAGTTAGTTAAAAATAATTCACTCTCCCTTTTGTACAAGTTAAAATAAACCTCATATTTTCATTTTGGATGCTTAAAATGAACCTCAGACTTCTTTTTGGTGTTTAAAACGAAAATTCATCTTTTCTTTATTGCAAGGTAAAAAGAACAATAAAATTCACTTTTTCTTTCTTGCAAGTTAGAAAAGGAAAAACACTTCATTTTGGGGGTCTAAAAAGAACGAAACAAATTTACTTTCAGTAAGGTTAAAACGAACTTCACCTTCCTTTGGTGTCTAAAATGATCAATTTTATTTTTGCAAAGGTAAAAGAACCTCATCTTCATTTTATGCAAAGCAAAGAGGGAAAAATTTCCCCTATTGACTTTAAATTTTGTTGACCAATTCACGATTTACTTTGTTGACCAGGTTTATTCAAAGTTTTTTGGAAATACACACTTTGCTATGAAAGGTTAAAAAGAACACCATGATTTTGGAGCAAAATATTCAACTAGAAGTTAGAAAATCATTGTCTTGAAGGCTAAAAAGAACCATTGTTTGCCTTGTCTTGAAAGTGGAAGGTATATGCTCTCCCCTTAACTGGGTGATCAAAAAGCCAAACCACTCTTATGCTTTCTTCATTTCAAGAATTTACATCCTTTAGTAGGCCTGCCCTCCCGAGTTGCTCTTAGAGTGCCATTTAAATGGTCGGTGAGAGGGGAACGACCTAAGTGGGAAATGACTTTATCGCCAAGTGTTCCAACCCACTATAATCAAAAGTGGAGGTTGACAAAAGTCCCTTCAACGGTTTTTCTTAGTGATTAGCCTTCCCCCAGTATCTTTACAATATGTAAAGCCTTTGTTCTAAAGGTTGGGAAGCCTCCTGAGGGAGTTTATCACTAAAGACTGAACAGGAAGCCTGATTAAAAACTTTAGAAATAGAAACTTTGAGCCGAATTAGTATCTAAACATCTCCAATATCATAGTGTAAGGGTGGGAAAGAATTCACCCCCAAGAATACTCACCATATATCTCCCAAGATAACTAATCAATTGTGAAGCAATTCACTTTGAGTTAATTTCTGGCAAAAGGCAAAAAAATGAGTGCCCCCTAGGGGGTAACACGACTATTTGAGTTGACGGAGTATCGAGACTAGTGGGCTATGGTATTGTTGATGACCCTTGAATAAAGAGTCTATCTAATTTATCTTGTATCTAAACTTGAGAAAACATTGGGGATTTGAACACATCCTCGCAGAACATACACTATCTATTTAGCATAGACAAAATTGGTTATTTATTTCATGTCGTGTTTTCGAGTTACTTTCAGAAAATCATCCACCAAAATAAACAAGTGTTAAAATTTTCTAAAAACAACCAACAACAAAGCAATCAAGGTATTCTAGTGCATAGGAGCAACATCCTAGCGCATTTTGACCATTTTATAGTGCATGCAAACCAGAACTTAGCGCTTCCATCTATCAAAATAGCGCACAAACAGTTGTCATACTGGTAAACATTTCAGTAGTGCTTTGTGAAACCATATTAGCGCTTTTAAGCATTAGTATAGCACATAAGAGGCTTAACTTAGCGCTTGAAGTCCAAATTACAATATTTAATCAGGACATATTAGCACATAACCTTCCCAGTTAGAAACAGTTTTCAGAACTCTGAGTTAGCACGTAACATAGGAATCTTAGCGCATAGCAAATTTTCTGTAGCGCATCTAGATCATCAGGTAGCACATCTAGTCTCTGTTTTAGTGCATGGTTAAAACACAAAAAAACAGAGAGTAAACCAGGCATTTTTAGAAAATTTTATCACCAGTCCTAAATACCCTTTTGGGCCTTTTGTCAAACTCACCAGTCAGAATCCGAACCAAGTCATTTCCAAAATCAAGCAAGCATCCTTAGAACAAATTTGTCGAATCTTAAACTAGCTCGAGATAAGAATTCATCCAACCAAAATTAGGTAGTACCATCACATTGATCAAAAGGTCTGCCATCTAAACGGATTCTATCAAAACAAAACATCATACCAAGTTTAAACCTTAAGTTGTCAAAACACGTTTCCATATCAGGAGACTCTTATCCATGTCATTTGACACACTTTGTCGTGGGGGCAAATCTAAACCTCTTCTTGATGAAGTAAACTTGATTTTTTCAAACGAAGTATCTCAACCCAACATCGAAGGAAACCATTGATCATTCGTGTATGACCACTCCTCATATTTTGAGAAGTCTTCATCACAAAACTGAGTTGAAGAAAAGCCAACCTAGTTCTATAAAACTTGCCAAACAGAATAAGTTTCTCTCTATCAATTGCCAACTTTTTAAATCACATCGCGCATTCTTGCGTCATATGCGATTCTATCTTCAAGGCAAATAAAACAAGTTTGACAAAGAACCCTTAAGAAGCAGAGATTACATTCAAAAAGCGACATTCAACCAATGCTTGAATCATGGAGGAAAGATTAATCTCGCTTTATTCCCACATATCTGCATCACTTATAACGTAGCTCGATCCGAACCACCAACCCCTGAACGAGAAGAAGAATATTTTATCCCCTTTGTCACAGAAAGCTTTTACTAGATGCTCGTTGTCACTCGTTGTCAAAGGAACAAGCAAAGTGAACCACAACCAGAGTCAAGTATGGGTCGTAGATTATCCAACCCTTTCGATTATACTGATCTAGGAGATACAAAGATCACTGAGGAACTTCTCCAAGAATGTCAAGAAAACCCCTCATTCCAAAAGCTCATGGAAAGACTCATTGAAGCTGACAAAGAAAAATATATGCTCATGCTAACTAGAAAAGGAGTTAGACTTCCTGAAGATTTTGATATTGAAAACTTAAGGAAGGTCGACGAACAAATTTTTAGGACAAGGACTCGAAATTACGCCTATCAAAAACAACATAGAGAAGAAGAAATGAATGATCCTGAAATCATACCTGAACACAACCATGCCCGAACTAGGTAGAATGAAAGGGAAGAAGCTTTCCCTTGGCGTACAAATGCACCCATGGTCGCTCTTACACAACAAATTCAAATGCTGCAAAGACAAATGCAGGACATGCAATAGGCGACCACAGTGCGATACTCCTTGAATGAAATTTGTCCTTACCCCTTTGACAGGAGATTAAACATGATACCTTTTCCCTTGAATTCAGATTTACCAAAATACGACAAATATGATGGTAAAAGTGATCCCCGTGATCATGTTCGAGAATTTTGTACCATAAGCCTAGAATTTTCTCACGATGACACTTACTTAATGAGGCTATTCCCAAGAAGTTTGGGAGGGAAAACAATGGAGTGGTTGTCTAAACTTACACCTCCCATCAGATCCTTTAATGAGCTGGTAAACAAATTTATCACACAATACTCCTATAATATTCAACACGCGATCACCATGTTGGATGTATGTAATACCAAACAGAAAAACAATGAAACATTCATCGTGTTTCTTCAACATTGGAGGCGTATGGTTTCAAGATATCGTAGAGATGTGCTTGGAAAGGAAAAGATGGAGATATTTATCGACAATTTAAATAGTGAGATGAGTTATCAACTCAAGCTCCAGTGCATACTATCTTTTGCTAAGTTGATCGAAAACGGAATCCAAGTAGAGGAAGCCTGCATCAAGAAAGGAACATTGAATTTCTTAAAGGAAAGAACTAATTCATCCAACACTCACTTTAACAACCAAAACAACAACAACACTTTAGACAAATCCCGATTCTGGACCAGAAACAAAAACATTGTTAATGGGGGAGGAGTTGATGGTAATGATATGAAATCCAAACAACCAGTATTAGCTTTATCAGGTAATCTACAATCTAACAAGAATTAAAAAAGTGTTAACCAAGGCACTAACACTTATCCACAGAATACCAATCAGGGACCTTCAAATTCAAACACCAACAACAATACCCAAGACAACAACACTAATTGAGGGAATAATACAAATCAAAGAGGTAACACCAACACTTTCCCAAATAGACACATCTACACACCATTGGGGAAATCCTTAGAATCAACATTTCACGAACTCCTGGCAAACAATATTATCACATTGCCATCCATAAACAACTTTGAACCCCAGATCAAACCACCTTGGTGGAATGACTCACATTTCTCTGATTTTGATCGAAACAAAGGACATCACACAAATGATTGCATGAGGCTTAAGAATATTGTTCAAGATATGATCAATAGAGGTGATTTAACTATTGATGGTCTCAAAACGAATGGTGATCATGTCGCCTTTAAAAATCCTCTTCCAAATTACAACAAGGAATGAGCTTCATCATCAAACGATACACGAGGAGATCACATAAATCATCTGTACAACAACACCATCAATCACCTATCAAGAGATGACAACCAAATAAATGGCATAAAGATCAAAGACAAACAAGACCATACATCAATCAATGTGACAACTGGAGCTCAAAAATACATCTTGAAAGGGCATACATCGACATTGACCACTATCCCCAAGACTTAATATGATTAACTCCTGCTCAGATATCCATACTCGAGTTACTCAAACTCTCACCAAAACATAAAGACATCTTTGAACAAGCACTCGTTGAAACAAATGTGCCTCAAGATCTGGACATTGACAAATATCAAGCCATGGTGGCTCATATGACAGGGCCTCATAATCTCACCTTTTCCAAACATGATAATATCTATTTAAGTCATCCATAAAGCACTCCCCTTCATATTGAAGTCTTAGTCTACAAACATCAAGTTAAAAGAGTATTAATAGATAGAGGAGCTGGTCTCAATATCTGTACTTTAAAACTTATCAGTGCATTAGGCTTCTCTGAACAGTCTATTGATCCACACAAAAAGATCACCATCAAGTCATATGATGATGAAGAAAGATCATCCAAAGGAACAATGATACTACCTATTCAGGTAGGATCGATACAAAGAGACACTGTGTGCCAAGTCTTAGACATAGACTTAACATACAATATATATTTTATTGGGCTGTCCTTAGATACATGAAATGCAAGCAGTGCCATCAACTTACCATCAGTGTGTCAAATTCCTATATAATGGATAGGAGATTTCCATATCTGCTAATAATAATCCCTTTCAACATTGCAATGCTATGGGGGCAGCTCAAGACAGCCTGGATCCACACAATAGGGAAGCTCCAACTTCCTCAGCAATATACCATCATCAAGAAAAGCTCAAATCTTTATCCATGGATTTCAAACAAAAGATGAAAATCAAAGACCAAGGCATGTGAGAATACTCTTTTGAACCCATGTGTCTATCTAGATTACCAACATCACCAAAATCTCATGGAAAACCTTCTGCATCGACACATCAAGCAACATAGCTCATCACCAAGGTTGATGGCAAATTTATCCAATTGAGCACACTAGCACATGAATCGGAAGAGAAAGACATCCTTAGTTGGCTATACAAGGATGAGGGAGAACTCAGAGCTGCTACTCTAGAGGTAGCCATACCAACACAACAATATGGAAAAGGATTTCTGATCATGCAATAGATGGGATACAATGGCAAAGGACCTATAGGAAAGCATCAAGAAGGCATTATACAGAACCACTAGACCCTCCTTCACAACTTTCTCGAGACAAAACAGGACTGGGATATGGACACAACATACCCCCAAGACAAAAACAAAATAAGTATCAAAAACATCAGTGGAAAGCAAAGAATAAATACTATGAGGACTCATGGCAAGAGACACTACACCAAGCAGCAGAAACAACAAGGAAAGAGTGAGAACACCAAGAAAAAGAGAAATGACAAAAGGAACTGACCATTCAAAGGGAAGAAGCATCTTATGAGAAAGTGCATCATGTTCAAGAACCTATTCAAAACAAGGCAGAGTCACCTCCTAAAGACATAACTACTCCCCAAGGAGAAACAATGTATGAACAAAGGCAAAGAGTACAAGAAGGTTCTGATTCAGAATCCAAAAAAACTACAAGACTAGTATCAATTATCAAAGATTTCTTTTCACCCTACAACATACCTATCAGCAGCACTGAAAGGATTTGGGACAGTACTTCTGAAACTGATTCTAATGACTACGAATGGGGTAGTTTCTTAAATATTATTGAGGATGTCACAGAAGGTGCTATACATTCACACACACCCCTTTCTTTGGAAGGATAGGCCACAAAGTCTCGATTACTTGAATTCGGTCCACAACATATCTACGAAGCTAAGGAAAATGAGCAGGGGAACTACGAACAAGTCTACATGGAAGATGATACCATCGAAGACCTTGAAAATATCATTAACTTAACCAACATCCCAGATAGCCTTAACGATACCTCTATCATGACACTTACCGCAGCCGACCTCGACCCACCAAATGACTCTCTATCGCTTGTATTTCCTGATTTGATAGACTGGGATGAATTTGAACACCATGATATACCTATTTTTCTAGATGATGAATCCATTGTCCATTACCTATGTACAATCAACCCAGAAACATGCTCTACCAGTGAAAAAAATAATGATATTTACAATCGGGAGGGTGCCAAGTCTCTCAGTCACAAAATGAAAGAAACAAAGGATTTGATGTTGAAAACCAGTCAATGGCAGCACTAGATCACAAAAAAGTCAAAATAAAGGACGCATATGAGGGTGAAAACCTTTTTAAGGCACCTAAAGATGGGAGACTTGACACTCTTCCTGAACACTATTAGGAGCAATTACCCATATTGATTGAGCCCACTCAATCAATCAACATCGGTACAGAAGCAGTAACTAAAAATATACACCTAGCAGAATCACTAACAGAAGAGGAAAAACTAGAGTTTTTTAGATTCTTCACAGAAAAGCAAATCAATTTTGCCTGGTCCTATGTTGATATGCCCGGGATAGATCCAAACCTAATCATGCATCATTTATCTATTGCTCCAGGAGCTAAGCCAGTCAAACAAAAGTTAAGAAAGATGAATCCACATGTAGCATTAATGGTCAAAGCTGAACTAAAGAAGTTATTAGATGTTGGATTCATTCAACCTATAGACTATGCTGAATGGATTTCAAACATTGTACTAGTTTCAAAACCAGATGGAAGCATCAGAATATGCACAGATTTTAGAGATGTCAACAAAGCCTATCTAAAGGATGACTTTCCTTTGCCCAACATCAAAATAATTATGGACCTCACAGTAGGCCATGCAATGCTCTCATTAATGGATAGTTTATCTAGCTATAATCAAATCAAGATAGCTCCAGAGGATCAAGATAAAACAACGTTCACCTATCTTTGGGGAACGTATTGTTGGAACGTCATGCCTTTTGGCTTGAAGAATATTGGGGCAACTTATCAAAGAGCAATGAAGACAATCTTTCATGATATGATGGATACCTTCATGGAGGACTATGTGGATGATTTACTGGCTAAGTCATTCACCTAGGTAGAACATCTAAGCATATTAGATAAAATATTTCAAAGATTGGAGCAATTCCAAGTCAAGCTAAACCCTAAGAAGTGTGTCTTTGGGGTAACATCAGGTAAACTATTAGGCTACATTGTGTCAGCAAAGGGCACTGAAGTAGATCCAGCGAAGGTAGAGGTCATCATGGAGATGCCACCTCCCAAGAACATTAGCTAACACAGATCTCTATAGGGACAAATGCAGTCAATCGGGCGATTCATAGCCCAACTAGCAGATAAAAGTCTACCATTCAATCATCTACTACATAAGAACATACCATTCAGATGGGAAGCCAAGTGTGCGGAATCATTCTATCAAATCAAGCAATATCTAATGAACCTACCAGTTCTGGTACCACCAATAGCAGGGAAGCCACTCATTCTCTACATAACAATAATGGAAGTATCATTGGGAGCACTGTTAGCACAAGAAGATCAAGAAGGCAAGGAACGAGCTATATATTACATCAACTAAACATTAAACAGATATGAGTTAAATTACACATTCATTGAGAAGGCTTGTTTAGTTGTGGTATTCACTTCTCAAAAATTTTGCCATTACATGCTAGCTCACACAATCAAGCTAGTAGCAAAAATTGATCCTCTCAAATATTTACTTAGCAAAGTAGCTCTTACAGGCAAACGAGCTGAATGGGTCATGACTTTGAGTGAGTTTGATAGCCAATACACAGAACGTTGAGCTATCAAGGGACAAGTAATTGTAGATCAATTAGCTGAAGCACCAGTACCAGATAAGAAACTAATGAAGGCGGAATTTCTAGACATGGATGTCCTTACTGTTATACTCAATCAATGGACCCTCTACTTTCATGGTTCCTATACTCAACATGGCTCAGGTGTCAACATCTTGTTCGTCACCCCCGAAGGACACACCATTCCAAGATCGCATAGACTCATGTTTCCATGCACCAATAACATTGCTGAGTATGAAGCCCTGGTCACATGAATCAAAATGGTGGTGGAATGGAGAATCACAGAATTGAAAGTCTATGCAGATTCCCAACTAGTTATAAATCAGATCAACAATGAATATCAGATAAAGGATGACAAGTTGTTGCCATACAAAAGAATGGTAGATGACTTCAAATAGTACTTTGTACACATCACCTTCGAGAAAATACCAAGGTTGGACAACAAAGTGGTCGATGCAATGGCCACTATCACTTCACTGCTACAAATTCCAAAGCAACAGAGTCGTTATGAGTTCCTGGTAGAGCAACTATTTTCCCCAGCCTATGATAATTCTGCTTCCCATGTCATCTATGCCTTAACCGGTTCAGACTCTCCTCTATATAAAATAATCTATGAATATCTTAAAACCAATACCCTACCCATCGACCTATCTCGTAATAAAAAACTCAACTTTATTTGGCCAGTCGCCCATTATACCTTAACTGCTGACACACTTTACCATTGAGGTCTAGATGGTACTCTTCTTCGTTGCCTTGATTGTAATGAATCTTACTCTTCTTTACACGAGCTTCACAAGGGTATCTGTGGCACGCATTCAAGTGGTACTACTCTTGCTAAAAAACTTCTGAGAATGGGATATTATTGACCGACAATGGAAAGAGACTCTTATCAATTTGCAAAGAAATGCCCTAAGTGCCAAATTCATGGCAATCTTATCCATGCACCAACACAGGAGTTGCAAACATTTCCAACATCATGGCCTTTCTGTCAGTGGGGACTTGATTTAGTAGGGAAAATCCATCCTTCCTCTTCAAATTGACACAAGTTCATTATCATTGCAACAAAGTATTTCACAAAATGGATTGAAGCAGTCCCAATGACCACAGTAACTGGAAAGCAAATTGCCTCATTTATTCTCAATTATCTAATTTGTAGATATGACATTCCAAGTTCCATCATTGCCGACAACGGGCATCCCTTCAAAAATCAGGATGTGTGAGAACTATGTGAGAGATTCAAAATCCAACATCATTTCTCTACACCTTACTACCCATAGGGGACTGGTCAAGCAGAGGCATCAAATAAAACAATCTTGAAAATCCTAAAGAAGACAGTAAATGATGCAGGTAAGTACTGGCATGTACAACTCAATCCAGCACTCTGGGCATACAGGACTAGCATCAGGACACCCACAAGAGCTATGCCATATTCATTGGTGTATGGATCATAAGCAATTTTACCCCTTGAGGTAGAAATTCCATCCCTCAGAGTATCTTTAAAAGGCCTCATACCTGTAGACACCTAAAATTGTCATGTCTAATTAAATAAATATCTTTATTTATTTAATTATTTTAAGCCTAATTCTTCTATTAATTAAATAAATCTTTATTTATTTAATTAATTCATTTATCCTCTTCTAGCCTTATTTCTCATTTAAATAAATACATTTATTTATTTAAATTATCCTTTTCCTAAATTAAATAAATATTTTATTTATTTAATTGATCCCACTTCATCTATTAATTAAATAAATCTTTATTTATTTAATTAATTCATTAACCTTTTCTACCCATGACACATGTCATTCATCTCTTAATTCATACACTACCTACCCTTTCATTATTTTATTATTTCTTTTACCTACCCTCTAATCATAGCCGACCTCCTTTTACACCTCTCAATCTTATCCCTCCATTTCATATTGTGTCTTCTATATAAGGAGATACTTCCTTCATTATCAAACCCTAATCAATCATTCTAACTACTTGATCAATTGACTACTTGGCATATGCGATCCTACTTGCAACCACATTTCCGTTCTTTGTTGAGCTCTTGTGCACACATAAAATTTGAGAGAAAATATATCAAGCAAGATCAATGGAGATAGGAAGAATGGAGATCCAAACCCTATTGGACATGTGATGGTATAATCTTTGTGATTTCATTTGATTTGCATTGTCTTAGGTAATCTTCATATGTTATGGTGGATCTTTGTTGTTGTTAGGCTAGGGTTTTGTGGTTGAATTCATTTAGCCTTTCAATATCGTTATTATTGTTATCCATTTTCACCATATACATTTTGGCACACCCTGTGGGACATGTAATTTTGTTAGATCTGTGTTTTTTTGCAAATTTTTCTAAACCTTTATTGTTGTTTTGTAAAACAATATGGAGAATAATATTGTGCAGCTAGGGTTTTGGACACAAAATCAAGATCTTTGAGAGATTTGATCATATCTCACAAACGGCTAGGAAATTTTGCACCAAATTTTTTTTACAGGTTGAAGAAAGTATCAGGAGCTCTCAATACAAAATTCAGAATTTGTGGAGCACATTTTCATTTTCTATGAATTTTTTATGATTTTTCATAAAAAATTAATTTTGAGAGCAAATGAGAGAATTTTTTGGATTTTCTTATATTTTTGGAAATATATAGTAATTATACACAGGATCTGTTGTTTGTGATTTTAATTTTGATGCAAAATATTTCCCTAAAAATTGGATCTTTAAAAATTAGGGTTTTTCCTTATTTTGATCAAATCTCACAAACGGCTTCGAATTTTGGCATAAAATTTTTTCGTGCAGAAATTTTTTTATGTAGGTTTGGAAGACCATCAGGACTCTCTAGTAAAAATTTCAGATTTTTTGGATCGATTTTGCATTTTATATGAATTTTTTATGATTTTTCATAAAAAATTAATTTTTGGAGCAAATTAGCAAATTTTTTGGATTTTCTTACATTTCTAGAAATCTCTTGAAAATTTACAGGTGGTCTTTTTTTTATGATGAATCAGATCTTTGAATTGGTCAACAAAATGCATTGTTGAAGGCCCCTATTTCACAAAGTCTTTTGGATCTAAAATTTACCTAACTTGTATGCTTGCAGGAAGGGGTGATTATTTCAAACAATCCAAACTACTAATAAATCTTTGTTGCAGGTCCTTGGCAAGGGTTTTTGGATTTTTATTGTGTTCCTTGTTTTCATAGACTATCAAACACTTCAATTGGTGCACTAAAATTGAATCATTGTCTTTTGTGTCTTGAGCAATAGGCTCTTTTTGTTTAATCTTTAGAGGGCCTGTCTTCCTGTGTGGTCATTAGGACTACTAGTGAGAAGAGAATGACCCAAGAGGTAGCGAGTAAAACCCACCTCTTTCGAACCACTATAAACAACTATATTCATGGTGAAAACTATGGATAACGTGTGTTGATTAGTTCATACCGACACTATGTCTCCCCATAAACCCGTTTGATCAAATTTATTTGATCAGTTGTAGGGCGTAACCCCTACCAGCTGGGAGCCTTCTGTATTTATAGAGCTGAAAGTGTCGCATGTATGGCCACATGAGCGGATGCCCTTACTAGCACCTTTTTGTTTTAGAAGCCAAAATCTTTCTAGTTGTTGAGGCAGGAGGTCGGACCTCTGGTAGTGGCCCACACACATATGGTTCTTAGTAGAGATACAAAGTTCACCACGGGGAGTTTTCATGGGGACTGATGCTTGGTTGACCCGAGAAGTGAGTGCCGAGGGTGGAGCTAGTGAGGTCAAGCATCTAAGTATCCGCTCTGAATAGCGTAGCCTCGAGGGTAAAACCTCATGTGGGATCAACAACTATTGTCTTGGCCAGCCATAAGAATTGTGCTTGACTTATTTTAAACATTCAAAACATTCAAGACCAAACAGCAAACCATTGTGTCTTTTGTGTCTTCAAGTGTATGCAAAACATTTTTACATCAAACAACACACTTTTCTTGGAGTCATTTTGAGTCTAAAAAGTTGCAAACATTGAGTCCTCATCAACATTGTGTCCTCTTGTCACAAAAAATAGTCAAACATTCAGATTTGGTCACAACCAACAACTTCACAAATTGGAAAATATTTACAGTCCAGCAAACAAGAGCAATCAGTTTTGGAATTCTTGAGCTTCCTAGGTTGTTTCTCCAGGTTTTCATCTAGCATTCAACTTGTCTTTGGGTCTCACAAAGTCCATCATTGCTTTACATCTTGCATTAAATTTACATTTGTCTAAACTTGAGTCAAAAGGTCACTTGCTTGTCCTCATCATACTTTGTCAACACACTACATACAACAACATTTTTCTAAGTGGTCCCTCATCAAGGTCTATCACCTTTGGGTCTCATTTGGTCTTACTTAGAGTCAAGGTCAACTTACCTCATCAAGAGAAACTATCCTCTCTTTGGAAGTCACACCTACTCTACTACATACATACTTGGTCTTACACTTTGGACATTGCAAGTACACCTCAGATTCATTTACATTCCATCCAACTCTTGGTCTTCCATACTTTTTCCATTTTCATCTAGTCTCATGCATCTCGATCAATACCTAGTTCATGGTTGAAACCCGTCTTCAAAAATCTAGGAGAAAAATTAAAGAGGCTCAAGAGTCCGCAAACATGAGTTCTTATGAGTATGACAATGATATCTTTTTCAATTCTGATCATACTACATTACCTGACATGGATGCCTATAGAAACATTCCAAATGTTGAGAACATGGACACTACGAACAACAATGATACACACAATGATGATATGGACAATTTTTTAGTACATTCAGCAGATGTGGAAGAATCCATTATGGATCCCCTTTTCAATCGATTGGTTGAGGAAATAATGAGGAGGGATAGACAATACTTCTTACAAATGATGGCACAAAGTGGAGCCAAGATACCTCATGATTTTGACATGTCTCAAATAATGGAAAATCGACCTTTGCAACAACCTCACTCCAACATGGATCAAAGGAGACCTAATAGTGGAGGCAATAGAGGACCACATATGGTGCCTGAATCACCATCATCTTTGTTTCAAAAACCAAAGGTCCCACATACACATGGTCAAGCATATGATACTCACCTTCGTAGAGCATTATGGAAGTCTTATGCAGAAAGATATGCTCAATCACATACCAATGCTAAGGATCAACCACCAAAGCAATTGGATATTCAAAGGCATGCTCAAAATTTGGACACAAGGAAACCCCGTGTCAAATTTGGGGGCAACACACTAGAACAAACTCATGACATGCCTGTAGAGTATGGTATACATGGACAAAATAGATATTTCATTCCTCAACATGAATCTATACCAAGTGGTCCATATATGCAACATCACTATAGACCTCCTCCATATGAACATGTGTATGATCAATATCATCCATATATGCAACATGCTCCTCCTCCAATTGGTGCCTCAAGCATAGGGTATGGTCCAAGAAGTCGATCTCCACCTAAGAACAATTTGGAGCAACAAATCAGGGACTTACAAAAGAAAATGGAGGACATAAATACACTAAAGCCAACTTACACAATGAGAGACATATGTCCCTATCCATTTGACAAAAGCATTCCAATGCCTGCATTTCCTACATACTTGGTGACACCTAAGTTTGATAAGTATAGAGAAAAAGGGGATCCTAAGGCACACATAAGACAATTTTTCATAGCTTGCATTGAGATAGCAGCAAAAGGACATATTTGATGAGATTATTCCCACGGAGCCTAGGCGATCAAGCTATGGAATGGTTCTCCCAACTTCCACCTGGAATTAAGTCATGGGGTGACTTAGCAGAGGCATTTATTCAACATTTCTCCCACAACATAGAGACAGACATATCAGTCACTACTTTGAGCAACACCAAGCAAAAAGATGGAAAGTCTTTTTCATCATTTTTACAGAGATGGAGGAATCTAGCCAGCAGATGCTCTTGTGAAATTCCACAAAAACAAATGGTAGAGATGTTCACCTAGAATGTTAACAAAGACATTGGCTATGATCTAAGGAAAGCTTGTTTGTCCACCTTCAAGGACGTCATTAAAAAAGGCTTAGCAACAGAGAAGGTCCTAATTGAACAAGGAGTTATTAAGATATTCAAGGAAAACAAAGATGACTTTAAAGGAAAAGACAAGCCAAGATTTTGGAATAAAAACAAGAACACAGTCAATGATGGTGTTGTTGATGCCAACACGGTGCGACCCAAATTCATCTTTTCAAGATCAAGTTCTACAAACAATCAAGTGAATACTCAAACAACTTCCAGATCACGAAGGAAGTACACCCCATTGGGAGAACCACTTGAGTCAGTTTTCAAAAAGCTAGTGGCAAACAAGGTAATCAATATTCTAGATTTTCCTCCATATGAGCCAAAGGTCAAACCAAATTGGTGGAATGATGACGAATATTGTGAAATTCATAAGAGAAAGGGTCATAAGATAGGAAATTGTCATCAACTGAAGAACATCATACAAGATCTCATTGATAGGGGTGACATTGAGATTGAAGGGCACTCATCCATTCAAGAACATGAGATGTTTAAGGAACCATTCCCAAAGCATGACAAGGGAAAAGCTAAAGCCACAGATGACCAAACCAACTATACCAGAGCAACCTATAACTATGATTCAACAATCAATCACATTTCAATGGACAATTACGTCTCTACCATTATCATCAAGGACAAAAACCCTTAGAATTCTACCCGGAGACCCAAGATTGTCCTAAAAGGTGTTGGATCTTTTTCCAAACCTACCTCTGAATGTCATGTTACAACCCGTCGAGGTAAAATCACTTTGCAAGGTGCTCCAGCTAAGAACACCACTTCCTCATCAACCAAACCTGAGTATGACCTTGTAGAACAATTAGGGAAGACACCCGCACTCATTTCCATTCTTGAGCTCCTACGCATATCCCCCGCACATAAAGCCATTCTTGATAAAATCTTGAGAGATACTTCTGTCCCTACTGATCTAAACGTGGACCAGTTTCAAGCCATGGTGGGATACCTTTCCGTTCCACACTCACTTACATTCACAGAAGCCGATGACGCCTCCGTAAGTCAGCCACATAATGCACCTTTACACATCGAAGCCTTCCTACACAAACATCGAATAAAACAAGTCCTGATAGATGGAGGAGCTAGTCTAAACATTTGTACATTGAGCACTATTAAACAATTGGGATATTCTAATAAAGCTATGAATTCTACAAACAAAATTACCATAAAGGCATATGATGATGAAGAGCGTTCATCCAAAGGTACAGTCACCTTGCCTCTCAGAGTTGGGCTAGTTACTAAGGATGTGGTTTGTCAAGTCGTAGACCTTGATCTCACATACAACATACTTTTGGGACGTCCTTGGATTCATGAGATGAGTGCACCCATCTACATATCATCGATGTATCAAGTTTCCACACAATGGAGTTGAAGTGACCGTCAAAGATGACCCAAATCCATTCATATATTGCAATAATCTACAACCTAGATTAGAAATAACAATACCAATCAATTGAGAGGCTATTCCTTCATCGGCATATGTGGATCCGGAATCCTTGAAAGCTTTTACATCAAAACAAGCAGAGATCAAAGAAAAGTTCAAGATTAAAGACATGGGATGTGGTGAGTATATCTTTCATGTTGATCAACTCCCACTGTCTCCTAAGACATTCAGTCGACAGGAACAATCTATAAACAATTTGCAATGCCAAGGAATTGGGTGTGAACCACCTAGTGTTGTGGCTACTAAGTCTGAATGCAAATATCCTCTAGTGGTGCAAGCAACTCTTGATATCAATTATCCTAAGAGTGGTTCCAACAAAGAATCTATTGAGCATATCGCCAGCCCTCTTGAGAACTCACATAGCCTTGCCATTTCACCCACTCATTCCATTTCCACTTCACTTCTAGACTTGGATCGACAAGAATTACAAAAGCCCTTACCCATTGGGGATCAAAAATCAAGCTTTGAAAAGAAAAATCTAAAAGTCAATAATAAAGAAAAGTCCTTTAGTCTAAATCAAAATCAAAAGCTATTGGACTCTACAAAAATCAAAGTCAAGAATAAAAATCCTATGAAAGAAAAAGAGCAAGAGTTGATCTCCCCTAATATCAAAATAACTAGAGGCAAAAGTTCCAAAATTTCAAGTCAAAAAATATACTTGTTGATCCTAAGTCTCCATCATGCTATCCTACTTTCACTTCTTTTCACAGTCATAAGCCTTCATTCCTCATCCACTTGTTCCACACATCCATTCCCTTTTGGGGATACATCATGGACCTTTAATCGAGCTTCCTCGAAGGACTTTGTTGTCAAGGATGCCCAAGCTTCTTTAGGTGACATGCATATGGGCCTACGCAGTCCACACACTAGTAATTCTATCTCAATTCCTTTATCAAGAAAGACAGTCACTCAAGCTACACATCATTCAGTCAAGGAACATTGCAGTTACAATCATAAGGGTAAGCATCGCACATTTGAGGTGGGTGACTTGATTCTCAGAGAAAATCCCAAAAATCAGCAAGACAGAAAGAAGAAGGGCAAGTTCGAACCAAACTGGCTTGGTCCTTACATCATTACAGCAGCACATGGATCTGGTGCATATCAGCTCTCAACCACAGAGGGTGACTCTTTGGAGGATCCTATCAACAACATGCACCTTCACAGGTTTTACACATAGCTCTTCAGAGTATCCTAATTCAAAAATACAAAAAAATTCAAAAAATTCAAAAATACAAAAAAAAAAAAAACATAAAAATAAAAAATCGTTACATGGTGAAAACCTGGAAAATAGGCACCTTGTGACACAAAAAAATTGAAAAAAAAAAAAAGTAAAGAAAAACATTTCGTCCAACGGTGAAAACCACTTCGGTGGCGCCCTAGGCAAGTACCATGGTGAAAACTGGGTCACCAGCGCCATGTGTAGAGACATTTCTCCTCCCTCCTTCAGGATTCTCTTTCATCACTTCACTTTGCACACACTCACGACCAATTCATCCATAATAAACTTACCCATTCCCATCATGGCTTGTTATTGATTTACCCAAGATTGGTTAGCCATTCATAATAAACCTCCCTTTCCATCCATAATAAATCAGCTCCTATCTGTGGCTAAGGCAAATCCTACGTCTAGTGATGGGTGTGGAATTGAGAACATCACATGTTTCGAGGAGTACAGTTTCTTCCAGCTTCCTTCAGTTTATCCACACACAATCTGCAATAAAACAGCATTTGCATCGCCAATCCGCAATAAAGTTTCGCTTTCTCCACAATAAAGTATCAGTTTCATGGATTCAGCCAGTTTCAGATGAGACACAACAGCAATAATGGACTTCAACAAATCAAATATTTCAACAGACTCAGACAACATTATGGTTTAGTGCTATCTATCCTTTTTGTGAAAGTAAACATTGTGACCACAATCAAATAAGACTTATACAAGTGACAAGAGACACTAAACTTGAGGACTACAGTGGATGTTGGTGTCGAGTCTTGGTTTTCTTTTGATTTTATCTTTCTAGTGACATGTCTTTTAGCTTTTCTAGGATGTCTCTGACTAGAGACTCTATCTCTAGGATGTTTTTGACTAGAAGGGCGAGGATGGGGTATCGTCACCTTTTTTTTTTTTTTTCTTTGTTGTCTGTGGATTGTCTCTTAGTAATGCTATGGCTTGTCCAAGGATATGAGGACACTGTGAGTCTAGTGTGAACTGGGGCATTCCTTGTTTGAGACTGTCTTATCTCCATGCAAATAGGTACAATGACTTTCTGGGTCAAACATGTGCCTCGATTGTCATAACCTACTTGCCATAATAAAGCTCAATGATGATAACGCACAAGAAGCTCTTTCACTTTCATATCTTCTATCTTTCATCCCCCTTTCTTGATTGACCTCCATCATTCTTCTCGAGTCTGCGTAGCCTACTATCACATGACTGAGTATAATGACACACCAAAAACATTTGCATTTCATATAGTTGCACCTCCATTACCACATATAAGCATTTCATACATACATATAGATATCACAACTGCATCACATCCTACACACAACACCTGTTAGCACAATTTACATCTGCATTATCATATTCATCTGCATTACATACATTCACATTTGCATCATGCATACACATATAAAACATAAAAGAAAACAAAAATATATTGTATTGCATCATATACATATTTGCATCCATATCATAAGCATCACATAAGAACATCTCATCACATAGGTACTCATGCATATAGCTGTCGCAAAGATGAATCATCTCATATATATATATATAAAGTGTCATGATACAATGATGTCAAAATCATATGGCTACAATCACCCGCAGGTGTCTACATCATCATACAAAAATGGTACAATACTAATACATAGGGAGCCCTCTACGGCTATGATGAATTCCCTTCCTCATAGCTGGCTAGCCTCGATGGAGTCTGAGCCCTAGAAGGACCCACCCCAAGATCATCTCTCCTGGCCCCTGTGTCCTCTGCAGCCACCCCTCGTGTCACCCTATCCGGACAGAGGAACCCACTGATAACTCCTACCAACACTATTGGTAGTGCTAATCCTATCCATGTCATAGTATCCCATGCCACATGTTCCACCCTCATCTCCAATCCCGGATCCTAGAACACTCCTCTCAGAGCCTCCCTATCTCCATCTCGATCGAACGGAATCAGCTCCTCATCGATCGGTATCCATAGAATCCTGTATACATCCTCCAGGGTGATTGTCATCTCCCCCATCGGCAAATGAAAAGTGCAAGTCTCAAAGTGCCACCTCTCCGCCAGTGCAGTCAACAATCCCATGTTCACCCAAAACTCAGGCACATATAGAATATGTCTCAATCCCATAGCCTCAATCGCAGCTCGGTCCTCGGCTGTCAACTCAGGTCGCAATCTCTGCGTCGACAAGAATCTCTCTCGCGACTCCAGTATAGGCAAATACTCCTGCAGTCAAGCAAATCAATCATGTTAGTTCTAGTAACACTCACTGTTCATCACAAAGTGTTGCTTCTATCCTAGTGACACTCACTGTTCATCACAAAGTGTTGCTTCTATATCTTGGTACTCACTGTTCATCACAAAGTGCCTTGATCTATCCTATCCTAGGGCCTATGCTTGAGTGAATCCTCTTGAGTATCTTCCTAATTGGCAATGTATGTTCTATCACAGAATTGTCAATCCTAGCCCTATTTGTTATCCTAGTTTTCCCTAGAGGACCTACTTGAGTGTATCCTCTCAGCAGCTTATCCAATCGATAGCGTATGTTCATCACAGAACTGCCGATTTGACCTAGAAGACACAAGTTCATATTTTTGGACACAAATGCGCTTTCCTGACATAAACGCACATTTATTACATTACCTAGCATGCATTAATGACAACAATAAATGCATCAAAGTACAAAGAGGTTTTGTGGTACTTACTGGCTCTCTTGCCTCTGCTGGCCTCTAGAATCGGCGAACGCAGTCGAATCTATCAACCAAAGCCATCGCTGTTGACTGCTGCTGCTCTTTTCTCTCTCTGCACTCTAATCTCTTGGAGGTGTAGATGACAATGAAGATGTATTTCCCTCGTGGTCTATCTTATAGACTGCCCTAGCCCTCGTTTCCCAAGTCAGTCTTCATTATCTTGTGACTCTGTCACTTTATCTGGTCAGTCCATTCTAGCCTCTCTTCTTATCGAGAGATTGTCTGCAACCTTTTCAGATATTTTCATCCAATCTCTCGAGGGGGCATATCATTCCCATCTTGGGGCAACTTTGTATCAGTTCATCTTATCTTCTTTGAAACAACGCGACAAGCCGCATTGTCTCAAAGAGGGGCAAAATGTAGACACCTAAAATTGTCATGTCTAATTAAATAAATATCTTTATTTATTTAATTATTTTAAGCCTAATTCTTCTATTAATTAAATAAATCTTTATTTATTTAATTAATTCATTTATCCTCTTCTAGCCTTATTTCTCATTTAAATAAATACATTTATTTATTTAAATTATCCTTTTCCTAAATTAAATGAATATTTTATTTATTTAATTGATCCCACTTCTTCTATTAATTAAATAAATCTTTATTTATTTAATTAATTCATTAACCTTTTCTACCCATGACACATGTCATTCATCTCTTAATTCATACACTACCTACCCTTTCATTATTTTATTATTTCTTTTACCTACCCTCTAATCATAGCCGACCTCCTTTTACACCTCTCAATCTTATCCCTCCATTTCATATTGTGTCTTCTATATAAGGAGATACTTCATTATCAAACCTTAATCAATCATTCTAACTACTTGATCAATTGACTACTTGGCATATGCGATCCTACTTGCAACCACATTTCCGTTCTTTGTTGAGCTCTTGTGCACACATAAAATCTGAGAGCAAATATATCAAGCAAGATCAATGGAGATAGGAAGAATGGAGATCCAAACCCTATTGGACATGTGATGGTATAATCTTTGTGATTTCATTTGATTTGCATTGTCTTAGGTAATCTTCATATGTTATGGTGGATCTTTGTTGTTGTTAGGCTAGGGTTTTGTGGTTGAATTCATTTAGCCTTTCAATATCGTTATTATTGTTATCCATTTTCACCATATACAATACCAGATGAGGAGTGTCGGGTAAACAGATTGCAAGAACTAGAGCTTCTGGATGAAAAACGACAACATGCCTATGATCATCTCAAATCATACCAGCAGTGCATGTGCAGAAGCTACAACCACAGAGTCATCCCTAGGATTTTAAAGTCGGTAATCTTGTACTCAAAGAAAATCCCAGAAATCAATAGGATCGAGAAAAGAAGGGGAAGTTTGAACCTAACTGGTTAGGTCCCCATGTTATCATATCAGCCTATGGATCAGGCACCTATCAGCTAACAACTTCAGAGGGAGATGTGCTCGACGAGCCAACCAACAACATCCATCTGAATAAATTATACACTTGAGTGGTCTAATGCATGAAAAATAAAAAAAATACAAAAAAATCAAAAAATCAGAAAAACAACACAAAGGTGCAATAAACACAAGTGGTGAAAACCTGGCAACAGGCGCTATTTGTGAGATAACAACTCCTCTATCTATCATTATTCATATCTTTTGCATCTGAATTCAAAGCTAATGGCCATCGCCTAACACTTTTTACACAACATTATCCCGGACATACTTAGCATAGTCATTGTCCTTGCTTATCTGAAGATCAGTTCATCATATCCCACCATGGCTTGGTAATTACTGTGAATATCCACATCGATAGGTATCTATAACTAGGGGCAGTGTTCCTCTAACTTCAAGCATTCCAACAACAAGCACACAAGAATCACAACATGCTAAGGAAACCCTGTCAACAACAGCTCATCAGCCGAGAAAATAAGACACTAATCCAATTAACAACTTCAACACACACATGATGGATGATTTTCTGAATTATAATTTGTTTACATCTCGCATGAAGTTTTGACTATTTTTCACTTCAAATTTTTGAATCATTGGATCTCCTGAATTTCTCAACAATGCATCAAGCTAGAGAAAGTAGCGGGGGAGTCTAATATTTTTTTGGTTTTCTGTCTGTGAGGTGATCACTTGTACGGTGCAAATTTTGTCTTGAGACATGATTGGAAACATATCATTGAAGACATTATTCCACTTTGCGCATACAAATGGTTAATTCTTGTCTATTTTACGCAAGCAACACTCAGGTCGTCTTGGTTTAACTATACCTCGACGCTTGTGTTGTCTTGTAATATCAAAATCTATGTACGTTTTACTCAGGTCATTATGGTTCAATTATACCATTATGCTTGTATAAACTTCCAACATATCAAAATCTCAATGATGACAAACAAAAA
The DNA here is from genome assembly GCF_030272615.1 of Cryptomeria japonica. NCBI lineage: Eukaryota > Viridiplantae > Streptophyta > Pinopsida > Cupressales > Cupressaceae > Cryptomeria > Cryptomeria japonica. The sequence continues at coordinate 717,017,720 of NC_081412.1, forward strand.
TAGAGAAAAAACATGTGAGTACACAGGAATGACAAACGAAAAAATGAGGGTGACCATTTAGTTGCATATCATTTTACACTTGCATTTAGTTGCATATCATTTTACGCTTGCATTTAGTTATATATCATTTTAAAAATTTCATTTAGTTGCATATCATTATCATACATCTCATTTTCATGATACATCTCACAGCACATCAGTAACATACATCTCATTTTCAAGATACATCTCACATCATACATTAATAAAATCAAGATAAACAACGCATCATCATATTTTCATCATTATAGCTCATACATCATAATCAAAATCAAAAGCATTACATCATCATCATCACAACATCATATCAATGCATATCATATATCATCGTTCATAACACATCACATGAGAATCAAAAAACTCAATGCCATATATATATATATATATATATATATGTATGTATCTCAAAATGGTCGAAATGTACAAGGGATGTCATGTCTGTCAAAATACAACAAAATGATCAAAATACAATAGAGACAAGTCTCTCAGGTATGACTATCTCCTGAGGCTGACGGTCTCATAGAAAAAGTCCCAGCTCCTGGATCTCCCCCAGGTGGATCATGTCAAGAAGGCCCCGTAACACCTCTGCTCTCTGTCCCCGTCTGACTCCGAGCAGATCGACTGGCTGCAAAAATAGGAGCTCTCTGCTCACTAGGGACTAGATCCTCATATAACCACCTGTAGTACTCGACTGCCATGGATTTATACGGTATCTCCCTCAGTGTGTACCACATCGCAGTACCACATGTCGCTCTCTACAATCTCTCTGCAAGCTCCTCTACTCAATCCCGACGCTCTCTCTCTGTATCCCACTCTGTTGTAATCTGGTGCTGTTGTGCTAGCACCTATACCTGTAGCTACTATACTGCGACCTATAGGGATCTAATTTGTGAGTCATGTCGATGGATGGGTACCCTAATCTGAACGGGTACCTGTGTTGTGGTCCCACCCATACCTGTCCCTGTCCAAGGTGCCGGTGGAGGTAGAACATCTGATCTCCTCCTTTGGGTGGGTTGCCTATCATCCTCTATACCCCCCATGACCACTAAAACTACACCTACCCTACCAGCACCACCAACACCAAGGAGAAGTCCTCCTCCTCTCCCTCCTCATCCTCTATCTCGTCCTCTATCTCTCCCTCCATCACCCCCTTTTCCTCTATCTCTCCTCAAACCTCCTCTATCACCTCCTCCTCCTCTTCCATCACCTCCTCCATCATCCCCACCTCTCTCTCCAACCTTCTCTCCCTCCTCATCTCTCTGTCTAACTCCTCGTCTATCTGGTTGCTCATCCTCCTCATCATCAAAAGCGAGTAACATCTCTGCTGGATCCAATATCCATGCCATTGCATGTACCACGGAGTAGGTTGAAAACTCCTCTGTCATCCTTGCATCAACAACCCTAGCTCCTTAATCCCAGATCTAGCTTGCCAATGTCATGTACTCCTCTATTGCCGCTACTCTATCCACTGTGGGCCCCCACTTGGACACATCCTATCTTCGGCGAGCATATAAACATGCTCCTTGTGATATCCCTTACTATCTCCCATACTATCGCTGCACACGGCTATGCAAAAATCACTCAATAATAAAGGGCATCCGCCCAATCAAATATCTTGACATATACACATAGGGCATCTCTATCCCATTCTCTGCCCACACCTCGCAATCCATATACAGTCTCTAGATGACCATATCAATATCATCCAGTACTCTCTGCCAGTGCTCTAGTTTGCCTAGCTTATGTAGGACAACTATACCTGTATACCCATATGCATATGCTTGCCCAACTATCCTATCCCTACCTGCAAGTGGCCTCGTTGTAGGAATATGCTCCCAGGCCCACACCCGTAATAAGGTCACCCCCGCTGATAAACTATTGTATCCTAGATATACCACCTGGTGAAGCTCTCTGTAAAGGTGGGCTAGCATGTAGGACCCCCATGCAAACTTGCATCCCTGTGTAACCATGTCCTCTAAAACCAATCCCCATCCCATAGCTAGTCCCTTTGACCTAAGGTCGGGACACAAAAATCCACCAATGAAGCCTACTAAAACATAGGCTAGAGGAGCATAATCAAGATCTACAAACTCCTGCCATGGGATCTCATATCCACAAATCTGATCATCCTGGAAGATGCGACGGAGAGGCTCTGTCCCACCTTCCTCAATCTACTCATATGGCAACAAGGCCCCCACAATCAGAATCCATAGAATGCGATAACAGTCCTCTGGTGTGACTGTTATCTCGCTAGTAGCCAAATGGAAGGTGTTCGTGTCACTCTGCCACCTCTCCCCCATAGTTGTCAACAAACCCCAGTTAATGATATACCAAGGCATGTCTAATAAAGAAGTCAAACCACATCTCTCAATCACATCTATATCAACCCATGACAATGGCAGAATCAATGACCATGGTCACGGAAATCGCTCTCGTGACTAAAGTACACCAAGTTGTGCCTGCAAAACAATAAATGTCCATCATTAGTTCCCATATCTATCCAATATATCCAATCAAAATAAAATCAGCTTTAAACAATGAAGCATCAAATCAAGCATCATATTGCAAATCAAAGACCCATATCAAAAATCAAAGCATCATATCGAGAAATCATATCAAAGACCCATAACACAAGCAATTCAAAAATCCATATCGAAAATCAAGTCCCATATCGAAATCAATCAAAGTCCCATACTGAAAATCAAGTCCCATATCTAAATCAATCAAGTCCCATATCGAAATCAAATCAAAAATCCATATCGAAAATCAAAGCACCATATCGAGAAATCATATCCAAGACCCATAACACAAGCAACTCAAAATCCATAACACAAGCGTCATATCAGGAATCATATCGAAAATCAAGAATCGAAACTCATATCAGACATCAAATTCATTTGAAAGGCAAAAATCAAAGATCCATATCAATAGAAAATCAACAAAAGACTGCTTGAGAGGAGATGAAAGAAGCATTAAATGCTTAAGAAGACATGATGGTTACCTTAGGAGGTAAGGGTTAAGGTTAGGTTAGAGTTATCCATTGGATAAAGCTTTTACCCAAAGGATAAACTCTTGTGCAAGGGTTAAAGGGATAATCATGGTCAAAGCAATGAATGCTTGATGAGACCCTTGGGTTAGATGAAGGTTGAGTTAGAGAGAAAGTCTCTAATCATGCAAGAAGGTTGAGCTAACTATTAATGGTTAGGAAGACTTTAAAGGTTAACTTGTTGAAGACATAAAGCCTTTAATGGTTTTCAAAGACTTTGAGGGTTTGAGAAGTGACTTCTCTTTGCTTAGGGATGTGACAATATTTAGGAGATGGATTAGGCTAATTTAGAAGTGATTAGAAGAATCTAGAAGGAGGTTAAGGAGGCAAGTGGGAGATGTAGGATTTTGCAAGTGGATGGAGGGGAATTTTGATTAAAATAAATTACTTTATTTCAACAAAAATAGATGCAACTTGCATAAATACAAGTGGGGGATTTAAATAAATAAATTAGACTTATTTACTTGCAAGGATCAATTTAATTAAATGTAAATTTAATTAAAAGGGGAGAAAGGGGAATTAATTAAATAAAGTGATTTATTTAATTAAAGGTTATGAAAGGCTTAGGTGAACTTAATCAAATAAATTGAGTAATTCAATTAATTAAATAGATGAATGTGAATAATTTAATTAAATAGAATTTAATTAAATAGAGGAATGAGGTTAAAATGAATATTAAATATTCACTTAGGAAAGTGGTCATTTTTATATGTCTACAGAAGTCTTCTTATGTATGTTGTGTGAACTACAGAGCCATTAATGCTTATAGAAAGATACATAGGCAGGGTCATTATCAATGGATCCTCAAGGTATAGGTCTACATCTAGATTTAACCTTGATATTAGGATCTTACTATATTTACTGCACATTAGATTGTGACATAGAGTTTTTATCAAGGCTCTAGTTGATAAGTTTATGAAGCTAATATTTCTACATTTAATAGAGATTGCTTGACCACTTAAGATAGTACTTGAGGTGAAATGCTAAAAACCAATAGTAACCAATGGTTATCACATAATTAATGATTAAAGAATTTCCAACCAATAGTAACCAATAGAAATAAGACTATATAAGGGAAACATGGAAAGAACCAAAATTAGACAATGTAAGACACCATTTTACCAATACCCATTCTAAAAAAATTGCATAGCCCATACACTTCTATTCATCTAATGCATACCCTAATAGAGCTACTTTAAATGACTCCCAACAATTAATAATACTTAAGAGTATTTAGGTCTATTAATCTAATGCATCACCTAATAGAGTGTCATAGCATGACCCCATAGGATCAAATGACTCATTCATATGTCTCACAGGCATCGAGAAATGCATCGCCGAAGTTTGACAACTTTTCATGCTTTGAGCACTTAAATGGGATCACCGGTAGGGTGTGGCCTGCATCGATCAGACAAGTTGGAGAGCAAAACAAAGGCATTCCTATTGAAAAACCAACCACTCAGACGCATGCGAGTTGACGGTTCGGTGCCACGATGAGCGGATTGAAAGTTAGGGCATTGTGCAACTTTTCATTGAACTCATGTGACCCTTTTTATCGCAACCGAGAAAGTGTCACCACGAGCAATTGGATGTGATTCTAACTAAACCGAGAGAGGCTTTTTTAGAGTGCCATCTCATGACCCCATAGGATCAGATGGCTCATTCTTATGATTAACGGGCATCGAGAAACGCGATGTCGAATATTGACAACTTTGAGCAACTTGACCACTTAAGCGATTTCCCTGTGAGGGTGTGGTCTGCAACGATCAAACGAGTTGGAGAGAAAAACGAAGGCATTACTAGTGTAAACCCGACCACCCCAACGTGTTTGAGCTGACGGTTCGGTGCCGCGACGAGCGGATTGAAAGATCGGGCATTGTGCAACTTTTCATTGAACTCCTCTGACGCTTTTTGTTGCAACCGAGAAAGTGTCTCCACGAGCAATTGGATCCGAGTCTACCTAAATCGAGAGAGGATTTTTTAGAGTGCCACAGAACGATCCCGTAGGATTAGACAAATCATTCTTATGATTAACGGATGCCAAGAAACGTGATGCCAAATATTGACAACTTTGAGCAACTTGAGTACTTAAGCGATTTCGCTACTAGGGTGTGGCCTGCATCGATCAGATGAGTTGGAGAGAAAAAAAAAGGTATTCCTAGCATAAACTTGGCCACCTCGATGCGTACGAGCTGAAGGTTTGGTGCCACGACGAAGGGATTGAAAGATGGAGCATTGTGCAACTTTTCATTGAACTCATCTGACGCTTTTTGTCGCAACCGAGAAAGTGTCGCCACAAGCAATTGGATCTGAGTGTAGCTATTTCAAGAAGTTTACTCCTATCACTCGACCAAGACAAGGGCCCTAAAATAAATTAAAGCTTACTAATAGTAATGTAACTCTAAGGACATCCTCTAGAGAAAGTGAATTAAAAATGAAAGTTCTATTATTCGATCCAAAACATAGAAACCCTATGGTAATACACTATGACCACATTGACACACGAGACTAGGAACTTCTCTCAATAAAGTATAAACCTAAACTTATTCAAAGAATACGATGCAATTTACCTCAATCATGCATACAAAAAGAATAGTTGTGTAGATAAATCAACTAGAAAAATTGTCAATATGATGCTAACATGACCATGATAAAGAGCTAAATGAACATCTTTGACAAAATGATGAATGCTAATTGAGACCATTAGGAGAACATAAAACTAAAACATAACTCAAACAAATAAAGTGATGCTTCACATCTAGCCAAAGATATCATATTTACTCATTATTTTATTGAAGAAATTATTATATTATTATTAATATTAAATTATTATTATAACATAATATTCTAATAATTAATAAAAAGTTATTAAAAGATATTGACAGAATTTCGATGAAACTGCACTTAGCACGTAAATGAAGTCAGTCGTGATATTTCTTTATTACTTGTGGAAATTGTGTGGAGTAGAGACATGATCAGAAAGATCTGAAAAGAAGTTGATGTTACTCTCCATCCACTCCCGAAGAACGGACGGACTTGCGAGACTTTGATGCTACACCACCTACTGTCAATCCACTCACAAAGAATTGACGGACTTGCAGACTTGTCGTATAAATCAAGGCAGTCGTGAGACATGCGTTGCTCCCCTCTATTGACGGACTATTACCTATTGCTTTTCCCCCTTCAACAATTTCAATGCAATTGCACTTAGATAGACTTTTTATAGAATCGTGAGAAGTCTTGTATTGACTAGACTAGAAATGTGAATGAAGGTAGCTGTGAGATGTTCGTTATAAAAGCAGAAATCAACTTTAACACTGTAAAATCTACTAATTGACGGACTTGACAGACCTGTTTAAAATCAGTTTGCAATTAAAATTACATATTCAGAGATTTAATGGATATGATTTATTATAAATATCATTTTTCAAATTTTTTATAGAAATATGGAAATTTGGAAGATCTAAGTTTCTCTTGATGGAGATTTTTATATATTGTCAATATTCATATAAAATTATATGAAATTGATTCTAAATATTAGTTTTTTAATACTTTTATAGAAATGTGATAAAATATATATTTCCGTTAATTAATTTTCTACAAATTAACAGTTAAATTATAAAGTATATTGGATATCATTATATTTATCTTTTAGATATCATTTCAATTCATTTTAGAAATATCTATAATTTTTAAGTTGGACTTGATATATTAATTATGTAATAATCATTTTGGTTACTACTGATATTTTTATAGCATTACATTTCAAGTACAATCTAAGTGGTCAAGAAACCTCTACCCAATGTAGAAATATTAGCTTCATAAATTTATCAGCTAGAGCTTTGACAACAATACTGGGTTTTGAAAAGTAACGCTAGGGATCGCTCTGCAACTCTCCCACCCATTTTTGATTTTGAATCTGTGTGCCTGGATGTCTGCCCCCTTTGGGGAGGCCCCCCCTCCCCTGCTGGACCCAACGATTGATTCCACGGTTGGTGCGCATGCTTCTGGGCCTGTTCCGGGGTCCCCACATTCTGTGGACCATACAGAAGAAAATGACAGTCTTCACACCCTTTCCACTTCTCCAGGTTTGACTGATTCGGGATCGAAAGAGGAGGAAAGGAATATACCTCATCCCGGACCGAAAAATTTTGCCGGTCAGATGGATAAGGATACTATGGAGGAGAATACCAAGTCTAGCTGGAAGAACGCCCTCCTTGGGTCAACAAAATCGATCCCTCATGATGTTGTGGCCTCCTTCTCCCAAACGGAAGATAGAACGGAGATCAAACTCCCGGACAACCTGATGGACAGAATCACCTCCTCCCTTCACCTGGCTATAGTTGGTCATTTCTTCTCCTTCTGACCTTCTATTGACATGGTTAGGCGATGGGAAAAATCATGTTGGAAGCTTAAAGGAAGCTTGGAGGTTTCAGCCATGCCGGGGGGACTCTTTCTATTCAAATTTATCACTGAGGAGGATCTGGTATATGTCCTGTCGGGGTCTCGGGCTTACGGAAAGCACTTCCTAACCATGGCTAAATGGAAGCCTAGTTTTGACCCCTCTACAGAACTAAACCACATCGCCCCAGTTTGGGTCAGGCTACCTGGACTCCCTCTAGAGTTCTAGGATGAACAAATCTTCCGCTAGATAGGAAACTCATTTGGTTGCTTTGTTGCAGTGGACTCGGTCACTCTCAACAAGTCTAGGTTGGTGTATGCTCGCTTTTGTGTCAATGTTACGATTAACAAGGCCCTCCCAAACTTTCTCCCTAAAGTCCAAATGGGGAAAATGGTCCCAGGCCATTGTTTATGAAAATGCCACCCTGTACTGCCAGAAATGCAATACTCAGGGGCATTCCTATACTAATTGTAAAGCCCTTGTGTTAGCGGAACCCAAGTTCAAGAATAAAGCCATCTGGGCTAAACCCATCAACTCTGGTGACCCTTCATCCTCGGCCCCTCCTGAGCTGACTACTAAGAATGTTATTCCTGAAGATTACCCACACACAGACAAGATCCTTGAGATCTTAAAATCCCCAGCGGACCCAGTCAAAAACTCTAACTACCCCTTGGAAGATGGGGAGATCCCTCAAGCGATAGCCCACATCATGTCTCCCATCCCCCGGCCTTCTGCTTCCCCCTCACCCCCTGTCCTCCTTGACCCCATCCTAGCTTTGGTTAAACCTCTTAAGATTGGAAGTATCTTGCCCACCTCTTCAACCCCTTCCTCCCCTACAACGGGGGATGGAGAGGAGTACCCTGGAAACTCCCTGGCAACTCTGCTGAAAGTGTCCCCCCAGAGTTCTCCTCGGACGGATAATGAAGAATGGATAATCCAGAAGAAGAAAGTCAAAGCCAAGAAAGCAGATGTGGGGGGAAATGAAAGTAAAGTTGGGAGACCCTTAGTAAGAGTCCCAAGACACAAGGTTATGGCAAGGGACATTGTAAAGGATAGACAACTAACCCTGGATGGACTTAACAAAAGTAAGAAATGAAGTTCCTCTCTTGGAACATAAGGGGTCTAAACAACCCCTAGAAGCAGTTTGCAATAAAACAACTCATTCTTGAGATGAAAATTGACATCTGTCTAATTCAAGAAGTTAAGATGCCCTCTCAAACCTTCACTGCGATTGCTGGTAAACTTTGGCTTGGAGCGGACTATTTGTATGTTGACACCTTGGGTGCGTCTGGAGGTATTGCTACCCTTTTGGATCCCATGAAAATAAAAGGCAAGTTATTCACTAGCTCCCAAAATTTCCTAGCGGTTTCTCTCCACTATGGTGATCTTTGCTGGTAGATGTTCAACATCTATGCTCCCAACTCTAGGTCGGGAGACAGATCCTGTGGGAGGAAATCTCTACTATCATTATGACTAACCAGAAGGACCTATTTATGCTTGCTGGAGATTTCAATGCCCCTCTCTACCCTTCCGAGAAGTGTGGTGGCCTGGAGGATTTCTCTGACAACATAAGCGACCTAGCTAGTTTCATCAATGCTACAAACCTTACGGATATTGACCTTCAGGGTGCCCCCTTCACTTGGTTGAATAACAGGAAAGGCAAACATCTCATTCAAGTCAGGCTGGATAGATTCCTGATCTCCACCAACTGGGACTTGGGAACGAGCTCTTTCCTGAAATCCCTCCCAAGGACGGCGTCTGACCACAACCCCCTTCTTCTCCATTGGAAAGACAAACCCTACCAGGGTCCCCCCCCCTTTCGCTATGAAATCATGTGGGCCTCCCATCCTAACTTCAGGGATTTGGTCAAAGGCTGGTGGTCCACCCCGATCTAAGGGACTGCCATGTTCAGAATTATGGAGAAACTAAAGTTAATTAGCAAGGAAGTCAAAGGGTGGAACAGGACCACCTTTGGAGACATCTTTAAAAGAAAAAAGGACCTGGGATCCAGACTGGAACAACTTCAAATTATTATGGCTACTAGTAACCCCCCGGACCCCATCTTGAAGGAGGAGGAAGATTGTCGCAAAAGCTGGAAAAATACCCTTGCTAGGGAGGAAGTGTACTGGAAGCAAAGATCCAGGATCCAATGGTTGAAAGAAGGGGACAAAAATTCTACTTTCTTCCATAGATCGGCTTCTAACCACAAGAGGAGGAACTACATCAAAAGTATTAAGGATGAAACAGGCCAGGAGATTTCTGATGACTCTTTGCTTGGACAGAATGCGGTGGACTTTTTCACTAGTCTATATGCGGATGGTGGAACGCTTTTGTTGCTCCAGGACTGCCTCATTAGTAAACTATCGATGGCCATTAAGGAGGACGACAACTGGAAACTTTTGTCCCCCATCTCTGCTGAGGAAGTTCACATGGCGGTCTTTGCTATGGGAGCTTATAAAACACCGGGCCCAGATGGTTTCCCCCCAGCTTTCTTCCAGGACTTTTGGGATATTGTTAGCTATGATGTTACTAAAGTTGTCCAAGATTTCTTCAAAATGGGGAGATTGCTAAAAAAGATCAACACTTTCATTTTCCTCATCCCCAAGACCACCACTCCCAGCTGCCTGAAGGAGTATCATCCCATAAGCCTCTGCAATACCATTTACAAGATTCTCTCCAAGGTCCTTATGAATAGGATTAAGCCCTTCCTAGAAAAATTTATTAGTCCGTCTCAGAAAGGCTTCGTCCTGGGATGAAAAATTCTAGATGCTGCCATTACAACTCAGGAGATAATCCACTCCATGGATAGGAGCAAATTGCTAGGTATGGCCTTTAAACTTGATATATCAAAAGCTTATGACAAGGTTAATTGGGAATTTCTTTTCAAAGTGCTTCTAAAACTAGGATTTAACCAAAAAATGGAGAGTATGATTCATGAATGTGTTACCATGGTCCAATTCTCCATTCTAATTAATGGGAATCCAAGGGGAGGCTTCAAAGTTGAGAAAGGTATCTGGTAGGGCGACCCCTTATCCCCTTATCTTTTTATCATGATAGTTGAAGTCCTAAATAGAAATGTGACTCATCTAGTCACCAATGGTAGGCTTCAAGGATTCAAAGCGGCCTCCACACCCCCCCTACTAATATCCAGCAGTTCGTAGCTGACACTTTCCTTTTTGGTAGAACTTCTGTCATGGAGGCTAAAGGATGGAAAATTCTTCTAGAGGACTACGCCAAGGCGTCGGGACAATGCATCAACTATGAGAAGAGTAATCTCTACTTCTCCAACACTCCAAATGACCTCCAACTCAGAATTCTCTCCATCCTCAGATGCAAAGTGGCTACTCTCCCGGAGACCTACCTGGGGCTCCCTCTCATGGTCAAGGAAGTCATCCCCACCTTCTAGAACTCTATCTTAGAAAGAATGTAGAAAAAGCTTGCGGGATGGAAAGGGAAATTTCTCAATAGTGCAGGGAAGCTCCAGCTTCTCGCAGCCTCCCTACAGGGAATTCTAGTCTACTTCCTCTCCATGTTCAAAATATCAGGGACCATGGTAGAAAAACTTGAAAAAATACAAAAAAACTTTTTATGGACTGGCTTAGAGGAAAAAAAACGTCTGCTCTGGTCAACTGGGATACTGTTTGTTTACCCAAATCTCTGGGAGGTTTGGGTATACGAAATATCAATGCCCTCAATAAGGCGCTAATTGCCAAGGTTGGATGGACCTTGGCTAAAGGTGAGGTGGGCTGGTGCAACATCATCAAAGCTAAGTACTTGGACCGGGAGCATTTCTTTTATAATCTAAATACTACTAACCTTCCCCAAGGCTCCAAATTATGGAACAACATCCTGAAGAATAGAGTGATGGTCAGAGAAGGTCTGAAGTGGCAGCTTGGAGATGGAAAAAAGGTGAGATTCTGGGAGGACTTTTGGATGGGGGATAGACCTTTGATCAACACTCACTTCCATCAAATCAGGAACCATTTCAAGGCTATCCTGGGGGATTATGCTATAGATTATTTGGTCCCAGGAAATGGATGGAAGGACTTAGTTCCCATATGCAGCAATCAACCTAACCTGGTCCCCCTGGCTCAGGAGTTGCAACTCTTATTGTTGAAAACTAGAATTCCCATGACCACGAATGAAGACAGCTTCATCTGGAAAGAGACACAATCAGGCCAGTTCTCGGTCAAATCTGCTTACACTCAGCTCCTTAAGCACCCTGTGGATGCCGAAGGTTGGAAGAAAGTCTGGAACCCTCAGTTAATTCCCAAAATTAATTTCTTTTGGTGGTCCCTCATGCATGGCAAAACCCTCATGCTTGATAACTTGAAAAAGAGGGGATTCCATCTCCCCAATAGATGCAGCTTATGTAAATCGGATGAGGAATCTATTGAGCACCTTTTTATTCTCTATCCCTTTGCGGCTCACATTTGGTCTGTCACTCTTCAAAAATGTGGTCTTTGTTGGGTCTTCCAGAAGAATATAAAAAACTTTGCATTTGATTGGACCCCCCCATCCCATCATCCCCTCATCATTCAACTTTGGAAACAAATTCCTCTGCACATCTGCTTGGCTTTGTGGAAGGAGAGAAACAACAGAATTTTCAGAGACACTGAGACCCCTCCAGAATCTGTAGCCCACACCTACTTTAAGTTGATTTTTGAGAATCTAGAAGCTACAAAATGGAAAATCCCCCCTATCCTCCTGATGAGACGGATAAGAAGATCACTGGCGGCTAGAAGCTCCCCCCTAGCTTCGAGCGCTTCAACAACAACACCAAGAAAAAGAGACAAATGACTAGGTGGTCTTCCCCCAGACTTCACTAGTTTAAATTGAATTTTGATGGCTCTGCTCAGTGCAACAGTTAGGCTGGTGGTGGAGTCATCAGGGATCATCTAGGGAACATGGTTGCAGCCTATGTCGGCAACCTCAGTGAAAGTACGGTCTCTCAAGCTGAGGGAATGGCCCTCCTTTGGGGGCTGAAAAATGGCTAACGACATAGGAATAAAGCATCTGGATATCGAAGGAGACTCTCAAGTCATTATCGACTCTATCAAAGGGATTGCTTCAGCAGGATGGAGAGTGGAACCCATTCTGAGGGATATCAGATGCTTTCTAGTCAAAATGGAGGACTTCACCATAGGCCACATCTTCAAAGAAGGAAATAGAGCGGCTGATTCCATGGCAGCTGAAGGAAGGCTACAGATGGGCTTACGATGCTGGAGGGACCTCAATCTGCTGCCAATCACTGTTAAGGAAATCTTGGATAAGGAAAAACCTTTTGCCAGGAAAGGACAAACCCTTCCGCCCAATGATGAAGGAAAATGTGTTAATTTTTTCAAATTGGTGCGGTGATCCTACCAATTTCTACCTCAGACAGACACGTATCAGAGGTATGCTGAGTCATCACTACCATAGGGGACAAATTTATAAAGAAAGGACTGACATCGGGAATGATTACTATTCAATTATGACTCAGACGGTGCCAACTGGCGATGGCAAAGGTGGCGTTTGGGAGCTGTCAACTCACATTGACCCGAGTAAAGGCTCGCATGCTCCGAGTAGATCTCTGGCCAACGATATCTACGAGACCTTAAGGGATAATAATCACGATGATTATTACGACCATTTATTTCAAGTCTGACACATTTTCCCTAACCATTCCATCTTGAGCTTGCTTCGGCTCTGCGTTCTGGCTTTTTGTCATTTTCAAACTGAGAAGCTAGAGGATTCTAGAATGGGGGGGGACAGGCTCAAACTGGAACCCAACAAAGTTGAGGAGTTCAAAGCCAAACCGGCGGCCTGGTTCGTGTGCATTGAAGGAGGCATTGACAAATTCATGGAAAACATGAAGGGCAACAATGAGAGACTCTCTAAACAATTCATGACCTCTTGGGAGGACAGAAGGGTGACTGTAGGGGGAATCTCCTTCGAAATTAATGAAGAGGTCATTGTCCAGGCTACAGGCCTCTGAAAGGAGGGCAGAAAATGGAAAAAACAGAGCCACATTGCGGACTCTACTAGCCTTAACCAGTTTTTCTGCCATGGTGAGAACCCTATCAAGAGGGCCGAAGGCTTTAATAGGGAGGAACTCCTGCACCCTTGGGACGAAGTCTACTACATCGTGATGAAGTATTTTACGCTCAAGGGCAGGTATGGCATTTTCTACTACTACCATCTCCCGTTCCTGAACCATTTAAGGAACAAAGACCTCATTTCCATTCCATTCTTTTTATTGCATTCAATGGATGCTAACATTAAAGATATAGCTGAAGCTAAAAAGAAAGGAAAAGACTTTCCTATCCTACACCAGGGCCTTATGCTTTGCCTTTTCAACTTCCACCTCGCCCTCTGCCCACCCCATTCCATTTCTGTGCAGAATGTCAGCCCCTCGACCCAACCTTTGGCCATCAATGATTCAAGCCCCCAATGCACGGAACTTGGCTCCTCCAGCAAGAAAACCAAGAATCACTCCCCGGAGGAGGTCAGAACCCCTAAAAAAGTCAAAATCCAAGAGATTGATTCTGACCTGGACATTACTGAAGATGCCAACACGCCTCGCCACTCTAGCAAATTGGCCTCTAAACCCTCGGATAAATCCTTGAGAGAACCCTCCTCCTCGCACAACATGGGAAACTCCATTTTGACTATTAAAATCCCCCAGGCCTAGCAAAAATAGTCCCCCCTTTTTGTGAGCTCCACCAATTTTTTTGAAATCCCTGCCTCCTCTATGAGTCCGGAGCCAGCCAATTTCCCTTCCCCGACCTTCAGGATTGAAAAAATGTTGGTTGTTGAAGATGCCAGTAGTGTGAAGGAAGAAGATCCCAACCTGGCAGAGCTCGAGAAAAATATAGAAGACCTCTCTGACAATCTGCAGGTGATTACCAGCAGATTGGAGGCGACGGAGTCCAAGATGCATGATGTGTCCAAATTCGCTCTGAATGTCATGAGATGCTCGGCTACTACTCTGTGCCTTTTGCAGGATAGCGCAGCCAAAGGTAAAGGCAAGGAAGACAACGACTTCAAAGGCCTGTTCAAGTTCCTCACTAAGGAATGGGCTCAGAAGTTGCTCCCTAAGAAGAGCCGAGGGAAAAAGTATTAGTTTTCTGCATATGGAGAAGTTTTTTGTCTATGCTGTGTAGTTGTTGGCTGGATAAGCCTAGTTTCGGCTTATGTTTATATTTTGTTGCTTATAGCCCTGCGTGGAATCTGAAGTATACTCTGACTGGTAGTATTTTATTGCTGATAAACTCTCATAAGATGGTTTTTATTTTTGATAGAGGTAAAAGGCTGCTTTTGTGCTGATTGTTTGTGGACAATGGTCCTTCCATTGTTCTCTTAATTGTACCTATGGGTCAGCCCCCTCATTTTTGGCTGCTTTTATTATCAAAAACAATTCTATGACACAATCTAATGTGTAGTAAATATGGTAAGCTCCCAATATCAAGGTTAACTCTAGATGTAGACCTATACCTTGAGAGTTCATTGGTAATGAACTTGCCTACATATATACTTTTATTGGAATTAGTGGCTCTATGGTTTGCACACTATACATAGGAAGACTTCATTTTTACATGTTTTGGGATGAGATCTTACACCTCCCTTTTGAACCAAGACACTAATTGAGTTTACCCTTCTAATTCAATCCATAAACAATAATATCATAACAAATGCATTTCCAATTGAATGTTTGTTCAATGTCCTCACTACTTTATGGACACACACAAACCACATAATGAACAACTCATGCATACATCACATTTAAACAAACAAGAACTAACTAGCTCATGTATGAATTGCATATACACCATATAAGATTGTTTGGGCATAAGAAAGATCTGAAAAGAAGTTGACTCATTTACGTAGAACTGATAAGCTTGCTAGACTTATCGTATAAATGAAGACAACCATGAGACATGCATTACTTATGACCGTACAATGATCGATTTATTGATGAATTTGACATCGGAGAACATGTTTAGAGTTTTAAATGGACATAATTTATTACAAATGTCATTTTTATACATTTTCATATAAATATGGAAATTTGGAATATATTTGTTTTTTGTATTGATTATAGAGAATAAACTGATTTACAAAACAACTAGAACTGCAGCCAACAATTCATGTCATCCTACTATCTAGGTATACACATCAGTAAGTATGTATAGATCGGGCCTTTAATACACAAGTTTATACAAAATACCAATCTTATACTACAGTCCTATACATCTAAACAGGCATATACAAAAAGCCATCCAGCTATATAAAACATCCACCATGAGACAACCCCAAACTAGATCTAGGCAACCCAGCCTAGGGGGCCTTCCATCCAAACCAGCCTTTGTTCATCCATCATTCTGGAAGAGTGTACCATTTGATGGCGAACCAACTCTTCTTTTCCTCTGATTTCCTCCATAAGATCAATCAAGGCATTGACAAAGGGAGTCCTTTCTACATTCATTATCCCCCGGGTATAACCATGAGAGAGCTCTAAGATAAATAGTCTTGTATGACCATCAGTAAGGAATCTGCGAAATTTCTCCTTGTTCAACCTGATAACCATAGTAACCTGCGAGAAGATAAAATGAAAGGTGAGTCTACGAAAAGACTCCATAAGGGCCCTTACTTCCCCTTGAAATATTTTTATATTTCTAATTCTCCATAGATACCAAAGTATTTCACAAGATAACAAATTCCAAAAAAGATTAGTGTCTTTCTTAATGCCTCTAATAAATCCAGTAACAAGATCAAGTATGTTAATATGCATCGGTAAAATCAGCCCGAAAATAAGCCAAGCTTCCTTATCAATAATACAATCAAATAAAATATGCCTGATGGAGTCCCTCACTTTGCAAATATTACAAAGATCATCTTTATTATAATCAAATTTGATAGGCAGTTTATCAAGCATTAACAACCATCTAAAAGTTTTCTTTCTAGGGGTGAGAGGAGAGCTCCAAAGAACCTTAAACATTTTGCCCCATTGAGCCAGGGATGGATCCGAATGCCAATTAGCATTAACATGATTAAAAATATTAACATTATATGTCAGAGTTTTATAAATAGAGATTGATTTCACATTACAAAGCAAGCTGCCATCAACCCATGAAAAGGATACAAATCTGTCATCATTCACATTGCATCCTTTAGAAAGCTGCAAGATACCACATGCATTGCACATGATGTTAAATTTTCTTCTATTAAACAAGGGAAGTTGATACTTACTGGAAATATTGTCCCATGAAATGAGAGCACCATTTATAATAATATGCTTAAAACAACATATACCTTTGTTGGCCCATTTCTTCGCCGAACACCCTTGAGTGAGTGCGAGGGGTTTTCCATTGTGGGTTAAGTTCCACCAAATTGATCTTTACCCACAAAATTGCTTATCCCGATTGATCCAATGATTACCAATATTAAGCCTAACGCTCTCCCACGCCTTCCAAATAGATTTGAAGATAGCAGGGCCTGAGGTAGAGACTGAGAAATTACTAGCTATAAGGTCACTAATAGGAAGGGATCCCCAGGATTTAGCCTTCTTTGGAACACCTAGTTTCATGTTGTTTCGAATGAGCACTTTCCAAGGTTCGTTGCCTTCCAGTGCATGGAAGATCCATTTAGTAGAAAGTGCAATCCCTTGCACTTTAAGATCCTTAAGGCCCAGTCCTCCAATAGCTCTATACATACAACACCACTCCCATTTGAATGAGTGTGCTTTTTTGTTTCCTCTACCATCTGACCACAAGAATTCCCTGACGACCTTCTACAACTCATTGATTTGATAATTACTAAACATCCACACAGAGGCGGGATGATAGAATCTTTTGAAAAAATTGTACTCTCCCAGCAAGCGATAGGTAGTGTTTATTCCACTTGGTAAGCTTGGGTTCAATCTTGCCCTTAATCCAAAACCACATATATTTAAGACAAGGAGAGATTGCGAAAGGAATCCCCAAGTACCTGACAACTATGTTAGGTCCTCCCCATTGAAACCCATAGATGAAAAGCCAGTCTGGTGGCCGCTAAAACCAACTGAGAAAAGTAGATTTGGCTTGGGAAATTCTTGCCCTTGAAGTGTCACAGAACAAGGTGAGCTTGGTGGATAAAGCACTTATGTTTTCATTGGATAGCTCAAGAAATAGAGCAGTGTCATCTGCAAACTAAATGTTAAGCAATTCGGATTTATCCGGAAGGGAGATCCCTCTAAATTCAGGGGAGAGAGAGTTATCCCTAAGTAGGTAACACAGAGCATCTGAGGCTATCACAAATAGGGTAGGGGCAAGAGGGCACCCTTGCCTAATAGGCCTACTAGGCTTGAAGGGCTGAGAGATAGAACCATTAACTTCAATTTGGGCATGTGCATCCTTAAGGAGAACCTGAACATATTGGCAAAAAACCTCAAGGAAACCAAAAGCATTAAGCATCATGGAAATAAAGTTCCATTCAATCCTGTCGTACGCCTTCTCAAAGTCCAACAGAAACATGACCACCTTTTGATCCAAAATTTTAGCCCACACCATAGCCTCCCAGCTGGTAATGAGGTTCTCCATGATGTATCTCCCTTTAATAAAACCGGTTTCTATGGCACAAATAAACCTAGGTAGGTTATTTTCCAGTCTAATAGCAAGCATCTTTGCAAGAATCTTATAGGATATTAAGTAGTGTAATAGGATGCCAATTCTTGATAAGAGCTGTGTCCCCTTCTTTAGGGATAAGTTTGATAAGGCCTCTATTAATGTCAACACCCAGTGACCCTGTCATAGTAGCTTCCTTGTACACCTCAAGCAAGTCATCCGCAATCCAACTAATGTTAGCCTTATAGAATTCAATGGTAAGCCCATCTGGCCCAGGGGCCTTATCATTATGTAGAGAGTTGATGGCTCTTTTGATTTCCTCAACTGAAAATGGTCTACTAAGAGCCTGGCCTTCTTCAAGTGACAAAATCTTGGGGAGAAGAGACCGACACTTGTCTCTAGCAAGAATGGATGAAGGAGAATCTTCTGAGGAGAAAAGAAGCTTGTAGAAGCTAAGGAATTATGCCATGATATCTTCTTCTTCAGAGACTTCCCTGTTGTCCACCCACAACTTGTCTATCTTCTCTCTGATCTGCTTCTGCTTTAGCAGGTTGAAGAAGAACTTAGATCCTTTATCTCCTTGAGACAACCACTGCATCCTAGCCCTAGTCCTGGCATCAATGGCTCTTACATGATGCATTCTTCTAAGCTTATCTCTAGCCACCGCCACCAAGTTAGTAAGATGTAATTGCTAGGATCATTTTGAATGTCCTCCTCTGCCTTATAAATATTAGAAGAGAGGATAAGCACTACCTGTCTAGCATCCTTGGCCTTCTTCTTGCCAATGGCACTAAGACCCTTATGCCAACTAGACACCGAGGTGTTCCACCTAGCAATATTAGAAATAGCTTGAGAATTCCAGTTATTGAACAATCTCACAATATGGATAGCAGGTAAAACATCTTGATCTTGCAGTAATTTAGTGTTAAAATGAATTTGCCACCACCTTTGCTTCCCACCTTGATAGAGCTCTTGAAGACAATATTGGCAAGAATGGGGTGGTGGTTAGATAGGAAAGATGGCCTCACAACCATCGGGCACCCTTGCTGATCTGGGACAAAGGAGAAGGCATCCTTATTGGCGTAGAATCTGTTGAATCTAGAGAAAATCCTGCTCCTGCCTTTTTGGTAATTGCACCAGGTAAACCAGATTCCTTTGCAAGATTGTTTTAAGTCATCCAAGAGGTCAAAAAGTCTCTTGATACCTTTCAATCTTTCCCAATGTAGCTTCTCCCCCCCTCTCCATTGAACATTGGCTCCCCCTAGCTTATCATCCTTGTGTTCAACCATGTTAAAGTCTCCCCCCAAGATCCACGTGATATATCTAGTAGGGATGCAAGCCATTTCTAGAGGTCAGATCTATTCCTATAGTCATTGGGAGCATACACAGTGCAAAGACCAAAGGTGGAATCGTCATCCCTAAAGGTGACCCATACAAACCTATTGTAGGGGGAGATCCCTAAGCAAAGGATAAAATTTCTCCACTTGGGGTTGATAAGAATAGCAGCCCCCCCTTTTCCTTTCTCATGCTTAGTGCAAAATCTAAGAGCATCTCTCCACACAAAATTAAGATTGATCTCCAACGAGAAGCTAATGGATTTACCTTCTTGCAAGAAGGAAAAGTCCAAATCCTTGTGTTGTTTAAATATCCTTCTCACCACATATTTCCTATTAGGGGACTCCAACCCTAAGATATTCCAAGATAACCACTTCATGGTAACCAATCAATTAATTATCACTCTTGTCATCTTTAAAGCTGCTAAAACACTTGGGGAAGCTAGACTTCCGGTTGGACTTTTTATGCAGCAAAGAGTGCTTCTTCCTAGAGCCTAGGGGCTTGCCTCTCTTCCTTCTAGTGACGACTTTAGCCTCAGAAATCTCCTCATCCGGATTACCTTTGTCCCTAATCCCTTCACCACTAGTGACCGAAAAGTTGGATCTCAACTCAGCCTCAATCTCAGACTCATGAATTTCTACTGAGGAGGCTTCCTCAGGGGTATCATTCTCAAAAAAACCTAACTCAGAAGGGAAATTAGGCTTGGTATTGTCAATCATTGGTTCAACTGGGATAACCTCATAGAAGACACTGTCATCATCAATAAGGGAATTAGATTTCATAGGGATAGAGCCTGAAGAGACAATGGTTTGACAGGGAGGGGGGCAATCTCCATCCCCCTAGGGATCCCCAAAACCAGTCTGCACTATGGTTGAGTCGGTCAAATCAGACAAGACCTAAAACTGATTAGAGTCAGGAGCAGAAGAAGGATCACTAGAGGGAGAGGAGGTTACATCCCTCCTAAAACCACACTTTCCTTGATCAATCCCTTCAAAAGACTTAATAATAGACTTAACATGAGAATCCTTATCAGAATCATTCATTAATTATAACCTTAGGTGGGGGCCTACTAGCATCATCATCCATGTGGGCCTCGATAGAGCATGGCTTCTCCTGCCCTCTAGCCCTAATTTGATCCAATGCTAATTGTTGTGCATTTTTTCTCTTAGACCTCTTATTCTTTCTAGAAACCACCTAAAAGCTAGAGCCCTCGACTCCCTCCATTTGAGAGATGGCAGCAGAAATAGCCGAATGGGGGGGTTCGACATTAAAGGAGCAAAAAACAGAGCCTTTTTCAATAACAGGGGGGTTCACAGGTTGTTCTTTCAAAAAACTAGCCATGGCAATATTAATGGTCTTTCTGAGAGAATCCAATTTATCCAAAATAGGAGGGGTTCCTTCAAGCTTAGTGGCCGAATTGGGGGGAGCAACATCACCTCACTTGGAAACGGTCTCGGAAGGGTTAATACCATTTCTTCTATTGGCCACACGGATAGGGCACAATCTTCTGATGTGGCCTTCACGTCTACATAGAAAGCAAGAGTTCAGGCCTCCTAGGGTTTTGATAACACATGTGAATGTGTCAACCTTGGATTTTAATCTCAATAAATCTCGAAATATCAATGCCAGGGTTAATGGAGACCAGGACTAGCATCCAGGTGGGGGAGAAGATTCAATGAGTGATCAACCCTAATCACTCTACCGATGGAGTCCAGAATCTAGGGAACAAAATTCCAAAAGATGGGAGGCAATTTCTTAATCAGGAGCCAGCGAGGGCAAGAAAGAGCCAAAATCTCTTCATTAATTGCATCAAAAGACCATTTAAGAGTCTTGAAAGTGGTTTTACCAATGACCCATAACCGTTTTTGGAGGACCTCCAACTGTGTCTTATTATCATTGAAAAAATAATGAATAAACCTTTCTGAATCATTCTACAGAAAGAGAATTTAAACCCTAATCTTTTATTCCAAACATTTTTCATCCAATCGTCTAAAAACTTTCTAGTCAAACATTTATCAATATCAATAGCAACAAAGAAAATGACGATATCTTGAAGCCTGAAATTTTCCATTTCAATATCCTTTGCCATAGAGTCATTAGGAGATATAGAAAAGGTATAAAGAGGCGAGGAAGAGCCCTTACCTTGTCCTACATCTCTGCCATTGCACCCAGAGGAAGAAGCACTTACCAGATCAAACTTAGCCTCGAGGGGGACCTGCACATAATCGCCAACAATGACATCCCTGAAGGACTTGTCAATAAGACCTTCTTCCACCAAACTCGAGGCCATCAGTTGCACAGAATTAATGCCCACCCCACTTGAATCCTCGTCCATTGGGCATTCAATACGGATGACTCTTCACATGCCTGCAATCAAGCCAACTAGAGGAAAAAAACCAGGCAGAATAAATGCGGAAAAGAAAGGGTCGCAACAATAAAAGATGAAAAGAGCCAAGAAGTGAGACCACTATGGAGGAGGCCTTACCACCTCCTCCACACTCAAGGAGAAAACCCCAATGCCCAATGAAACCATCCACGTCAAATCCTATTTTGTGAAGACAATGTCATTGGTATGAGAAGAACCAGCAATGGTTTTCAAAAGCTCTTGCAATGTTCGTATATGCCGCTCTCTTTCAATACTACAGTTGTAATCAGCACCTCAGAACATTAGTGTGGATAATACAATTAGGGAAAATGAATCCTCACAAAATCTCAAGCTCTGAGCATTTTCTATCTCTTCCACATCCACCGAGAATTAACGTTGTCCCGACCAAAACATGGATTGCAGGAATGCGCAGCCTCCAATATAAAACCAATAAAGAGATTGATCAAAGTCTTAGGCAGCAATAGTGAAAGCCACTAGTGAGTAGACAATAACCGCAACAAATTAGACTCAGGCCCTCAATGGAGATCACCACTGATCCTCAAAGAAATGACCGTTCAGCCCACTATTGATCGGTTTTCATTTTTCAAAAAAGGTCTCTCCCAAAATTTGATTATCATTTAAATTGAATATGTGTTTTTGCTGATAAAGAACTTTTTATAAAAAATAAAATATCATTCATGGTCAAATTTCATATGATTTTATATACAATTGACTATAAATATTACCTTTTTAATACTTTTATAGAAATGTGATAATATATATTTTTATTAATTAATCTTTACAAATTCACAATTAATCATAACTATAATAGGTATCATAATATTTATTTTTTGGTTTTATTAAAATAGTTTACAACGGTTATATATTTTTATGGATTTCAATTCATTTTGGAAATATCTATTATTTCCAAGTTGTACTTGAGATTTCTTTAACCATTAATTATGTAATAACTATTTTAGTTACTATTGATCTTTTGATAGAATTACATCTCAAGTACTATCTTAAGTGATCAAGCAATCTCTATCCAATGCAGAAATATTAGCGTCATAAACTTATCAACTAGATCCTTGATAACAACTCTATGTCACAATCCATAGTTTATCCAATAAGGTGCATTGTGGAAATAAAAATAAGCTCATTTTGGAAGAATTCCTTAATGCAATTACATATCAATAAATGGCATGTTCTTCTAGAAAGTTAAGTTCATTGACCAATCCTTTACATATCTTGAGCTCCAATCAATCCTATATATTTGACCTTACTTTATCCGTATCTAAACACAACCACAATTATTTGACATTTGTTATAGCCCTTTCCCCATGTCTAGACAATGACTCCCTAGACATATATTATTTTTTCCTTGTCTTGCATCAATCCCATGGTATGAAGTTGATATTGGACAATGTGAAACTAACTAATAATTTTTAAACTTTTCCAACTCCCACATATTTTGTTCTTACCATGTGTTGACTTGATACACATTCCTTGTGTTTATTGTTATGTAATGGTATTTAAAGAAATTCATTTGGATATAAATTTATGCATGATCATCCTATAATCATCTATGGTAGTGCATTATTCTGGTTTAAGCTATTTGGTTCTTTTTCAGACTTTTGAGTCTTCCATATGTGAAGTGGGTATGGATGTGCATGGGTGTTCTCAAACACAGTGGTTTTGTAGGTTTTACACAATCAAGAAAAACTTGCGGTTTTGAGGAGCTGAGGGGAGCTATTTTCTAGACCTTGTTTCCTTTGGGGTGTTACTAGATGAGATAGTTGCAGTTATGCATGCATGCTTCGTGCATGGTAAGAGAAGGTGAGATGCTTTCTCTGCATGGGGATTTTGGTACGTGATTTGTCACTCAACATTTCTATGGTGATTGTTGGTGGATTCCTAGACTATGTTGCTCGATGTGTACATGTTTGACAAATCGGATTTGTGCTTGATTTGGTGTTTGAGTCAAGTTATCTATATGATTTTTCTCTTTGAGATCTCATTTTTCACGTTGCTAATTTGTGTTAGTGGGTTTCTATATTTCAATGATTAGATCTATGAGTTATGTAATTGTGTGGACTGATCACCTATTCAGTTGTAGTCAGATAACTCGGATGTGGACATAATATATCCATGAGGTTTGACTTAGCGTTGATGCATAAATAATAGCTGGATTTGTCTTTGGTCACTTGTGCATTGGTGTGTTTGCTCTGGGATGAGAGGATGAATGATAAGTGAGTACCTGGATAGTCAGTTATGGGGTCTTGTAGGATGGCATATTTCTTTGGTTTGGAGATCTTGGTTTCACTTGGTGTGTTATAGTACACTTGTATGTGTGTGGACCTGGATGATTTTCAGATTTGGGAGATGGTGCGTCATGTGCTTGGAGAGCTCGGTATCACTATTTAGTGGGAGCTTTAGCAGTGATTGTGTATTCATCGCTTGGTTCAATGGATGATCTTCTTTAGTGTCACAGATGGTTTGGAGGGACTCTTAGATCCTATTGCTATACAATATTTCTTTCATCTTTTGCATGTACACTATTTGAGGATGTGTAACATCTTGGAGCCATGGAGTGCTCTTAGAGTCTTTGAATTGAGGTGTTGGTGATTCTTGATAGGTGATTTTGGTTTAGAGTATGTTGGTGTTATGTCAAGGGACACTCTTGATTGTGCACATTATAATTTGGCATGATTAATTCCTCTTGAGATCATGGTATGTTGACTTGGAGCATTTGATCTTCTAGTAGGGGATGGTAAAACGATGCAATAACACCCTAGTGCAAGAGCACCCTTAGGACCTAATATTCCTACAAGAGGAAAAATTTATATTTTTGTTTTGTTTTGTGTTGTTTAATGTTTTTAAGTTCATTTGTGACCTTTCATGACCATTTTGGATCATTATGTCAAGTTTTGAGTCATTTGGATAAAAATTGTAAAAGTTGCTCCAAAGTTGTCAAAATTATCATGACAACTCTTGCAACTTGATGACAACTTTTTAAAACTCTGTTATAAGTTGTTCATGGGTAGTTGTAGTTATTTGAGTAGTTGAATATGATTCATTGTATAAATTTTGTTCACAAAATTGAATTTGGAGGTTGGAGAAGGTTGGAGAAGGATGGAATAAAGAAGGAACTTATTTTTGTAGCATCTTTACATTGTTTTCTAAAGTTTTTAGAACTTGTAGTCTGAAACATGCCATTGTATGACCTTTTGATGGCCTCATATTGAGGATTGTAATATATGGATTCAAAGATATTTTTTTCTAGTTTCTAAATATTTTTGTCTCATTAAAGTTGATTGAGTTTTGTGTAAGATATGCAATTTTTGGTGCAGGCTATCCTGAATGACTGATTTTTCTGTAATAGTTTGAAAGAAACGTATGGTATATATTGGTAAGATACAATAACATTTTGAAACCAATGGAAAAATTTGGATAAATAAGTCTAGTTTCATTTCCTTTTGATCTGATCCAATTTCATTAAGTTTTGAATGAGTTATGACATTTTTGGTGAGAGCAGGTCTGTGATAAAACTAGGGTTTCCAACAAGCATTAAAAAAACTATATCTTTGTATTGCATCATCCCAAAAGGCTCAAAATTGGTGAGAGTCTTCTTTACATTTCTGTACAAGGCTCCAAGAAATTAATTTGGGTTATTTTATCATTTGGGAAAGATATGGATGTTTTTGTGTGTCTTTTCATAGTAAATGTTGTCATGAGGGTTTAACAAAATAATACATTGTTGAGTTGTTTGATGTAGTGATGACTTTTATGCCATCAAAATCCATAGTGAGAGACCATGATCAGGCCAATATTATATGTACTTGCTGGAGTTTAGATGACATGTGTGAAATAGACAAAGAAGCAAAGTATCTAAGTGGTGTAATTGGAATGCACCTTGAATTTATTTAAGTATATCTTGTATGTTGATTGATGTTACCCCCACCTCTACATCATAAGATCACAATGTCATGATGGGTTCCTAATTCAATTGATTGGAGATTTGACAATAGTCTAGTGAGTTCTCTTTGTATTGGGTGCATTGTCGATATGCCTAAGAACTTCATGGGAGTGTAGAGATGCATTTGGAGTCTGGCATGGATTGATCATTTGCTAGTACTCATGGATATATGGAGACTAGGCTGTAGTTCTCTTGAGATGAGAGACATGTATTGACATGGTTAAACTCTTGATGATATTTCAACTAGAAGTATAAGTAGCCTACACCTTGATTAGACATGAGTTCAATAGACACCTATGAGGAGATTACTCTTGGATATCTTGGAGGAGCATTCTCATTCCCCACTCTTGGTCTACTCGGTGGTTTATAACTTGAGAGGTATTGCCCATTGTTTCTCTCAGGTAGGTTATGATTTTTTTTCAAATTCATGGATCTTGAGCTAAATTTAGTTTTGGAGGATTCATTGTGAGAGATAGATAGCATGGTTATCTCCTTGGAATTTGTTTTCTTTTATAATGATCATAGGGAATGGTAGTGGGATGATTTCATAAAATGGGAATTGGAGTAGTTTGATTTTCTTTGAGAGGCTTACGTCCATGCACATTCATGATGCATATGTTATGTTTGATCTCTTGAGGTTGAACGGGTTTGGATGTTGTTATGAATTTTCACATGGGGATGTGAAGGAGATCTTACTTGGCACAACCGACACTTAGAGGTGTTTGTAGAAGGACATGCTACATGTTTATGGTTTGCAGTTTCTCTTTGGTCTTAGTGATCTTCTAGGAGGTTTGGAATCACTTGGCATTGGATGTGAGGTTTTGCATGGAGCTGTAGTGATCACTAGTTTGTGGTTATATGTTGTCACTTGGGTGATGACATTGAGCTTCATGTATCTCTTTTTTCTGTCAAATGTGGAGAACTTGGAAGAGCTATGGAGACTTGGTGAGAGAGATGTTTCTTGCAAGAGTTTTGTTTATAGGTTGTGCATATCTCGGTGGGTGGTCCATAATGTTGTATGGTTACACTCTCTATGTATTGTGATTGGTAGATGGGTATGTGCAGGATCATGCTGTGCCAAAACAGGCCCTTAAGTGGCAATGAAATTTCAAAAAATCAGAGTTATGCAACTTGACATGAAAAATTGAATAAGTTATGAACATTATTTTTAAAATATGTAAGAAGAGAATATATATAAAATTGAATGTAGTTTCTAAGCTACTAGTTGTTTTTTGAAAAAAAAAATCCTATTTGATGAAAATTTTAAATTTCAATGCAGTGGTACAAAAATTTCAGGAAAAAGATATGAAGTAGGTGTATGTCTGACCACCCTAATCACAATAAAATCATAATATTTTTTTATAAGATTTATAATATAAGTATTAGACTCATTTCTGGATGTGACACATATTTTTTTTATAATTTTTTATAAAGTAAATAATTATTTATGAATTTTTTACTACAGTTTTTCAGAAATTCAGAAACTCCTACGTCTGACCACCTTAACTTGGTCAAAACCTTATAAAATTTAATTTTTTAAAATTTTTCCCTATAGTAGACAAAGCATAGGATGTGACGCATGTTTCTGATTCAAAAAATGTTATGCGGTTTGAAAGTTATGATTATTTTTCAATCAGTCTATCAATCAGGACTTTTGTCATAATTCAATTAGAAAATAAATAATAATTATTTACTAAAGTCGAAATAAGAAAATCCTTATATTGTTGGAAAGCTGAGAACTTCCTTAAAAAACCCTTTTCGTTTTATTAATTTTGGCTATAAAAAAAGTCGTTAGCTACCAGTGTAAAGTCTAGAAAATCAAGGAATACTGAAAAACACGTATTTTCAGTTGACTTTCCAGGATTGTCACTTCCAAGCCAAATCCCAAAGCAAACCCGAACCAAAAGATGGAGGGAAAAGTTTATGTTTTAAAATCGGATATCCATTTTTGAAAAAATAAAAAAAATATTTTAGTAAATTGGGCATAACTTTTGCGTTTTATATCGAAATTTTGATTTTTTACAAGCGTTGGAAAGGTAATTAAGAGCTCTATGATATGGAATAGGTATATTTTCAATTATTTGTTTTAAAAAATAATTATAATTCATTTAAATTCATCCTTCATTTTTAAAATATAAAAAACTCATGACTTTTTCATATGATTTCCCTATTGCATGAATTTTTGTAACAATCATCTCAAAATAAACTAAATAAGTAATTAATTAATAATAGAAAGTTTATGAATTTTATTGAGTTTGATAAATTTTGATAAACCATGTTATCTATGTTTTTTCCTTTCTCCACCTCTCTCTCCTAAACCTATCACTCCACCTATTTGTTTCTTCCTCCCTCTCTTTTGTCGATAATAATACATCTCTCTCTAGACCTATATCTCTAACTATCAATGAATACCTCATTTAATATCTCAAGCTCTAAAAGGTGCTTATATTTCTACCTCTTCATAATTTCCTCATCTATGTCATTCTCTCTTCCCTAAGATCTAGACTAGTCTCTCTGCATTTCCTTCTCATCTCTAACAACAAAATTCAGAGGGGACAAGGAGAGGCGTAGGGAAGTATCAAAAAAAGGAGAGGGGGAGAGAGGTGAGAAGGAGATATTAATTGGGGGGAAGAGAGAGTGAGAGAGAGAGAGAGCTATAGGTAATTAGGTGGAAGGCAAAGAGAGAGAGAGAGAGAAGGGGTGATTGGGGTGAAGAGAGAATGAGAGGGAGAGTTTGAGATTATTAGGGGGTAGGAGGAGATGGGGAGAGGGGAAAGTATCAACAAAAAGAGAAGAGAGATGGGGACAGGGGTGAAGAGAGACATAGAGAGTAATTAGGGGGTGGGGAGAGGGGGAGAGGGAAGTATCTATAAACCCATAGGAGGAGAGAGGTGATCAAGGGTAATTGAGGGAAAGAAATAATGTGAGAGAATTGGGTGTAATTATCGGATAAGAAGAGAGGGAGAAGAGTAAGTATCAACAAAAAGAGAGAGGGAGAGATGTGGAGAGAGGTGAAGAGAGTGATAGAGAGAGGATAGTTAGCGGGAGTAGAGGGGAAGAGGGAAGTATTAACAAAGAGATGGACTAGAGAGAGGGTAATCAGGGGGCTCTCTCCCCATCTCTCCCCCCTCTTCCTTTGTTGATACTCCCTCCCTCTCTCTCCTCACTCCCTAATTACCTTCTCTCTAGACCTCTCTCTTTGAACCTCTCTCCTCATCTCTCCCTCTCTCCCTTTGTTGATACTTTCCCATCCCCCCTCTCCTCCCAACACCTAATTACCCCCAACTCTCTCTAATTCTCTCTTCCCCAAATATCATCTCTCTGTCATACCTATCCTTACCTCTAACTTTACCATATGACCCCTTAGGTGTCGTTAGGGGTCATATTGTGTCCTAATGAGTCATATGGTGTCCTATGAACCCTTAGGACACCATATGATGTTGTTAGGGGTCATATGGTGTGCTAAGGGTTCATATTGTGTCTTAAAGGGTCATATGGTGTCCTATGACCTCTTCAGACACCATATGACTCCTTAAAACACTATATGGTGTTGTTATGGGTCGTATGGTGTCCTAAGGGGTCATATGGTATCCTATGACCCCTTAGGACACCATATGGCGTCGTTAAGGTTTGTATGGCATGCTAAGGAGTCATAAGATATCATATGACCACTGAGGACACCATATGACCCCTAAGGTATCGTTAGGGGTCATATTGTGTCCTAAGGGGTCATGTATGGTGTCATATGACCCCTTAGGACACCATATGGTGTCATCATGGATTTTATGGTGTTCTAAGGGGTCATATAGTGTCCTATGACCCCTTAGGACACCATACGACCCCTTCATATAGCATCATATAATCCCTTCAGACACCATATGACCACTTAGGTATCGTTAGGGGCCATATCGTGTCCTAAGGGGTCATATGGTGGCTTGTGACACCATGTGACGCCTTACGACACTATATCGTGTCGTTATGGGTCTTCTTGTGCTTAAAGAGGTCATACAGTGTTATATGACCCCTTAGGATACCATATGACCCCTTAGGACACAATATGGTTTTGTAAGGGGTCGTATGGTGTCCTAAGGGGTCATATGGTGTCTTATGACCCCTTAGGTGTTTTCAGGGGCCGTATTGTGTTCTAGGACATCATATTATGCTCTATGACCCCTTAGGACACCCTATGGTGTCGTTAGGGGTCATATGTTGTGCTAAGGAGTCATATAGTGTCCTATGAACCCTTAAGTGTCATTGTGGTTTATTTTATGTCCTAAGGGGTCGTATTGTGTCCTATGGGGTTATATGGTATCCTATGACCCCTTAGGACACTATATGATGTCGTTAGGGGTCATATTATGTCTTAAGGGGTCATATTGTGTCTCATGACGCCTTAGGACACCACATGGTGTCATTATGGGCCGTGTGGTGTTCTAAGGGATCATATGGTGTTCTATGACCCCTTAAGATACCATATTATGTTGTTATGGGTCATATGGTCTCCTAAGGGGTCATATGGTGTCTTATGACCCCTTAGGACACTATATGGTGTCATTATGCATGGAATGGTGTCATTATGCATGGAATGGTGTCCTAAAGGGTCATATGGTGTCTCATGAACCTTTAGGACATCATATGAGACCTTAGGACACCATATGATGTTGTTATAAGTCTTATGGTGTCCTAAGGGGTCATATGGTGTTCTATGAGCCTTTAGGACACCATATGGCATCGTTAGGGGTCGTATGGTGTGTTAAGGGGTCATATGGTATCCTATGACCCCTTAGGTATTGTTAGGGGTCATATTGTGTCCGAACGGGTCATATGGTGTCCTATGACCCCTTAGGACATCATATGGTGTCCTATGACCCCTTAGGACATCATATGGTGTCGTTATGGGTCTTATGGTGTCCTAAGGGGTCATATGGTGTTCTATAACCCCTTAGGACACCATATGACCCCTTAGGACATTATTTGACCCCCAAGGATACCATACGACCCCTTGGGACACCATATGGTGTCGCAAGGAGTTGTATGGTGTCCTAAGGGGTCATATGGTGTCCTATGAACCCTTAGGACACTATATGACCCATTAGGTGTCATCAGGGATCTTATTGTATCCTAATGGGTCATAGGGTGTCGTATGACCCCTTAGGACACTATATGCTTGGGAGACTATATGGTGCTATGGGTCGAATGGTGTCCTAAGGGGTCATATGGTGTCCTATGACACCTTAGGACACCATATGATCCCTTAGGATACCATTTGGTGGTGTTATGTGTCATATGGTGTCCTATGACCCCTTAGGAGAGCACATGGTGTGGTTATGGGTTGTATGGTGTTCTAAGGGGTCATATGGTGTTCTATGACCCCTTAGGACACCATTTTTATGTTTTTACGGGTCGCATGGTCTCCTAAGGGGTCATATGGTGTCCTATGACCCCTTAGGACACCATTTGGTTTCATTATACATCGTATGACATCCTAAGGGGTCATATGGTGTTCTATGACCCCTTAGGACACCATATAGTGTCATTAAGGGTCGTATGGTGTACTAAGGGGTCATATGGTGTCCTATGACCCTTTAGAACACCATATGACCCCTCACGTATCGTTAGGATTTATTTTGTGTCGTTAGGGGTCATTTTCCTATGACTCCTTAGGACACAATATGACCCCTTAGGTGTTGTTAGGGGTCATATTGTGTCCTAACAAGTCATATAGTGTCCTACGACCCCTTAGGCCACCATATGGTGTCGTTTGGGATTGTACGGTGTGCTAAGGGGTCATATTATGTGCTAAAGATTCCTAGGGCATCATATAACCTCTCAGGACACCATATGACACCTTAGATATCGTTAGGGGTCATATTGTGTCCGACCCCTTAGGACACCATATCATGTCGTTATGGATCTTCTTGTGTTCTAAGGGGTCATATGGTTTTATATGACCACTAGGATACCATATGATCCCTTAGGACACCATATGGTGTCGTAAAGGGTCATATGGCATTCTAAGGAGTCATATGGTGTTCTATGGGGTCATATGGTTTTGTATGACCCCTTAGGATACTATATGACATCGTTCGGGGTCATATTATGTCCTAAGGGGTCATATTGTGTCTTATGACCCCTTAGGACACCACATGGTATCGTTATGGGTTGTATGGTGTTCTAAGGGGTCATATGGTGTTCTATGACCCCTTAGGACACCATTTTTATGTTTTTATGGGTCATATGGTCTCCTAAGGGGTCCTATGACCCCTTAGGATATATGGTGTCATTAAGGGTTGTATGGTGTTCTAAGGGGTCATATGGTGTCCTATGACCCTTTAGAACACCATATGGCCCCTTAGG